>NW_027507787.1:202905236-203200236 GCF_037356315.1 Lithobates pipiens
ATTTCTGGTTATGGCAGAGTATTGCTGGGTATGGCATAGTATTGCAGGGTATGGCAGGGTATTGGCAGGGTATAGCAGAGTATTGCAGGGTATAGCAGAGTATTGGCAGGGTGTTGTTGGGTATTGCAGAGCATTGGCAGGGTACTGCAGAGTATTGGCAGGGTATTGCTGGATATTGCAGAGTATTGGTAGGGTATTGCTGAGTATTGGCAGGGTATTGCTGGGCATTGCAGAGCATTGACAGGGTATTGCTGGGTATTGTAGAGTATCGGTAGGGTATTGCAGAGTATTGGCAGGGTATTGCAGAGTATTGGCAGGGTATTTCAGAGTATTGGCAGGGTATTTCAGAGTATTGGCAGGGTATTGCAGAGTATTGGCAGGGTATTGCAGGGTACTGTAGCATATTGGCAGGGTATGGCAGAGCATTGCAGAGTATGGCAGAATATTGGCAGGGTATTTCAGAGTCAATTGTTATAGAGCAGCGCTGTGGGCACTACAGATCTAGCCCACAGCATTGCTGCCACCAATCACTCCCCTCTCACACTGTACTGATTGGTACAAAGAGGGGAGAGAGGAACTGGCGTCATCATTAAAAAATAGTTTGTTTACAAGTGACCGCTACGTCATTTGACGGAGTGATCACATGGTAAACGACCACGGATAAACGGTCACGGATGTTCTCGGGTGCGTGTGAGAGTTGGATTCTGGGTGGACGTCACTGTATGCCCTCCCAGAGTTAAGCAACTGCCCTGTAGCTGTCATTCAGCTATGGGCCGGTTGTTAAGTGGTTAAACTATGTGCATGCACAGTGTGCTCTCTCTGTCTTTATCTGCAGCTGCTGAGCTCGGCTCAGCTTGTATTATTATTATTACTTTTTTTTTTTTAAAGATATTTTTATTGAATTATTCATCAACATACAAAAGAAAAACTTTGGTTATTCATAGCATTGTAATATTGCCGAAATACACTTGAGTGGTCAATAAACAGTTTTCATGTTACATGACTCTTGTAGTTATTAAGTGTAAAGATACAAGGAATGATCAATATGCACTGCTCTAGCTACGTAGCCACCAGGAAGGTGTGCATGGTTTAAGGTGCACTGCAATGTTTAGGAACATTATACAGCAGGTTATTTATCTGGTGAAAGGGTTAAAGGGCTGGCCAGCCATTTGACCCATATTTTATGAAAAGTTTGGGTTCTTTTCCTAACCTCAAATGTGAGTTTATAATAGAGGTATCAAGTCATTAATCAGTTTTAACCAAAGGGATTTTAGAGGTACCTGCAATCCTTTCCAGGACAGTAGTATGGCTTTCTTTGCATAGAAATGGAGGATACGAAGAAGTCTCTTTGCATGAGTTGAAATGTGGCGATCCCCAAAAATGCCAAGGAGGCAGTTTTTGGGGTAGAGAATGTTTGGGAGGCCCAATGCCGATGAAATGAAAGACCCTATCTCTATCCAAAAGTTCTGAACTATTGGACAGGTCCAGAAGCAATGTAGAAAGTCTACCGCTTGGCCACATCCTCTAAAACAGTCCGTTGTGGGAGCCAAACCCATTTGATGTAACCTAGCAGGGGTTAGGTGGGATAGATGAAAAATTGTCATGTCATTGATACGGTCCTTGGATGAGATCACTGAGGTCTTGTATGTATCACTGAATTCCGACCAGTCATCCTTTGTAAGTGTAGAGTCCATAGAGGTCCATTTTGTCTGGGCCACTCGAAATCTAGGGTTGCAGTCAGTCATATGGGCAGCATAGTATGTGGAAATAAGTTTAGTTTAGTGGCGTCGCAGTATTTTCTCTAACTGAGATATAACAATGGGATTTTCTAAGAGCCAAACTGGGTACGAATGGCGTATCGGTGTTGGTAGTAGTAGAACATATATGAGCGTGGCAGGTCAAAATCAGCCCCCATCTGTTGGAAGGATTTAAATCCCTGTGTATCATACCCCTTTGGAGTATTATTATTATTACTATTATTACTATTACTATTATTAATATTAAACAGCAGAAATGCATTTTAAGTATATGTAAACCCTTCACCAAAATCTCATATAATCTTCAACATGTTAATGTCATATTAAAGGTCATTTTCAATATTTTTAATGTGTAGATTTCATTCATATAATTCTGGTGATCCTGCCTGTTCAGCTTCTGTCCCTGTCAACCAGTTGTGCTCTTGGTTTGTCCCCCAGGCTTCTCATGGAGTCTACAAGTGGCTGTTTCAGCACCCATTACACAAGCATGGTCCATTGCTGTCACCATCAGGAAACCCAAGGGGAAATCAAGGGGAAAACCATAACTTTTCATGTTTATAATACACAGAGCGAACTAAGAGTAATTTAAAGCGGCGTTCCGACCTCCAGTTATAGTCACCGCTCGTTCTTCTACAATTGGCCATCTTCAAAACTGTCCCCTTTTCAGTAGTTGTGCAGCATTGATTACTTTGTTGTTCTTCTGCACAGCGTAGCCATCCTGGCTGTGTGCATGTGAAGCCCGCTGGGTCTCTCTTCCAGGATTAGGTGCATGCTGGCTACCCATGCTTATGCATGTGCGGTGTGAAGGAAGTGTGCCCCACTGCATGTAGATTACTACATGTGCAATACTACATTCCCTATTTAAAAATGGCGCCAACCTCTGCCTAGCATCATGCCACTTACGGTTATGAAATAATACAATGCTAGTGGAAATGACGTACCTCACGAGGTTAGGATGGGAGTATACATTCAAAACGCTAAAAGAAGATACAAAACAAATAGAAAAAAAAAGATATCCAAAAAAGGAGGGCAGTGGTCTATTGTTCAAGACCTAGTTGTATTTTTGCCTGGAACTCCACTTTAAGGCCCGTACACATCGTGCATCATATTTTTTCTGATTTTGTTATGGATTACTTTTATGTTATTGATTCCCCTAACTCAAAGCAACTTAAATCTAATACTGGTTCAAATCTTGGGATGGATAGATGTGCATAAGCAGAGCTCCACGTCAATAAACTTATGCTAGTCTATTGTTTTATTAACAAATTAAAAAAGATTTATTTATTTTTTTCAACTAAAAAAAGAAAAAATTGAATAGAAGGAAAGGTAAAGCCATTTTTGTGAAAGTGGCAGAAAAAAAATTAGCAGGGGAATTGGGGTTAAATTGTTAAAACCTGTTAAAAAGAAAATAGCTAAAACCAAATAATAAAGCATTTCTTTCTAATTCACTGGGCAGGTTAGATATTAGATAAATGCCCTTAACACTCTGCAAATCTCTTTGCAACATATTCCATCGCTCCACATAGCTTCTGGACTGAAAAGATTTTTCTTACACATATGTACAACAGGTTCAGTGATTACTTTTCCTTGCTACTTTATTTATATATTTTCTTTTTCATATTTTTATTTTATTTTTATCCTATTTTATTATACTCTAAATTACTCCCATTAGAATGGGTATTTGGCAAGAAATCTAGAATTGTTAAAATGTTAAACTGTAAAATGGTTCAACTGTTCATCCATGTTTAATGATAACCATTATGTTAAGAGTTCAAATTATTATCAGATGAACTGCACATTTGGTATTTACCATTTATCCATTATAAATGTTTGACACATTCTGTATGATAACTTTTTGCTTGAACAAATTATCCAGAATATAATAAAAATGTAAAAAAATATATTTAAAACCAAATTTCACTACATTGGCTGTGAGCGATCACATGACACTGCCAGTTTTCCCCCACAGTAGGATTTGAGAGGTCACAATCACCATCATACTACTGCCAGTACTCACTCTGTAAGCATCATAAGCACAATAAGAATATCAGACAAATGATTGTCCATTTTTTTTTCTTTGCATGCTAGTCTCCTATCGAAAACGAATAGGTTACTAAACTTATGAAAATTCTCGTACGACAGAATACAACTTTGGAAGTGATGTAATGTATTCATCATTTCTGAGCTTGCGTGGTCTTGGTCACACATTATATATATATATATATATATATATATATATATATATATATATATATATATATATATATATATATATATATATACACACACACACACACACACACACACACCATACTAATTACATGCAAATCGATCATACGAGAGAAATTTTCATGCTTGTCCCACAGCATGACTGTGTCCCTTTGGATATTTTCACATGAATGGTCATGATCAGCTCTTGAAAGCTGTGTACTAAGTGATTATTGGACAATTGCTCCGATTGTCCAATTTTCTCATCGTGTGAACTAGGCATTAGGAACAATAAGTCACATGACACTGCCAGCTTTTTCCACATTGGCTCTGAAAGAACACATGGAAGCATCATGCTGCCATTACTCATGCTATAGACTCTGAAAGGTCACATGACAATGACAGCTCTGTCTACATTGGCTCTGGGATGGTCACGTGACATTATCATGTTGCCTGGTTAAACTCTGCAGGCTCTGAATGCTTAAACCCACCTCAGCGAAATAGTTTAGTAGGTATGTATCTCTAATTAATGCCTCTCTGTTATTTCTGTTTACAGTTCCCATCATTCCCAGCTACTTGTACACCATGATGCATGAATCTAACAGCAGTGTCCACGAACAGGGGCCAAGTAGACTCTCCACACCAAGCAGCTTCCAGACCATCTTCTCCTACTACGACAACAGCACCCTGTTCATTGCAAATGCCACGACTGAGTCACTGCTCCAAGTCAAGGAAGCGACTCAACAACCTGCACTCCCCAGTGCTGTGCCAACATCTGACTGCCCCAAGGCTGACTCAAACTTACTCAATGAAAATGTCAAAGTGGGTTTATTGTTTGCATCGAAAGCCACCGTCCAGCTGCTGACCAATCCCTTCATCGGGCCTCTGACCAACAGGTATGACAGGAGTGCCACGTTCAACAAACAGGACTGAGAGGCCCTCATTTATCAATGTGCCTAATGGAAAAACCGTCTGTAATGCCTTTTGCCAATCTACCTCTCAAGCCCCAACTATTACAGTCTTCATTTTGATTGGTGGCTCTGTTGTTCACCACCCTTGGAGTCCAATGAGGATTACATTGGGCCAAGTACAGAGTTTGAGTTCTGTAGATAAAAATCTCTAAGCACAAAAATTCTGGGAGAAATACTATATGGAATACACTATATGGCCAAAGTATTGGGAAAGGTCCTTTTCTGTTTCAGAATGACTGTGTTCCTGTGCACAAAGCCAGATTCATAGAGACACAGCCTGACCAGTTTGATATTTGGAGCCCTAACATCAACCTTATTGATAGGTTTGGGTTAAACCAGAATGCCGATTGTGAGCCACGTATTCTCATCCAACATTAGTATCTGACCTCACAAATGGGCACAAGTTTCCATAGATATTCTCAACATTTTGTGGAAAACCTCCCTAGAAAAGTGGAGGCTGTTATAGCCACAAAGGTGGGGGCAATTCCATATTAATGGACTTGGTGTGATGGTCAGGGGGTACACAAATATTTGGCCATATACCGTATATACTCGAGTATAAGCCGAGATTTTCAGCCTCTTTTTTGAGGCTGAAAGTGCCCCCCTCGGCTTATACTCGAGTCATCGCCGTCTGACTGCTCGATCAGCGTATCGAGCAGACAGACGGCGGACATACTACAATTCGAAAGCCGCGCCTCCGCCTCCGCCTGTGATAGGCGGAACACTCAATTTCCCAGCAGTCAGTGTTCCGCCTATCACGGACATCCGCTCATCCTCGTACTACGGACGAGGATGAGACGATGTCCGTGATAGGCGGAACACAGGCTGCTGGGAAATTCAGTGTTCCGCCTATCACAGGCGAAGGCGGAGGCGCGGCTTTTGAATTTTAGAATGGCCGCCGAGGCGCCGACGAAGAGCGGCGATCCTGGCAAGGCACGGGACGGAGGCAAGGCAAGGCACGGCACGGGACGGGACGGAGGCAAGGCACGACACGGGACGGAGGCAAGGAGGCAAGGCACGGCACGGGACGGAGGCAAGGAGGCAAGGCACGGCACGGGACGGAGGCAAGGAGGCAAGGCACGGGACGGAGGCTCGGGACACAGGCTCGGGACACAGGTAGGCTGGACACACACACACACACACACACACACACACACACACACACACACACACACACACACACATGGACACACACACACAGGGATGGATGGATGGAGACACACACACACAGGGATGGATGGATACACACACACACACAGGGATGGATGGATGGAGACACACACACACAGGGATGGATGGATGGAGACACACACACACAGGGATGGATGGATGGATGGAGACACACACACAGGGATGGATGGATGGATGGACACACACACACACAGGGATGGATGGATGGACACACACACACACACAGGGATGGATGGATGGATGGACACACACACACACAGGGATGGATGGACGGACACACAGGGATGGACGGACACACAGGGATGGACGGACACACAGGGATGGACGGACACACACACAGGGATGGACAGGCATGTCTCACCCTCGGCTTATACACGAGTCAATAAGTTTGCCAGTTTTTTTGGGGGTAAATTGGGGGCCTCGGCTTATATTCGGGTCGGCCTATACTCGAGTATATACGGTAGTGTATCTATCAGAGTGTGGTCAACTGTATTTTACAGACATGGAAGGATTAAATTGTTCTGAGCCCATCAGTTTTCTGTTTTGAATGTCAAGGGGCCATACAGAGCAGAAAACTGATCGTAGGAAATAGAGGAAGATGTGCATTTATCTATATTTAGCAAAATGTGTTTTCTTTGTAAGACCATTAGAAGGGAAAGCTGCTGGCAGGATGGAGATAATGAATGGCCATGGCAGGCTCTTGGGCTTCTCTACTTCTTGGGCTTCTCTACTTCTTGGACTTCTCTACTTCTATATTAATTGGTTGGAATAAAAATATTGAGATAAACTCAACATCACATGGTAATCCCCAGCCTTCACCCAGTGAAGGATTGGGCTGACAGCTCCAGAGCTTGCAACTTTATCAAGTTAGGGCAGGAAATTGCATTCACCATACTATGTGTTGTATTGGCAGGATTGGTTACCAGATACCCATGTTTGCCGGTTTCTGCATCATGTTCCTCTCAACAATAAGTAAGTATTGCTCTGCTTGCCATCTCCTTCCAGAACATTAAATCTGATACCCCTAACAGGGCAATGCTGCAGGCATATTGCCTTAAGTTAGGTCATATCACATTGTTACTGGATATCAGCAGCAGATACATTGCAACATCTATTGTGCCTTCTTTATGACTCCCAAATGGAATTAAATAGATCCATTCTGATGATAACAGGCCATGTACTCCAGCTCTGGTTTATTGCCCAGAAAAGGTCTAAACAGAGAGCAAATTATCACACCATACACCTAGAGCCACTTGTTTATAGCCCAGATACAACCACAATACATAGAACATTTTATCCAATTGTACACCTAGAGCCACTTGTTTATAGCCCAGATACAACCTAAATATAGAGCCATTTATCCAACTGTCCATCTATGCTCTAGAGCCTCTTGTCTATAAACCAGATACATCCCAAACATAGAGCCATTTCTCCAACTGTCCATTCAGAGTCACTGGTTTAGAGCCCAGATACAGCCCAAATACGTAAACATTTATCCAGTAGTACAACTGGAGTTACTGGTTTAAAGATATACAACCTAAACATGGAGCAGTTTTTTACATGACATTATTATTTATACAAATATTTTTTCTCTTTCTACAGTGTTCGCATTTTCTGGGAGTTACGTTTTACTTTTCATAGCGAGATCCCTGCAAGGAATCGGGTCATCGTGCTCTTCTGTCGCAGGTTGGCTGTCAGTCATATAATGTTAATGTAAAATATCCATTATTAGAGAAACACAATTCTGTGCAGGAACAGAGCCTCCTGTTCATAAAGAATGTTCACTGCCCCCATAGAGAACAGACCCATGAATCGGCAGCATTGTGTACTACTATATGGCTAAGAGGGAGAATATATTATAATTTATATATATATATATATATATATATATATATATATATATATATATATATATATATATTGTGAGGGGTTAGCTCGGCAGCGGGTGTGTGTGACCCCCTGGATGGGTTCACAACACAAAATCAGGCACAGCAGACAGCGTTGTAGGTGCAAAAAAACAAAAGATGCGGTTTATTTATGCTACATGCAGTGAAACATATAACAGCCAAACAAAAATAAAACATGAAAATAAATCCTTGGTCAGCTTGGCCTCTAAATACACACATAGATTCCCTATCTAACAACTGAGTGCAGCCTTGTGCAGCACCAGTCCCTGTCTCTGTTGTAGAGGTTTGCCACACAGGCGTTAACTCACCGCACAGAACAAGTGTCACACTCCCCAGTCTATACAACACAAAACTGGTTCCAGGATGGAGCATCTCCCTAAGCATGCTGGGGTTTTTTGTAGAGGTCTTAATGAGCCCACTTACTTCAGCTGGGCTCATTAACTCTTCCCCTCTAGTTTTACAAGTCTGCATAAAGCCTGAATCTAGGGCACACATATTTCCCATCCTGGATACAACCAGGTGACTTTACCTGCGTGCTGCCACAATATATATATATATATATATATTATATATATATATATATTATATATATATATATATTATATATATATATATATATATATATATATATAGATATATATACATACACACACACACATACACACATATACATACATACATACATACATACATACATACATACAATCTCACAAAAGTGAGTACACCCCTCACATTTTTGTAAAGATGTTATATCTTTTCATGTGACAACACTGAATAAATTACAATTTGCTACAATGTAAAGTAGTCAGTGTACAGTTTGTATAACAGTGTAAATTTGATGCCCCCTCGAAATTATTTAACACACAGCCATTAATGTCTAAACTGCTGGCAACAAAAGTGAATATACCCCAAGTGAAAATGTCCAAATTGGGCCTAATTAGCCATTTTCCCTCCCCGGTATCATGTGACTTGTTAGGGTTACAAGGTCTCAGGTGTAAATGGGGAGCAGGTGTGTTAAATTTGGTGTTATTGCTCTCACTCTCTCATACTGGTCACTGGAAGTTCAACATGGCACCTTATGGCAAAGAACTCTGAGGATCTGAAAAAAAAAATTGTTGCTCTACATAAAGGTGGTTTAGGCTATAAGAAGATTGTAAAGACCCTGAAACTGAGCTGCAGCATGGTGACCAAGACCATACATCGGTTTAACAGGACAGGTTCCACTCAGAACAGGCCTTGCCATGGTCAACCAAACAAGTTGAGTGCATGTGCTCAGCGTCATCTCCAGAGGTTGTCTTTGGGAAATAGACATATTAGTGCTGCCAGCATTGCTGCAGAGGTTGAAGGGGTGAGGGGGGGCTCAGCCTGTCAGTGCCCAGATCATACACCGAGCACTGCATCAAATTGGTCTACATGGCTGTCGTCCCAGAAGGAAGCCTGTAAAGATGATGCACAAGAAGTCACAAAAACAGTTTGCTGAAGACAAGCAGACTAAGGACATGATTACTGTAACTGTGGTTTGATAAGACCAAGATAAACTTTTTTGGCACAGATGGCTTCAAGCGCATGTGGCGGCAACCAGGTGAGGAGTACAAAGACAAGTGTGTCTTGCTTACAGTCAAGCATGGTGCTGGGAGTGTCATGGTCTGGGGCTGCATGAGTGCTGACGGCACTGGGGAGCTACAGTTCATTGAGGGAACGATGAATGGCAACATGTACTGTGACATACTGAAACAGAGCATGATCCCCTCCCTTTGGAGACTGGGCCGCAGGGCAGTATTCCAACATGATAACGACCCCAAATATACCTACAAAACGACCACTGCCTGAGGGTAAATGTGATGGACTGGCCAACATGTCTCCAGACCTAAACCCTATTGATCTGTGGGGCATCCTCAAACGGAAGGTGGAGGAGCTCAAGGTCTCTAACATCCACCACCTCTGTGATGTTGTCATTGAGGAGTGGAAGCTCTGGTGAACTCAATGCCCAAAAGCGTTAAGGCAGTGCCGGAAAATAATGGCGGCCACACCAAATATTGACACTTTGGGCCCAATTTGGACATTTTCACTTAGGGGTGTACTCACTTTTTTTGCCAGCGGTTTAGACATTAATGGTTGTGTTTTGAGTTATTTTGAGGGGACAGCAAATGTACACTTTTATAGAAGCTGTACACTAACTACTTTACATTGTAGCAGAGTGTCATTACTTCAGTGTTGTCACATGAAAAGATAGAATAAAGTATTTACAAAAAAGTGAGGGGTGTACTCACTTTTGTGAGATACTGTGTGTAATATATATATATATATATATATATATATATATATATATATGTAACATTGTTTTTATTACCTGTTGATCCTGCCAAGAGATCTGTTATCCACTTCCTGTAATAAGGTGTCAATGCTGTTCTTTTTTGTAATGGAATCACATGGTAGTGTGGCCACCTGTAAGCAGAGGTGCCAAAGATAGACATGACATTTTGAAATGACTTTACATAAGTAACAAATTAATACACAACAGTTAATACTTTTTAGGAAGTTACAAGTTATTTTCTTTCCCAAAAAAGGTTTACATCCAATGAATGCAGTATTGTAGTAGTTTCTCTCTACACCTGTAAGGCTCCATTCACACCAGCTATAGTATTACAATACAGCGGCTGGTGGGCGGTGTGATCTGATTGAAAAACGACAGTGCTGTTCAGTTTTCTTTTTTTGTTTTTTTTGCATGACCTTTATTGAAATGTTACAGTGACATTTTATTGAGTTCTGTTGGTCACCACATAATACAAGGCGGTGGATTGCCACCCACTGCGCTGAAAAAAAAATGTATTGGTCGGCACATGTGCACCACACAAATGTAATTGAGCCTTTAAAGTGGGCTGTCAGTGCCCACACAGCCGCTGCAGCAGGCTGGAGATTTGATATTTCTGCTCTTCTCCTTTCTGCAGCACTTGTGAGGGGTGTACTCACTTTTGTGAGATACAAAATATATATATGTATATATTTATTGATTTTGCACACTTGATTTTGCACACTTTAAAGCTGGGCATAGATTAATTGAATGTTATCCAGGACAACAGGGACCAGCCGAATTATAACCTGTGTGTGGCACTTCCTATTAGATAGAAGTCGACTTCTGTCAAATGGACAATCTGGAAAACTGTTGTCAATCAGCTGCAGCCTCTGATTAGTGTTTTCTTACAGCGCTGTCAGAATACAATATCCTGGCGGGGGGGGGGGGGGGGGGGATTTTGTGTGAATGGAGAAAAACACTCATCTATAGCCAGCTTTATATCCAGATCTGATTATGCAGAACAATAAAAAATCAGCTGTAGCAGGATCCTACTGTGCACCCAGGACTTCCCTTCTCTTTCTAGGTATGGGCATGCTGGCCAGCATCTACACTGATGACGAGGAGAGAGGGAATGCCATGGGCATCGCGTTGGGAGGACTAGCGATGGGCGTATTATGTGAGTCAAATTATATCAATGTAATGGTCCTCAGACATGAAAACTGTACATTATACTGACCAACGGCTCAGCAGATCTTATTCTCATCCTGGTGGCCCCTGTCCTCAAGCTCTTGAATCTAAGACTATCCCCGTACAGCCTCTATGATCGCTGTATGATCGATCCTTCCTCATTTTGCCTCACTTACCAACACTGCAGCAGGAGAGGGAGGTTGCACGGTGCAGAATCATCTAACATAAGAAAAAAAGACCTTCCCCGAAGCAGGGAGAGAAGACAACTGCGGCTGAAATGGATTCTAGAATCTTTACATGGGGTGAAAAGGTTTCTAATTTCCATAACCGTGTGTCACAAATCAGGCAGATAATGGGGTGGATTTTATATTTTGTCACAGGGCTTCCATTACACTGAAGTGTTATTTTAGATTTTTAATTGTTATAGAAAAGAGAGAACGTGAAAACCAACCGGCAATAAAAAGCATCTACAACCCTGAGCAATATTAAAGGTGAATAGTGTTGCGCTAAAAAAAAAAAAAAAAAAGGAAAAAGAAAAAAAGGGGGGTATATATATATATATATATATATATATATATATATATATATATATATATATATATATATATATATATATAGTTCCCTAAGTGTATATTAAATAAGATAATTCATTTATTCCTAATTTATATATAATTTTTAGGGTGTCGATAAATGAATTATCTTATTTAATATATACTTATAAGTGTATATTAAATAAGATAATTCATTTATCAACACCCTAAAAATTATATATATAAAAATTAGGAATAAATGAATTATCTTATTTAATATACAATTAGTGCACTATATATATATATATATATATATATATATATATATATATATATATATATATATATATATATATATATATATATATATATATACAAACACACACACTTTTATTTTTTTTATTTTTTTGCACATTGTTCACTTGTGATACTTATGTGATTGCAATCACATGTTATAATTTGAAGGAGTATTGGAATACTTTTGGAGGTGTATCTTTTTTTTTTTTTTTAATATATTAGAACTTTATTTGCGATTTTGGCACTTAGCACTTTTCTAGCTGTACAGGCAGGGTTTTTTTGAAGATAGCACAACACTATTCACTTTTAATATTCAAATTTTTTGGTTGACTGACCTTTTGGATTGTTTGCAGCTGCTTTCTAAATAGGTATTATTTTCATTTATCATCCACATTTGCGCTTGAGTGTTTTCGGTTTTTGATTTATAATGTATAAAAAGAGAACCGAGTCTGGAAAAGGAAGAAAGAAGGAAACTTACAGGGAACTCCCAGAGGAGGGGGAGGGGGGCATCTCTTCCACTTCCAGCATGGTCTCGTCGGAGTAGGGTACTTTTAGAAATTCAGGAAGGCAATCCTTAAAGGGGTTGTAAACCCTCGTCTTTTTTCACCTTAATGCATCCTATGCATTCAGGTGATAAAACACCTGACATTCACCGCCCCCCCCCAGCTCTCCCGTTTTACTTACCTGAGCCCCTTCATCTCTTCGGCGGGGATGCGCTGTCCCTCTCTCCACAGGGTCCCGGCTCTTGCTTGGATAGATTGATAGCAGTGCAGCCACTGGCTCCCGCTGCAGTCAATCAAATCCAATGACACGGGCGCTGGGGCCGAGTCCAGCATTCATGTATGTGGACGCAAATGCTGCACTCGGGAGCGCGCCCGCAAGGTAATCCCCCAGGAGAGCGCTTCTCCTAGGGGGTTATCTGATACAGGGAAGAGTCACGAGAGACGCCGGGGGACCCCAGAAGAGGATGATCGGGGCCACTCGAAAATGAGCTGCACAGTGGAGGTAAGTATGATATGTTTGTTATTAAAAAAAAAAAAAAAAAAAAAGATCCTTTACAATCACTTTAAAGCTGAACGCCAGGCAGATATAAAATACATAAATAAATGCAGCTCTGTATGCATCAATACATTGTTCTTTTTTCTTTTCTTTTTTTCTATAGCCCAACTAGTATACCTGATTTTCACTTACTATTAGCCTCCTGCATCCATGTACAACAGAACTGTAATGCCGCGTACACACGATCGAATTGTCACCACAGTATGCCGAACAATTCGATCGTGTGTGGGCTCCAGCGGACATTTTCATCGTAAAGTCCGGCGGACTTAGAAAGTAGTTTTGACTCAAAATTTTTCCATCAGACTTGGCTTTCAGCGGACAATCCGTTCGTCAGTGTGCTAGTCCGTCAGACTAAGAATGACGCATGCTCTGAAGCAAGGACGAGAAGGAAGCTATTGGCTACTGACTATTGAACTTTCTTTTTCTAGTGCCGTCGTACGTGCTGTACGTCATCGCGTTAGAAATCGCCAGATCGGAGCGTCCGTGTGTGGCCAAGTCCGTTCGTGTGTACGCGGCATTAGAGAAGGAAGAGCAGGACTGGAGGCCAATCAGTTTTTATGCATGCATGAGTACATGACAAGTGTTGTATCCATTAGTCTGGGAGGGAGGGTAGTTGTAGAATGCTTTATTAACAAGTCCAGGCATCCATAACATACATGCAGGCTTCTGAGTATACCATAAGGAACATTTTGGGAAAGGTCCCAGAAAGAAAGCAGGTACTACAGGCAATCCTATTGGTTTGACTAGGAAAATGAATTAATTAAAACGGAACTTCAGTCATTTTTTCATGTTTCCATCTATTATATCTTCTGTTGTTTTAACTTTGTTTTTGTTTTAACTTTGTTTTAACTTTGGATAGTAAAACATTTTTTTTCCGCCATTAAATACCTTATACAGCCCACTTCCTGTTTCTTCTCTGGTCATTAGTCTAGGCTTATGAGATCATGCACAGCTTTCTCTCTCTCACATTCTCCTAAGGGTTTGCCAGGAAGGGAGGGGGGATGAGTCATAAGAGGGCCAATGGGAGCTGCAGAGCTGGAGGTGTGCCTCTGTGTAAATCCAAGATGTGAACAGGCAGGAGCTTCAGCTGCCCACAGTTAAAATGGATGCAGCCACACTCACTGGAGGGAGATTGCTGCAGCATGTTTGGCAAGTACAGAATCACAGTATACAGTTGTGCTCATAGGTTTACACACCCTGGCAGAATTTATGATTTCTTGGCCATTTTTCAGAGAATATGAATAACACAGAAACATTTCTTTCACTAATGGCTGGTGTTATTTTATTATTTATTTTATTTGATTTATTATCAATCAACTGTGTTTACTCTTTTTAAATCATAATGGCAACAAAAACTACCCAAATGACCCTGATCAAAAGTTTACACACCCCATTTCTTAATCCAGTGTATTGCCCCCTTTAACATCAATTACAGCTTGAAGTCTTTTGTGGTATTTGTGGATGAGGCTATTGAGGTCAGGAGCAGTGGCGGCTGGTACTCAACATTTTGGGGGGACAAAAACAGAAATATTCAGAAAAAAAAACCCCATCAATTGCAGCCTCACTGTGCCCATCAAACGCAACCACTGTTCCCATCGAATGCTGCCACTGTACCCACCAAATTCTGCCAATGTACCCATCGAATGCTGCCACTGTGCCCCTCCTTACGCTCGCCGTCTGCCCGACACTTACCCTATCTCGGTGGGGCAGTGGGTGAAGGTGGCGAGTGGCATCCTCCATGTTCCTTGATGTCTTCTCACGTCCTCTCCTATGATTGGACGCCTGACAGTTGTCCAATCACAATGCCTGTCGTTCTAGCCAATCAGCCAATGAGGAGCAGACCCAAGCACCTGATTGGCAAAGAGGCGGTTCAGTGTTAGGAAAGCCAATATTCATTTGCTTTTCTAACACACCTGGGTGAACTGCGAGCGCCAAGCAGCAGCGGCCATGGATAGATTCATACAATGCATGAATCTATCCATTGGTCATATGGGGGTGGCTGGGGAGAGGGGGCGGTGCCAGTGCGCACTTATGGATGCACCGCCACTGGTCAGGAGGCTGAGATGAACCTTCACTTTATTCTGCTGTAGCCAATGACAGGTCAACTCGGCCTTGTGTTTTGGATCATTGTCATGTTGGAATGTCCAAGTACGTCCCATGCGCAGCTTCCTGGCTGATGAATGCAAATGTTCCTCCAGTATTTTTTGATAACATAATGCATTCATCTTGCCAAAAATTTTGACCAAATTTCCTGTGCATTTGTAGCTCACACATCCCCAAAACATCAGCAATCCACCTCCGTGTTTTACAGTAGGAATGGTGTACCGTTCATCATAGGCCTTGTAGAGTTTATGGTTGTGGCCAAAAAGCTCAATTTTGGTCTCATCACTCCAAATGACTTTGTGGCAGAAGGTTTGAGACTTGTCTCTGTGCTGTTTGGCATATTGTAATTGGGATACTTTGTGGCATTTGCGTAGTAATGACTTTCTTCTGGCGACTTGACCATGCAGCCCATCTTTCTTCAAGTGCCTCCTTATTGTGCATATTGGAACAGCCACACCACATGTTTTCAGAGAGTCCTGTATTTCACCTGAAGTTATTTGTGGGTTTTTCTTTGCATCCCGAAGAATTTTCCTGGCAGTTGTGGCTGAAATTTTAGTTGGTCTACCTGACCGTGGTTTGGTTTCAACAGAACCCCTCATTTCCCACTTCTTGATTTGAGTTTGAACACTGCTGATTGGCATTCTCAATTCCTTGGATATCTTTTGTAAAGTTTGGGGGTTGTTTAGCTCAAGTGTGGCACCCGCTAGCGAGAACAGTCCACACAGATGATTCCTTTTCAGGGCTTTTTGGCCCACTTTAATTACAGAAAAACAAAGTTCCAGAAATTAAAACAAAAGTGGTTTCCCTCACAGGGGGTTTTCACCATCAGCTTTAAATAAAAGGATATTCAGTCTCCTGGCTTACACATGCAGCATTGCAAACAAAAATACAGAGCCACCTGGCTCTTTTCAGCAGCAGACGCACCACCGCTCAGAGCTCTCCTGACTACTGTCAGCAACCTCAGACTCGGGTCTCTGGCTTTCACAGTGCAGTCTTCACTCTCTGGCTACTCCAGTGCACACCTGCACTCTATGGGTTCTCCCTTGTAAGCCTGGACTCCTCAGAAGGGTGGAGCCCAGAACCATGGTACTGACTCTACTATCAGGCCCACACAAGCCTAAACAATCAGTGTGCTGGTGAGTCTCAAATTCCGGACCCAGGACTGGGGATTTCATCCCACCCGGATCTCTAAGAAATCCCTGGTAACCAGGTCCCAAAGCGGACTTTACTAAATGAGTAAACTGAAAAGCCAGTTTCCGCTCAAGCAAGTAAATACCCTGGAGCCCCTCAACCTGCCTGGTTGAGAATCCTGGACCCATATACTGGTGGGGTACCACAATACCACACTATTTATATCCCTTTCCTGTTGTATACAGTTCAACTACCTTTTCCTTCAGATCCTTAGACAATTCTTTTGCTTTCCAATGACTCCGAATCCAGAAACGTCAGTGCAGCACTGGATGAAAGATGCAAGGGTCTGTCAGGAGTCCAGAAACTCGTTGAGCTTTTATACACACACACACTAATTGCAAGCAAACAGAGCACAGATGAGGATAGTTACCTTAATAACCATCAGGCCAAAACCACCGGGGTGTGTAAACTTTTGATCATTTGGGTAGTTTCTGTTGTGATTATGATTTAAAAAGAGTAAACACAGTTGATTGATAATAAATGGCTCCAGCCAAACACTAACCATGAGTGAAAGAAATGTTTGTGTGTTATCATTCATATTCTCTGAAAAATGGGCAATAAATCAAAAATTCTGCCAGGGTATGTAAACTTATGAGCACAACTGTATATAAAAAAATAAGCAAAGTGGTCTGAAGCTTCAGAATGTTTCTATTACAAATTATGAGAGCAGGCTGCAGTTCCTCTTTAAGGACATCAAAATACTCAAAAATAGGTTAGTTAATTGTAGCCACCACCCAACATATACATTTAAAAATGACAGCAAAAAGTCAGAGCCTGGACTCAGATGTTAAAGGCTTGATCTGGTTTCTCGGAACAAAATTGTTCACTATCAGGAGAGGAAACCTCTGCAGAGAAACAAAATATCAATCCTGCCAACCGCTACAATTGTTTACAAATTAACCACTTTAGGCTCCATTCACACTTGTGCAACTTGTCATGCAACTTTGGACATCCATTATCACTGGCTTTGACCACCATTGGGATGAATTAGAGAGCAGACTGCGAACCAGGCCTTCTCATCCAACATCAGTGCCTGACCTCACAAATGCTCTTCTGGAAGAATGGTCAAACATTCCCATAGACACACTCCTAAACCTTGTGGACAGCCTTCCCAGAAGAGTTGAAGTTGTTATAGCTGCAAAGGGTGGGCCAACTCAATATTAAACTCTTTGGACTAAGACTGGGGTGCCATTAAAGTTCATGTGTGTGTAAAGGCGGGCGTCTCAATACCTTTGGTAATATAGTGTATGTGTTATGTGGGTGGCAAGAAGTTAAGCATATCTAAACCCCAAAAACAAAAATGTCATATATTGCAGCTCTCCAATCATTAGATGTGGTGGCTGCATTTGTTTTCTGTTTAACACTCGCAAAGCACTTCCATTAATCACTTGCCAACCGTTGCACGCTAATATACGCACAATGGCAGCGGTGGGCAAATGGGCATACTTGTACGTCCCCTTTAATTGGTGGGGCTACATACAGTGTGACCATGCCCGCGGACTCGATGTCCACCAGTGTCCCGTGATCATGTCACGGAGCTGCAGAACGGGGAGATGCTTATGTAAACAAGGCGTTTCCCTGTTCTGCCTAGTGACATGACAGGAATCTACTGCTCCTTGTGATTGGGAGCAGTGATCGCTGTCATGTCAGTGGTAGCCCACCCCCTCCCCCCCACAGTTAGAATCACTTTCTAGGACACACTTAACCCCCTGATCGTCCCCAAGTAACCCCTTCCTTGCCAGTGCCATATACACAGTAATCAGAGCATTTTTATAGCACTGATCACTGTGTAAATGACAATGGTCCCAAAACAGTGTCAGAAGTGTCCGATATGTCTACCATAATGTTGCAGTCATGATAAAATAAAAAAAATAAAAAAAATCGCAGATCGCCGCCATTACTATTAAAAAAAGTTAAAGCGGTTCTTCACCCTAAAGGGGAAGTTCCGCTAATCTGATCCCTCCCCCCCTCCGGTGCCACAATCGGCACCTTTCAGGGGGGAGGGGGGTGCAGTTACCTGCACCCACTTCCGACCAGACCGCTGCAGACCCCTGCAGATGCCCCCCCCCCCGTTGTGTTCTGGGAAACACACAGTTCCCAGAGACACAGCGTGGACCAGAAGAGACGCGCAGGGCGACTCACGCATGCGAAGTAGGGAACCGGGCAGTGAAGCTGTAATGCTTCACTTCCCGATTCCCTGACAGAGGATGGCGGCGGGGGCAGCAGCGAGATGAACGATCGCTCGTCATCTGCCACCGACATCGCTGGACCCTGGGACAGGTAAGTGTGATTTTATTAAAAGTCAGCAGCTGCAATATTAGTAGCTGCTGGCTTTTAATATTTTTATTTTAGGTGCAGAACTGCTTTAATAGCAAAAATACCATAAATCCATCCCCTATTTTGAAGACACCATAACTTTTGCGCAAAATAATCAATATACGCTTATTGCGTTTTTTGTTTTTTTACCAAAAATATGTAGAAGAATACATATTGGCCTAAACTGAGGAAAATTTGTTTTTTTTATATTTTTTTTTGGGGGGGGGGGGGGGTATTTATTATAGCAAAAAGTAAAAAAATATAGCTTTTTTTCTAAATTGTCGCTCTTTTTTTTGTTTATAGCACGAAAAATAAAAACCACAGAGGTGATCAAATACCACCAAAAGAAAACCATTTGTGGGAAAAAATGGATGTCAATTTTGTTTTGGTGTAACGTTGCACGACCGCGCAATTGTCAGTTAAAGCGACGCAGTGCCGAATCGTAAAAAGTGCTCTGGTCAGGAAGAGGGTAAAATCTTCTGGGGCTGAAGCGGTTAAAGGCAAATGGGACCAACCCGCAACCCTATGCCAAATGTTTGGCTTGCAGCATAGTATTTCAATGAAAAACCCCCATGTGATCCAAAACAGAAAAAAGTATTGGCCTCTGAACACCTGTATAGTAGCCATGGATCACTTTTCAGAGGTGTTAGGAACCACCACATGTGTGAATGAGCCTATAGTTGAATTTGTGACGCTCACATAGCTGATTCTCCGTATTCCCGCTTGCTGCAGATTGGATATGAATTCTTATGTCTGTCTAGGACTCTTGTGATTTCCTCTCAGCACCTGAGACTCAACTTCATTATTGGAAACGTATTGCAGCAAGAAGATGGAATTTAGATCAGATCTGGGCATTGTATTGGCTCCAATAACCGAGTTTATTTAGCTGAGAAGACAAATCCTTCCAAAGAGGTTCCTCCTGGATGTTTATTCTCCTAACTAATGACGGATTTACTAAAGGCGTCTCCAGGGAGTTTTCACCCAATCCAGCAATTTAGTCAGATCAGGGATTATTCATTTTTCGGCAGGCCCTACCAAACTGTGGTCAGGATTGAGCCTCCAAGGGGGCAATCAATTAGATTAGATTTTTTTTGGTTGATGAGTATTTTGCCCTTTAGAAGGCTGATGAACACATTATCCGCTAAGCGCTCCACTTCCCTTCTCCATAGGCACACATGTTCATCCAATCCTGATCTACTGGTAAAAGGATTTTTAGTGACCAAATCATGAAGGTCTGCATCTACATTAGGTAAATAAGGTCTATGAACCCCTGACCATCACACTTAAACAAGGTTGTTGGACATGCCATCAATATGGGGTTGGTCCCTTTTTGTGGCTATAAGAGCCCCCACTCTTCTGAGGTTTTCTACAAAGTTTTGGAGTGTGTCTTTGGGAATGTTGGATGAGAAGATCTGGCACACCATAGGAGTTCTTATTCATCCCAAAGGTGTTCAGTCAGGTTGTGACCAGGTCTTTGTGCAGGATAACCAAATTCCTCTACAGCAAACTGGTCAAACCCTCTCTTTATGGAGCCCTCTTTGTATAGAGAGGCACAGTCATGGTGGAACAGAAAAGGGACTTCCCCAACTGCGCCATGAGGTTGAAAGCCCACATCTGTCTAAAAGGTTTGTATGATGTAGTAGTAATGCCGCGTACACACGACCGGACTTTTCGTCGGACTAGGTCTGAAGGTCTTACCGACAGACTTTTGGCGGAGTTCCGACGGACTTTGCGAACGAATGGACTTGAACACACACTATCAAACCAAAGTCCGACGGATTCGAAGGTGACGACTGGACTAGAATAAGGAAGTTCATAGCCAGTAGCCAATAGCTGCCCTAGCGTCGGTTTTCGGCCGTGGGATTAGCATACCGACGAATGGATTTTTCGACCGGACTCGAGTCTGTCGGAAAGATTTGAAATATGTTTTATTTCTAGGTCCATCTGACTTTTGGAAAAAAAGTCTGCTGGAGCCCATACACGATTGAAATATCCGACAGACTGATTCTGTCGGACCTAGTCCGTCGAAAAGTCCGGTCGTGTGTACGTGCCATAACAGTTCCCTTCACTGGAAACACCTGAACTCAGTCATGTAGAAATGTTCCAAATGCTTTTAGCCATATAGTGTTGCTTAACACAGAGGAAGATCCAATAGCATATCAGAGGTTTATGTTGGATCTGATACCTCTATATGGTGGCAGATAATGCAGTCAAAAAACTGTGATCCCTTCATGCACCCTTTCAGTCTAATTAAAGAGCATTTCCAGGTAATCAATCAGTCCAATCAGTGAACAGTTTATTCCTTCAAGCAAACAATGCAGTTGTGCTAAAGTCAGTGAGTTCCTTAATTCCTTAATTAAAGCTCCATGAAATTCACTGTAGCCAGAGATCCCCTTACCGGTGTTCTGAGGGGGGAGTCGGCTTTCTGTATCTGTCCTCTGACTTTCTCTTTCTGCTCCATTTGTCGACGAGATTCAAACTTCCAAAGCAGAAATGTGATTGATGGCTGTGAAAAACATATCTGTATACTTTGATACATCAAACGTTTTGTGTGTCGGTAGCTGCACCGTGGTGCGGTGGCAGAAAACACAAAGAATCTCAGTGCAGAGATACAGAAATATATTGTAACTTAAGTTCGGCAATACAGAACAGGCCCGGCAAGAAGGCAACCCAACTGGGAGAACTCACATGGATGATTCAGTAGAAGTAGGCCTCAGGTGTGCCGACACCATCTGTCTTGAGGAGCAGTATACAGCCTGGCTGGTCTGTACCCAAGTGGGGAGGCTTCCCGACAGGATGATGGGTCCCAGCACTTTGCCTACTCCCCCGGCACCTCATCCTAAAGCTATGCTTTTTCCCTGCCAGACTGGTAACCTGTCCAACTCTAGCCACATGCAAAATGAGCACCAAGCCCTGGGAGCCAAGGTCTTAAACAGACTTCGACTGACCCAAGATGGCCACCAGGGTCACATGGGAAGCCAGGATACAATTAGATAGCTGCCCCCTGTGACCAGGGAACCATAGAGAAACTAAGTTGCTCTTGACTTCCTCTCCCTTGGCAAAGCCGCTGCAGTTGAGCTCCACCTGCAGTGGGGAAAGCAGACTGCACCTGCCTATTCCTATATAAGAGATGGCACGGAGCATGAAGGGGAGAATGTCTGGGAGTCCTTCTCACAAGCTGGGGTCCCCAAATCATGGATATAAGGCATTGGGGTAGTATTCTACAGCAATGCAGGGATGGGAGATGTTACCCAGAGTAGGTTGTGCTCCCTTTAGGTACCTTAGGGTTTAAAGCCCAACTCCGGGCACCATCATTTTGTTCATTGTATATAGGATATTATCAGTTGCCTTTTAGCAATACCATGCTGGCTTTTCTATACTCTCCCTCCCCCCCTCCCTTTCTGTCATCAACTCAGCAGGTATGATAGACCCCAGAGCTGGTGTCAAGTCACCTCTCCCATTCACATTTCAGCTATTCACAAACGACACAGCATTAGCATCATCAAATGAGTTCTGTGAATTGTCAAATGTAGACGGGGACGGGGGCATGGCACCAACTCTGGTGTCCATCACACCTGGAGAGCTGATGCCAGCAGTGGGTAAGCTGCAATATCTAGAAAAAGCTCTTGTTAAACTATATGATGAAAGACACCATGGAATTACTCAATGGTAAAAGTAAACAGATATTGTCTTCTCTAAAACTGAAAAAAGGGGAGGGTTTCACTTTAATTCTCAATTTTAAATGGGGTGTTTTCTTTAATACAAACCCTTCTGTCATATAGGGCTCAGATTCTTGTTTTGATTTCTATATATTGAGACTGACATGGAGTGTTGAGTAGCTGAAATGGTAGCAGGGAGGTTATATAATAAATACATATTTCCAGATGAGAGGTTGCATTGTCTGCGGGAACTCTTCATAAATCAAGAATTGGAGAATGTTCATGGGATTGTTACAGATGACTAGATTGCAGGAGAAATTGAACAATCAGCCAATTATTTCAGAACATAAATAGATGCCAGATGCTAATCCCACAAAAAATGGACACTGGGAAAGGGTTACCTCCATTATGGGTGAAAAACCCACACAGGTATAAGTCATCACATTCAAAGGACAATATCCATAAATCCAACAGAATTCCGCTGCTAATACGACTGTTACCATAGCAGCATACAGTACATATATGAGTGTAAAAGAACAAGTTGGGATTTTTCATCTGGTAGCCTATTATGCTCCAAGGTTAAAAGCAGCAGTTGAGCAGCCTCTTGGCCCACAGACATACATTCTTTTAAGATTACAGCATCCATGTCTAGATGCCCCTTCTGCAAGTTAAAGATACATCATTGGTCAGATTGTTTTGTTAATGTCCAACTAGCAACTGCGGTTGGTGGGTGGTATAACATCTCCTGTGATCTCAGGAAAAACCAAGCCACCAGGCCTATAGGCTAGCAGACCCAATCTCCTTTGACTGGGTGATGATGTAGGTAGATTCAGTCCTCCTACTCTACACTGATGACAGTTTTACTTGGCAGTGGGACCACCGTTTGGAAGCATCTTGTACGAGTTTGTGGGGAAGACGGCTCCATTCCTGGTGCTGGCAGTTCTGGTTCTCTTTGATGGTGGTAAGTCCAATTCTAGTTGTATGATGGAACAAATGTTCTTAACTTTTTTACCCTGAAGGAACCATTGAAATCATTCTCAGGTCACTGTTAAAATAAAATCACTGGGGATCAGCGGAAATAATGCTCCTTACATTGATGGTCAATGGGAATAATGCCCCCCTTATATTGATGGTCAGTGGGAAGAATGCCCCCCTTAATTGGTAATCAGTGGGAAAAATGCCTCTTACATTGGTGGTCAGTAGTAAAAATTCCCCCCTTAACTGGTGGTCATTGGGAAGAATACTCCTTACAGTGGTGGTCAGTGGGAAGAATGCCCCCTTGTTTTGTTGGTTAGTGGAAACAATCCTCCCCACCTTCTTGCAGTGGTTCAGCATGCCACCCTTACAGCTCAGAAGATCATAGGTGTCATGCCATTGGCTCTGCCAAGTGGCATTGGACCCATAACTATGCAGGCACCATTAGAAGAGAGGTCAATTAGCCACAGCTCAAGGAGCCACAAGCAGCCTCTGAAGGAACCTTAGGTTTCCACCGTACACCGGTTGAGAAAAACTGTTTTAGAAGGCAATCCATATCATTCTAAATAATTAAACAATTCTTTCCTCCCTGCAGCTCTCCAGCTCTTCATCCTGCAACCCTCCAGAGTTCAGCCAGAGGTGAGTTGGCCAACGTAATCACCACAGTGATCAAAAATAAATTCTTAAGTTTACACAAGTTGGCCAACGTAATCACCACAGTGATCAAAAATAAATTCTTAAGTTTACACATGGCCCATGTGTAAACTTAAGAATTTATTTTTGACTCTGTTCTTCTTTCAGAGCCAGACTGGGACCTCGCTGTTCGAGCTTCTAAGGGACCCGTACATCCTGATTGCAGCAGGTAGGTCTTTGTTGTGGTGGGGGTCACACCAGATGTCATGTTTGTGAACTGTAGATGGCGTCACTTCCACCCCTCCCAGATCAGATGTAGACAACTTTTTCCCTGCGTCAGTTTGTGTAGCTTTCAGTTCTATGCTAAACGATTTCAATTGAAAATCCTAGCAGTAGGAGGTGGAGGGGGGATTTTGGGAGATTCTCACAGTGTCACTGTTCATTTACTCAATAGCAGTCTAATGTTCCATATAGAAGAACGTTTCATGTAGTAACTGGCACCTCCCTCACCTCTATTTCCTCTAATATAGACACTCCAGTTAGAGACAGATGATGTTGGGTCTCTTTACTAGTTATCTTGCTTCACCCACCCAGTCAAGGATTCTTACTTCTAATGGCAGAAAAGTCATTGTCATTCTGCAATCTCAATGATGTTTTATTAATGAAACATACATCAGGCACTGTGGGTTCTCTAGTTATGTACCTGGAAGGTAGAGAGATAGAAAAAGCCACCAACCAGCCCTAACAAAAATGTTTTGGTGGGCTTACCCTTTAAGTATTATCTGAGATATTGACAGTTTTCCTCTGTATATGCTTAGGACTTTATGGTGGCTACAGTCAATTATGGGGTATAATAATATCAGATAAGGCCATGGGACAAAAAGGTGTGGGGGTGACTTTTAATATCCGTTATATATTAAGAAGAGATGCTTTATGTTTCTGCGTTGGCTTGACAACATTATGGTAGAGATTGCTTAGATATGACATGAAGGAAATTGTGAAGACATTTTTCCATTAAGATTAGAACACAAAACTATATCATTACAGGGTCAGTCAATAGGGAGTGCAGGCAAGCAGGGAGGCCAAATACTGGAGAATTTATAGCGAATGTTCCTTAAACAGGGTCACTTAGAATTACTAAGAAAAGTCTCCAACAAATCATCTTTAGCAGATAAGAACACAGATAGTCACACTCATATTGCACAAGACCAAGGGGGAGATTTACTAAAACTGGTACAGCTCTGCATAGTAACCAATCAGCTTCTAGGTTTTATTGGCAAAGCTTATTTGAACAAGCTGAATTTAGAAGCTGATTGGTTACTATGCACAGCTGACCAAGATTCTGTGTGCTCCAGTTTTAGTAAATACCCCCTTAAGCTCTTCTTGTTCACACCAATTGGATCCACTACTTCAGTGCAACTTCATGGGCTTCATGGGCTTGCAACTTCATGGGATTGCTGACATCTGTGCAACTTCATCTACACAGATGTCAATGCAAGTTGCACATGAAATCGCACAGAAATAGTGCAGGAAACGTTTGAGTTGCTGCGATTTGAACAGTATCCATAGTGACTGTCACCTAATTGGCTGGACTGATCGGGGTCAGATTTGGTACTGACAGGGCAACGGATGGTAGTCATAGGTGACAAAAGCTAGGTCAGGGCTCTGGAAGGTGCACAAGGCTCACAGAGGAATCAAAGACAGTTCTGGCACAACAGATGGGATTGGCCAATTTTTGGGGTGATTTCTAATTTCGATTCATTTATTTTTCAGGCTCCATCTGTTTTGCTAATATGGCAATCGCTATGCTGGAACCGGCACTGCCCATCTGGATGATGGAGACAATGTGCTCCCGGAAATGGCAGTTAGGTGAGATCTTTTCCCTGTCCTGTTACATCTTCTAATAATAAGATTCATCAGTAATTGGAGAGGATTCCTCTAGAGGTCCTCCTATTCTGACGGTGATTAAGAGTTCTCCTAATTAAAAAATCTTTCATAATGGGCAATCTATCATCAACTTCTTGGTCTGATCGTGATTGGCAGATTGGGTGGGCATTGGGTCCAGTCAGATTTCATGTGCCCACATATGGTGTCAGCATCCAATTATGTTCTGTGAAGAGAGCTCTTCATGGTGTGGCTAAATTTCTAGCTAAATTAACCACTGTCACGCTAAATCACCATTGGCCACAAGGTGCAGGCAGAGGCCACGGTTTTACTCCAGCTATAGAGATAGCATTCATTATTCAGATATATTTTATGTAAAGTTTTCTTGCAGCATTTTAGGCCTTTGAGAAAAACATTTCCTAGAAATTCTATATGACATACAGATGAACAGAGCATACTGACAGCTCCATATATATCACATATACAGAGTTTGTTAGATCACGCATTGAGAGCACACTGTGCAGATGGAAGCTGACAGAGGAATATTGTCAGAGCTGAGCGCACATCGCTTGCTGTTCCGAGAAGGACGCGAGATGAAGAAAATGCGTGGAAGAAATCAACCAAAGTGCCTCCAACCTTCCTTTGTCCCCAGTCAGTGAGAACAGGGCCTCCAATCTTCATCTACCCCAATCCCCAGGGCCAGGGCCTTTGACCTCCCTCTATCCCCAATTGAAAGAGTGTGGCCTCCAACCTCCACCTAAGCCCCCATTCACAGGGCCAGGGACTTTGACCTCCCTCTATCCCTAGTTTAGAGAGCGGGGTCTCCAACCTCCATCTACCCCCCCATTCACAGGGCCAGGGCCTTTGACCTCCCTCTATCCCTAGTTGCGAGAGCGGGGTCTCCAACCTCCATCTACATCCTCCGTGATAGCAGAACCTTCAACCCTTATGGTGAGGGGTTGCTTTTCAGGAGTTGGGCTTGGCCCCTTAGTTCCAGTGAAGGGAACTCTTAAGGTGTCAGCATACCAAGACATTTTGGACAATTTCATGCTCTCAACTTATGTTGGAACAGGAAGGGGTCATCCCCAAACCGTTCCCAAAGACTGCGTACCAGTGCACAAAGCAAGGTCCATAAAAATATGGATGAGCGAGTTTGGGGGTGGAGAAACTTGAGTGGCCTGCACAGAGTCCTGACCTCAACCAAATAGAACACCTTTGGGATGAATTAGAGCCGAGGCTGCCAGGCCTTTTCGGCCAACATCAGCGCCTGACCTCACAAATGTGCTTCTGGAAGAATGGTCAAACATTCTCACAGATACACTCCTAATCCTTGTGGACATGCTTCCCAGAAGAGTTGAAACTGTTCTAGCTGCAAAGGGTGGGCCAACTCAATATTGAACCCTACAGACTAAGACTGGCCATACACCTATAGATTATCTGCAGATTTTCTATGGTCAGATGGAAAAAATGGAACAGATTCCTCCATCTACGCTGAACTGTGTGGATGGAAGAATCTCCCACTTTTTCCATCGGACCATAGAAAATCTGCAGATCATCTATAGGTGTATGGCCAGTCTAAGACTGGGATGCCATTAAAGTTCATGTGTGTGTAAAGGCAGGCGTCCCATATAATTTTGACAATATAGTGTAGATCTCCTGACCTCTTCCCCCCCCATGTAGTTAAATCTGAGTATCAGCACCATGCGAAGTTCCACATTCTGAGCTGTAATTGGTGCAGACAAGACTGTCCCGGGGTTGGCGGTTATGTACTGCGCCGACTCCGCCAGTCACTCAATAAACATCAGTGAGATGGATGGTCGGTGTGCCGTAATAAAGCTCAGGCTCTGCTGCTGCAGGGTGATGGTGCTGCCGATAAGACACGGCGGATATGAAACCTTTTCATGAATGTTTCATCAATGCTGATAAGAGGAATTTTCTCCCCTCTCAGGTGTGGCCTTCCTCCCGGCCAGCGTGTCTTATCTAATCGGAACCAATATCTTCGGGCCTCTGGCTCATAAGATGGGCAGGTGAGTCTTTTCATTAGCTGCATATTGCTGTCTGCTGCAGATCTAATCAGCGGAAGGACGGGGAACATTCATGGTGCAGTGGGAGAGCGATGGGAGAGCGATTTCTGTGCGGCCGTCAGTCCCATCACTTCTTTCTCTTTATTGAAACAGTAGGGGAATGCTGCATGGCCCACTCTGGGGCAGGAAGGGTTAATGCGGAGACGGAAGCTGCGGTCGATGTCCGCTCAGCGAGAGGCCGCTCGTACAATCACAGTTTTATTGATTGGAGACACAAAATAAACAAATCGGACGTTTGACGAGTAAAGTGCTTGTAATTCGGAACGTTTCACAGCCGGAGCCGATCAATAAATCACAAATGACAACCGTAATGGGCGCTTTCTGCGGGAACATATTTACTATGCGCTGCTAACAGGCAAGATTGTATGGCAGGGCACTGAGTACATGTAAATGCACATGCATTGGTAGACTGCGTTGCTTTTTACCTTGCACTTTACGTTTTAGTTTTTTTACCAATTTTAGCAAGCTTTATTTGTTAGGTCCCCTTCACAGTGACTGCACACTAAATGCTCCATTCAGTTCTGGGCTGTAGTGAGGGACAGTGGGGATTGTTTTAGGGCATCACAGTTTTCTTTTTTTTAACCACTTCCAGCCCAGGCCAATTCTAACAATTCTCTCCTACATGTAAAAACCATCAATTTTTGCTAGAAAATTATTCAGACCCCCCAAACATATTTTATATATATCTATATATAGATATAGATATATATATATATATATATATATATATATTAGCAGAGACCCTAGGGAAGAAAATGGCAGCTGTTGCAATTTCTTTTTAAGTCACACGGTATTTGCGCAGCAATTTTCCCAAACGCAATTTTTTGTAAAAAATACAATTTAATGAATTTTAATACAATAAAACACAACAGATAATCAAATTTTTGGGTAAAATAGAAAAGATGATGTTACGCTAAGTAAATAGATACAACATATCACACTTTAAAATAGCACACACTTGTGGGATGGCGCCAAACTATGGTACAAAGTGATTGTAAAGTCTGGTTTAAAAAAATAAAAAACAAACATGTTATACTTACCTCCTCTGTGCAGTTGGTTTTGCACAGAGCAGCCTGGATCCTCCCCTTCTCGGGTCCCTCTTCGCCTCTCCTGGCCCCTCCCTTCTGGCGAGTGCCCCCACAGCAAGCAGCTTGCTATGGGGACACCCGAGCCGAGTCACAGCTCCGTGTGTCCATTCAGACACAAACCCCCGACCCGGCCCCAACCCCTCTCTTTCCTGATTTGCTAACTGACTTTGATTGACAGCCGTGGGAGCCAATGGCGTCGCTGCTGTGTCTCAGCTGGGGTGGCTGATACTCACAGGAAGCTGTTGCAGCAGCAAGCCGTACAGGGCATTGGTTCCAGTAATTGCCCCCCGCTGCATTGATCGCCCTGTGTGTGCACGAGCCCTAAAGGGAACTTCAACAGACTGTTTTGCGTTTATGCATGTTGCTGTTGGTTTACAGGCGTTTACACACATAGTGGGTTGCTGAAAGTAAAAGTAAGGGCTGTTCTACTTTATTTTTTCAGTGCAGGGCGGCGCACATCACACAGTACACAGGCATGAACTGCTCCTATTTAAAGCAGTATTAAACCCAAACCCAAAAATGTAACCTATTGCAGCTTACCAATCATTAGATGTGGTGGCTGCATGCGTTTTCTTTTCTTGTCACCAAAAAAAAAAAAAAAATCACACAAGACTTTTTGTCTCCTATGTGATAAAAAAAAAAAGAAAAGAAAAAAGTTTTTTTAATAAAAAAAAAAATGAAAGTTACACCTAAACACATATAATCACCCCAAAGGCCCCCTAATCCCCACATATAAGCACATACGAATGTAAATGCAAGTTTGCTGATTGTGATACACGCACACCTAAATGAAAGAAATATTTCTGGCACCAGACCAGCCTCTGTAACACTAAACACTAAACTGATGACCTATAGCAGGCTTTTAATGCGTCGCCTATGGAAAATAAAGGGTACTTAAGTTTGTCGCCATTGCACAGGCACACGAAAATTTAAGGTTTGACATGTTGGGTATCTATTTACTCAGTGCAACCTCATCTTTTATATTTTTAAGGTTGTGCCCTAAAATTAACTTTAGTGTAATTTTTTACAGAAATTTTGCATTTCTTTTCAATCACCCCATAACCCTCTTCTATCCTATCTACAAAACCCCACTTTTTATCCTGCACGAACGCCCCCCCCCCCCCTAACCTAACCTAACCTAACCTAACCTGGGCCCATAAATTCACGTCCCCTGACACCTTTAAGACATTCCCCACTCTTTATGAAACAAACGGAATCCCAGATTCTGAAACCTTTAAGACATTCCCCACTCTTTATGAAACAAACGGAATCCCAGATTCTGAAACCTTTAAGACATTCCCCACTCTTTATGAAACAAACGGAATCCCAGATTCTGAAACCTTTAAGACATTCCCCACTCTTTATGAAACAAACGGAATCCCAGATTCTGAAACCTTTAAGACATTCCCCACTCTTTATGAAACAAACGGAATCCCAGATTCTGAAATTTCCGCTACCTCAAACTTAAACTTTTTTTCTCTTAATGCTTACGCACAGACCCCTCCTTACCCAGCATGACTAACTTTGAACATAGATGCAATAAATATCCCCATGCACGGGGCCTAATCTCCTCTTTCTACTTACAGTTGTTAGATCCACCACCCCACACATCTCTATACTACGTAAACAAGTGGGAATCTGATCAGGGCCTTCAATTGGATGCTACTGACTGGTCCAACATTTGGTGCTGCTACAAAATCGGCCTTGCAGAATGTGGTAGCCTCTGAAACTAATTACAAAGTATTGATGCGCTGGTACCTGGTCCCATCAAGCAGTGGTCATCAACCCTGTCCTCAGGGATCAATAACAGGCCAGATTTTATGTATTACCTTGGGAAGATGCAGACTAAAATGCTGCAATCACTGAGCAGCAAATTAGATCACCTGTGATGTATTTCATTTATCTTGCAAAGCTGGCCTATTAGTGGGCCCCGAGGACAGGGTTGATGACCACTGCCTTCAAGGATTGCCAAATATCTTCAGTCATACTCTCCTGCTTGTTTCCACGGTTGACCGGACAAAGGCAAAGGCACTCACCTCCATACCTGGTGGAGTTGGCCGCTAGCTCAATCGTTTTGGGCCGACATTTTCCACATCCTTATTGGTAATACCATAGCCCCCGACGTAGATGTAACCTATCTCCAATTCAAGCTACTTTTGCAGGTTAAGACTGCTGTGACGCAAACCATTGCAAAAGCCTGGAAAACCCTCCACCTCACTGTCTTGGAAACAAAGAATAGAGTTACCAGAGCCATGATTCATTCAAAAATAGAAGCAGTTCTCTTAGACAGGGTTAAAACGTTTGAATGCCTTTGGAAACCCTGAGTCAACCATTACTTACCCCCTGACTTCGATAACGCTTTACTGCTACCTTGAATAACCCTATTTATCACTTTGTTTACCCATAGAGACCAGATCTCTATCTCCTCCCGGTGAGCTCCCTCCTTGACCTCCACCTCCTCCTGAGCTACCCTCTCCCTCTTTCTCAACTCCCCCCTTCTTTTCTCCTCTCCTCCTCTCTCTTCCCTCCACCTTTATCTCTTCTCCTCTGGATGTAAACCTCCCAGCTCCAACCAACTTAACTGCCCATCATGCGGAGACTGGATATTCCCCACTAACTGGAACCCCCCTAAGATCTATAAATGCTTTCAATGTCTAGCACACAATTTAATCTTTATCTGTTACGAGGACTCTTAGACACCCGTCTATTTGCGAGGCTCGGGGAAACGCCGTCTGGAGTCCTCTGTAACCAAACCTTTTTTTTACAGGAAACAAACTGGTTCCTGGCTTTCACTTCTCATTAATCCCCTAAGCATCCTCAAACTAACCCACAGCGTGTATCCCTATGATTTTTTAGTGCTTGCTGTTATTTTTTGTATGTTGTGATGCAAAGGGTTGCGTCCCTACCTCAGCATTGAGTTACTTTACCACTATTGCCTCCCCTTATCCAGAGGGAAGATTTTTCTGATGCATCCTGTTGAGACTTCTTGTTTTTACCTTCAATAAAAAATTTGAACAAGAATTTTTGCGTTTTTGTTTTTTGAATTTTTTTTTTTTTTTTATATCTATACAATAAAGTTTTGCCTTTCATTTCTATTTTTAACTAAATGGGTTGTTTTACAAGATGATCGTTTTCAATCACTTTAAGGTGTTTAAAAACAAAAAATAAATAAAAAAATAGCACAATATCTAGCACTACAAAATAAAACAGATCATAAAAAGTTTTTGGGGGGGTTTATGCTCAGTACCCTATGTGCACTGTAGATTCTCCACGTACAGGGAATAACCAACATAGCCACATACACAATCCTTCTCCTTTTCACATCAAAGCTTTAGCTGGCTGTGTGCACATGGATGTGTAATATGTGGCTGTCCGTCTTGTCTCTCTGCAGGTGGCTGTGCGCCTTTATCGGGATGATACTGGTGGGAGTAAGCATCCTCTGTGTAAGCAAAATTCTGAATATTTCTGTTCATAATTTCCCAGTCCAGGACCCTCCCTGCCCTTCACTCTCCATTGTATGATCGAACAATTAACTCCTTCCAGATTGTCAGGAAACCCCATTAAACTGCTTCTAGCATTAAGACTAGAAAATCAGAGATTTTCTGGTGCTCAAATTTTAAACATAAGTGAGGCTGCATTGCAACACATTACAGAGAGCTGCACAAGTCAACAAGTCATTACTGTTTAATAGTTATAGTTCTAGAGCTGGTTTTAAATTCAAAATGACCCCTCCAAACTAGCCTGGGGTCAGCTATAAATATGGATGACCAAAACTGAGATTTTTCTCTATTTCACAGAAATTTTGCTGGTTTGGAAAAATGCATTGGAGTTAAACAGGAAGGCGAAAATTAAGTGGAACTCCAGCATTTAAGGAGCATACCGTCACCCCTCCAAGCTCTAAAGCCCCATCACATGCCCCCCCCCCCCAAAAAAAAATATCATATGAGTGTCTCTTGTTTAGGGAGTACTGGGAGCCCAGCCTGTGTGATGGTATGTACCAGCAACAGGCAAGGCTCTCAGGAAATGGGCAAGATGTCGGTTGTCAGTCCTATCTGTATTCCCATTGCACATGTTCCTGGAATACAGGCTCACCGGTAGTGGGTGCTGTAGTGATTACCAGTTGGACACTGGATATATTACAGATCAATAGACATTGACTGGTCCACAGCCCAACTCCAGGATGATACTAGGGTGATGTCAGCAATACCAATACCAGGTGATGTCTGGTATACATGAGCACCATACCGATCCACAGCCCAGTTCCAGGGTGATGTCTGGTATACATGTGCACCATAGCAATCCACAGTCCAATACCAGGTGATGTCTGGTATACGCGAGAACCATAGTGATCCACAGCCCAGTTCCAAGAGTGATGTCTGGTATACATGAGCACCATAAATATCCATAGCCCAATTCCAGGGTGATTTCTGGTATGCAAGAGCATCATATAGCTATACAGCCCAACGCCAAGGGTGATCTTTCGTATACATAGGCACCATACCTACAGCCCAACTCAAAAGGATATGTTTGGTATGCATGGGCACCATACAAACCTACAGACCAGCTCCAAGGGTGATTTCTGGTATACATGCCCCCCAGAACAGGCCACAGTCCAAGTGTAGGGTCATGTTTGGAATACATTTGCAGGACCAATCCACAGCCCCACATCAGAGAGATGTCTGATATACATGGCCTCCAGACTGACCCCCAGCAAAGCTCCAGATCTACCAGAGCAATGCACCAGCCAGCTCCAGGGCAATATCTGGTACATATCTGCTGAACCACACCACAGCCTAGCTCCAGGGTGATGTGTTGTAAACAGGTCTGCCAGACCAATCCACCAGCCAAATCCAGGGTAAGGTCTAGTATACAGCCCAAAGCCAAGGTGATGTATGGTATACATATGCCAAGCAAATCGATCCACAGCCTGGCTCAACTACTAACTCTGAATTGTATGTTCACATTTAGGTGCCATTTGCCAAGAACATCTACGGATTAATAGCACCAACGTTTGGAGTTGGATTCGCTATTGGTAAGACCTGAAAACACAAGGGGCGATTGGGATATGTAACTTTAATTAGGACATCTCAGATGTTACTTACCATATAAGCACCTTAAAGTTATTAATAAATGTCCTACCATATACATAATTTAACTGCACAAAAACAAATTCATTATAATTTCCCCCTTTTTCGGAAAAGTGTCTAAAGCAGGAGTCTCCAAACTCTCAAAAAAAAGTGCCAGCTTACTGCCTTTCAAATATTAGGGGGGCCAGACTGTGACCAATGGGAGTAGAAACTGTTCCAGCATCGGTCGGAGTAAACAATGTCATAGGCTTGATGGTCAGCAGAAGTAAAAAAAAAAATACATTATTGGTTTCAGTGGGAGGAATAGTGCCCCATCACTGGTGTCAGTTGGAGGAATAGTGCCCCATATTTGGTGTCAGTGGGAGGAATGGTGGCCTATCATTGATGTCAGTTGAAGGAATGGTGCCCCATACTGGATGTCAGTGGGAGAATTAGTTCTCCATCGCTGGTGTCACTAGGAGGAATAGTGCCCCATTGTTGGTGTCAGTGAGAGGAATAGTACCCCATCACTGGAGTCAGTGGGAGGAGTGCCTCATCATTGATTACATAGTTAGTCAGGTAGAAAACAGTCACAAGCCCATCTAGTTCAACCATTAAAAAACAAAAACAAAACATAAATCCCATATAAACAATCCTTCACCCACAGTTAATCCAGGGGAAGGCGAAAAAAAAACCCTAGCAAAGCATGTTACAATTTGCTACAGCAGGGGAAAAAATTCCTTCCTGATCCCCCGAGAGGCAATTGGATTTTCCCTGGATCAACTTTACCTATAAATGTCAGTACCCAGTTATATTATGTACATTTAGGAAAGAATCCAGGCCTTTTTTAACTGGTTCCCGACCAGCCGCCGCAGTTATACTGTGGCAGGTTGGCTCCCTTGGGCGAGTCGTCGTAGCTGTACGTCGGCTCTATAAGACACTGTAGGAGGCACGCACACCCGCGTATCCCTGGAGCCGATGCGAGTGCCCGGCAGCACGATGACCACTGGGCATCTGCAATTGCTCGTTACAGAGCACAAATCTCGGTTCTCTCAAGGGAGAGAAGACAGATTGTGTGTTCATACCAAGTATGAACACCGATCAGTCTTCCCCCCTTAGTCAGTCCCATCCCCCTTACAGTTAGAACACACCTAGGGAACACGGTTAGCCCCTTGCCAGTGACATTTATACAGTAATTCGTGCATTTTTATAGCGCTGATCGCTGTATAAATGTCACTGGTCCCAAAAATGTGTCAAAAGCGTTCGATTTTTCCGCCGCAATAACCCAGTCCCGATAAAAATTTCTGATCTCCGCCATCACTGGTAAAAAAAATGAATAATAATAAAAATGCCATAAATCTATCCCCTATTTTGTGGACGCTATAACTTTTGCGCAAACCAATCAATATACGCTTTTACCAAAAATATGTAGAAGAATACATATCGGCCTAAACTGAGGAAAAGATTTGTGTTTTTTTTTTTAAACTAGAGATAATTATGATAGCAAAAAGTAAAAGATAGTGTTTTTTTCAAAATTGTTGCTCCTCTTGATTATAGCACAAAAAAATGAATACTGCAGAGGTGATCAAACCACCAAAAGAAACCTCTATTTGTGGGAAAAAGAAGAAGTAGATTTTGTTTGAGTACAGCGTCGCATGACCGTGCAATTGTCATTTAAAGCGACGGAGTGCGGTATTGCAAAAAATGGCCTGGTCAGAAAGGGGGTAAACTCTTCCAGGGCTGAAGTGGATAAAGCAATCTACTGAGCTGGCCAGAACCACCTCTGGAGGGAGTTTATGCCACATTTACACAGCTCTTACTATGAATAAACCTTTTCGTATTTGGAGATGACATTTTTTTTCCTCTAGATGTAAAGAGTGCCCCCTTGTCCTCTGTGATGTCTTTAACCGCTTAAGCCCCGGACCATTTGGCTGGCCAAAAACCAGACCACTTCTTGCGCTATTATTTTTTACCTCTTTGCTATAATAAATATCCCCAAAAAATATATAAAAAACATTTTTTTTCCCTCAGTTTAGGCCGATACATATTCTTCTACATATTTTTGGTATAAAAAAAAAAAAAAAAAAAATCGCAATAAGTGTATATTGATTGGTTTGCGCAAAAGTTACAGCGTCTACAAAATAGGGGATAGTTTTATGGCATTTTTATATTTTTTTTGCTAGTAACGGCAGTTATCAGCGATTTTTTTCATGACTGCGACATTATGATGGACACGTCAGACAATTTTGACACATTTTTGGGACCATTGGCATTAATACAGTGATCAGTGCGATTAAAATTGCATTGATTACTGTAAAAATGTCACTGGCAGTGAAGGGGTTAATATGTATCCTAGGGAGTGAAGGGGATGTGGATTGTGCAGGGAAACTAACAGATCGCTGTTCATACTCTGTATGAACAGAAGATCTATCAGTTCACTGCTCAAAGAACACAGCTCCCAGTTCTCCGTGTGCCTCGAGCGATTGGGGGAGCCCGGCGGTGATCGAGACCGCCGGGCACTCGCATCGGCTCTGGGAGCGAGTGAGGGGCGTGCGCAAGCGCCCCCTAGTGCCCGTTTATGTTACCGACATAGCATAACGGCGATTCGCACAGCCGAGCCATGCTGCCGCAGTACAACTGCAGCGGCTGGTCGGCTAGCGGTTAAAGTGAATAACTCAACACCAAGTTAACTATATGGACCCCTTATGTATTTATACAACGTGAGCATATCCCCCCTTAATCTCCTCTTCTCAAGAGAATAAATTCAGTTCCTCTAATCTTTCGTCATAGCGGAGTTCCTCCAGGCCTCTTATCAGTTTGGTTGCCCTTCTCTGCACTTTCTCCAGTTCCCAGATATCCTTTTTGAGAACTGGTGCCCAAAATTGAACTGCATATTCCAGATGAGGTCTTACTAATGATTTGTACAGAGGCAAAATGATCTCTCTCTTTGGAATCCATACTTCTCTTAATACAAGAAAGGATGTCTCACTTTGGAAACCGCAGCTTGGCATTGCTATTAAGCTTATGATCTACCACAACCCTCAGATCCTTCTCCACTATGGATTCCTCTAGTATGTATGATACATGCATATTTTTAGCCACCAAGTGCATAACTTTACATTTATCAACATTAAACCTCATTTTCCACACAGTTGCCTAATTAGACAGTGCATTGAAGTTGGAGATATCCTGTAAGGACGTTATCCCCCTCCATAGCTTGGTGTCATCTGCACACTGAAATGGTACTTTTAATCCCAGACCATATATAATTTATAAAGATATTAAAAAGTGTCAGTGGAAGGAATTGGCGTCAGTGGGAGGAATGGTGTCCCATCATTGGTGTCAGTGGGTGGAATATTACCCCATCATTGGTATCAGTGGAAGGAATCGTACCCCATCATTGGCATCAGTGGGAGGAATAGTGCCTTGTCTGTGTAAGGATTAGTGCCCCATCATTGGCATCAGTGGGAGGAATAGTGGCAGATCATTGGCATCAGTTCCAGGAATAGTATCCCATCATTGGCATCAGTGGGAGGAATAGTGCCCAGTTTTTGATGTCAGTGGAAGCAAGGTGCTTCGTATCAAGGGAAGGAATAGTGCCCAAGGGCCACATAAAGACAAGCAAAGGGCCAGTTTGGAGACCCCTGTTCTAAAGAATGTCAAAGTGTCTGAGGATCTGATTCCCACTGACCTGACACCCCTTCTTACATGAAGATTGATACCCTCTTTTCTGTTTACCAACCCAAGAAAATGATGCACTCCATACATGATTCTCTCCATACAAATCACTAATGATGATTATACCTTCCTGTCATAGTTAGTCTATAGATGCTTTGCCATGACAGAGGGAGGAAAAGTTCCCCTAAAATGGGAACCTTTGACTTTATGTGGCAAAGCTGCATACTTCCCTTCACAACATTAGACGCATTTTAGGATGTGCACACCTGGGTAACTGATAGTCACGCAAATAACAGTAATTAAAAGTCAGTATGGTCACGTGACCATGCTGACCAATGAGAATCTCTTCTGAGCCTCATTTCTTCTAAGAAGTTCTCATTGACTGCGAGCTGTTGCAAACATTATGATTCTACACAGCCTCCAGGGTTATGTAGTAAAGCCTTCAAGTGTCTGGCACATTAAAAAGGTTGGCATGAGCAACGAGGGATGAAATTTACAGCTGCTAAATGCAGCGTGATACGGGGGAGTGGGGAGGGTATTGTGAGTTATTTCACCTTTTCATTTTTTACGAAAAGGTGAAAGTAACAAGCGTATGTCAAGCCAAACACATTATTTCTAGCTTTACTATTATCCATAGCTTTGTTAGAGAGCTTTCTACTCTCCTCGTGACAACTGTTTCACCAGGCGGGACGTAAAAGAAAATCTGCAACAGGGACACAGACAGAAATAAAAACCTGACAGATTCCCCACTCCACCCAAAATTAAATAAAGATTTGTCAGAATTTAAAATAAAAAGTAGGCTTGTTCAAACCTACAAAAAAGTCATAATGGCCTACAAAAGCAAAAATGTCTATCCAGAAATGTTTTTTCATAATGCAAAAAAAACAAACTTGTGATCTTTAGGCCATGAAATGGTTAATACTGAAAGTAATTTCCCAGCATGCTGTATGATGTCACATGTGTATGTTCACTGTACATGGAAGAAACCATCAGCTCCAACAGCTGTGTTTGTTTTTCTGTTCCGCAGGCATGGTGGACTCATCAATGATGCCAATTATGGGTTATCTGGTGGATCTACGCCACGTCTCCGTCTATGGCAGTGTCTACGCCATCGCAGATGTAGCCTTTTGTATGGGGTTTGCATTAGGTAAGCCTTGTATCATCAGAGATGTCTCTAGCACACGGTACAGGTGACTAAAACCCATCAAACACTTCTTAATCGATGATAGATATTTGCACAGCAAACAGGCTGCGAGCTGAAGGCTGGAGCATCATTGTACACACATGTTCATGTTCCCACAGTTGGAGATACTCAGGTACCATTGTCCCATATGCCGATCTTCCTTTGTCTGACCTTACAGGGCCATCTGCTGGGGGCGCTATAGCTAAATCTATCGGATTTCCTTGGCTGATGACAATCATCGGAATCGTGGACATAGTATTCGCTCCTTTGTGTCTGTTCCTCAGAAGTCCTCCCGCCAGGGAAGAGAAGATGGTGAGTGACGAGCCATCCTTTCTTTGATTATACTGTATGTGGTTTTATGGTTCCTTCTCAGACAGACAACAAATCATTATTTTGTTATTATTTCTCACTGTTGCCTATTAAAGATACCGAACACTTTTTAATAGCACCAAAGTGTGGATTCAGCCCCAGATGGTCATACCTTGTCCTGTAAATATAATCATCGAGACAATTTTAAGAACCACTTCTTTATAGCTAGGCCTTATAGGAGGGAAAGTGGACCTGTCGCAAACATGGAAACTTAACAGAGCATATGATGTAGATATACATGAGCCAAGGTAATCTGAGAACTGCATGCCAACACCATCAGCAGATCTAGAGGTAGTGACAGCTAATCCTAATCTCAATTTCACTTGTAAAACATCAAGGTGAACCTCCTCTCGTGTCTACAGGTTCAATTGCTTGACTTTAAGGGTCAGTTTACATCATCGAAACGCAGTCCAGATGCATTCTTGATATCATTGTAGGGTAATGAAATGCTTTTATCCGTGTAGGCCATCCTCATGGAGCAGAATTGTCCGGTGAAGAAGCGGATGTACACCCAGAACAGCACGCAGTCCTATTACGCCGCTGCTGAGGAGTCCGAGAGTGACGAATGAGTGCCAACTCCACATTACGCAGCTAGTTGTTTCTACATTTCATTGTCGTATCATTGGTCTATCAGTGACTTAGTAACAAGCCAAAGGTCCCGTGTTCTAACCCGGCGGAGCAGCGTCTATATTGAACGGAGAACTGCGCACACACCTGGGGTAAGACTGAGGAGTCATTACACAGCATGTAGAACTGTATGGGGACCAATATTGTGCCACAATCCGCCGCGGCCTATGAAAGTGAACAGATCTGGCTACAATTTTAGATTTACTAGGGGAAGGGGATATACAAATTTCATTCTGTGTTATGTCTACGATTCCTGTGCTGTATACATGGCCAGCGTTTGTAAGTCCCTTCTGAAATGATCCATTGTTTGGTCCTCAGGTGTGGCCATGTTAGGCTGGATAGTGTATACAGGTACCCCCTAGGGAGGTCACTGGTGACCAATGGCCTCTGTGAAACACCAGAACCTCCCCTTAACGTTCAAGAAAAAACCCGCCACACTCGCTCTCCGCGTGCGCTCCGCTCCATCCATGAATACAACCACTTCTCATCTACGCTCCCCAATGTGACACATAAGAACTACACATTATTACCAACCGCCTTACCAAGTTTAAAGAGAAACAGACTTTTATAGACTCATTGCTATAAATATTGTTGAAAGATGTTATTTTATGTATTTAATTTTATTACATATTATGCAATATATTTTTAACTACTGTAATTGTAATGTAAATGTGTATAAAATGCTAAACGCCTGATCATTTTTATTTTTCAGTCTGAATGTGATGTATGAGAGAGGTAAAGTTTGCCAAGGTGATGGGAGATAAGTTCCTGGTTGGCTGATGTGTAGTTTTAGGATCACTGCATTATGCAGATCCGGGTTATCTGCAAGGCAACCTAGAACATGATGGAAGTCCATGGGGCCCAGCTACATCCTTCATGCTCCTGCAGTAATGACGGCAGATACTGCATTTGACGAAAGCTGTGCACCTGCCCCTGAGGTGTAACTAGACCCTTCAGGGCCCCGATGCAAGAAACCATGAAGGGCCCCTCCTGACCCCTGGCCAGGGCCCTTCCCTCCAAGCCTGGTGGCAGAATGCCAGGGACCAGTCACTAGTGCAACCTTTGTGACCCTGGTAGTTCCGCCACTGGTGTCAGTAGTTTTTTACTTTTATATATATTTTTTTATCATTTTATTTTTTACAATATTTTAGGAGGCTCGTTGGGGAGCTTTGGTGAGATATCAGGAGTATAAACAGACCTCTGATGTTTCACCTTGGAGACAGAGAAAATAGATTGAGGACACAGCCCTCAATCTTCATCTCTGCAGCCTCAGCTGCACAGAATGAATAGACAGGAATAGCTCTGTACAGAGCTTCTCATTCACCCACAAACTGAGGTATAGTAAACACAGTTTACTGTTTCAGTTATGAATGGAGTCAGTGATTGGTATGGATCACTGAAACTGTCCACGGAGACAAGGAAGTGGCCGGTAAATGACACATTTACCTGCTTCCTTCCCCGCTCTCCAGCCTAACAGCATCCCCGCAACAGCCGGCGGGAGAGGGAGGAATCCAGCAGAGCTATGGGGGGCAAGGGGGGAGTGACATCACAGGGTGGCCAGGAGAGAGGGCCTGGGGTGCATTGGGGAGATGGATTGGAGGGAGGGGCAGCATATGGATGAACTGGTCCCCTCGCTCCTGCATCTGCTGAATGCCTGCTGGAGGGAGAGGAGAAGTGGGCATTCAGCAGATGTAGGGAGGAGGGGATTGGTTCCTCCACCATCCCCTCCTATCCAGATGTACAGGGGGCCGGGTCATAATTGTGACCCCTGTAGGTAGGCCCCTGACCTGCCCATCATTCACAAGGGAAGATGAACATGCAGGCAGCTGGTGTCTGAGGGGGTCAGTACATATAACATGAAGAGGATGGCTTCTCTGTATTTATTGCAATTCTTCTCCATGTCAGTAGTAAGGATTGGGGGGGGGGGGGGGCTCCATTTTGCCTTAATCCATCTTTGTTGTTATTTATTATGTTTTCATGGAGAGACAAAAGCTGCTATTAATGAATTTTTAGCAACCACCTAAAGCAGCTGAACATGAATTGCGATCAGTTAGCATGGACTTCAACACAGTACTAATTATTATTAGGGATATTGTGAGCTCTTCAAAAGAAAGATTTTGCCTACTGTTTCAGTGACAACTATAACAAAAATTTCAGATTCGTCCAGAACAGGAAGTTGTAAGGAGTGGGGGGAGATGATCAAACCCTTCCTGCTTTATTTAAAACAGGATATTGCAAACAAGTGTTTCAGTTCCTTCCACCCAATATCTTCATGTCAATGGCCACAGAGGGAGGAATCCAGCAGAGCTATGGGGGGCAAGGGGGGAGTGACATCACAGGGTGGCCAGGAGAGAGGGCCTGGGGTGCATTGGGGAGATGGATTGGAGGGAGGGGCAGCATATGGATGAACTGGTCCCCTCGCTCCTGCATCTGCTGAATGCCTGCTGGAGGGAGAGGAGAAGTGGGCATTCAGCAGATGTAGGGAGGAGGGGATTGGTTCCTCCACCATCCCCTCCTATCCAGATGTACAGGGGGCCGGGTCATAATTGTGACCCCTGTAGGTAGGCCCCTGACCTGCCCATCATTCACAAGGGAAGATGAACATGCAGGCAGCTGGTGTCTGAGGGGGTCAGTACATATAATATGAAGAGGATGGCTTCTCTGTACTTATTGCAATTCTTCTCCATGTCAGTAGTAAGGATTGGGGGGGGGGGGGGGGGCCTCCATTTTGCCTTAATCCATCTTTGTTGTTATTTATTATGTTTTCATGGAGAGACAAAAGCTGCTATTAATGAATTTTTAGCAACCACCTAAAGCAGCTGAACATGAATTGCGATCAGTTAGCATGGACTTCAACACAGTACTAATTATTATTAGGGATATTGTGAGCTCTTCAAAAGAAAGATTTTGCCTACTGTTTCAGTGACAACTATAACAAAAATTTCAGATTCGTCCAGAACAGGAAGTTGTAAGGAGTGGGGGGAGATGATCAAACCCTTCCTGCTTTATTTAACCACTTGGGTACCGCGCTATTGCCGAATGACGGCATTAGCGCGGACCTAGATTTCCAGGACTACGTCTATTGACGTCGTCCTGGTTACGAGCGGCCTGCGCGCCCTGTGATCGGCGAGTCCGTGAGACTCGCCTGATCACCGATCCGTGTAAGGGGTCGATCCCGACCCCTTATCACGTGATCAGCTGTCAGCCAATGACAGCTGATCATGTGATAGAACGGAGCCGGTAATCGGCTATTATTCCTCCTCGCGCTGACAGCGCGAGGAGAAAAAAAAAAAGCCGATCACCGGCGGCCGTGATCGGGACATCAGTCCCGATCACGGCCAGCAATGAAAGGCACCACATGCCACCTGCCAGTGCCCACCTGCCTCCCGCAGTGCCATCCTGAAATATAACAAAGTAAAAGTAAGTGCCCCCCGTCTGTGCCCATAATGCCCACAGTGCCACCCCACAGTGCCACCCAATCTGCCTCAAAGGTGCTGCACCCCAGTGCCGCCCATCAGTGCCGCCCATCAGTGCCCAGCAGTGCCGCCCATCAGTGCCCAGCAGTGCCACCTATCAGAGCCACCTATCAGTGCCACCTATCAGTGCCCATCAGTCCCATCTATCTGTGGTACCTATCAGTGCCCATCCGTGCCACCCATCCGTGCCATCTTATCTGTGCCCATCTTTGCCCATCAGTGCCGCCTTATCTGTGCCCATCGGTGCCGCCTTATCTGTGCCTATTAGTGCCGCCTTAACTATGCCTATCAGTGCCCACAAGTGCAGCCTATCAGTGCCCACCAATGCAGCCTATCAGTGCCCACCAATGCAGCCCATCAGTGCCCACCAATGCAGCCCATCAGTGCCCACCAATGCAGCCCATCAGTGCCCACCAATGCAGCCTATCAGTGCCGCCTTATCAGCGCACTTCAATGAAGGAGAAAAATGACCCGTTTGCAAAATTTTATAACAAACTATTAAAACATGATTTTTTTTTTTTTTTTTTTGCATCTTTTTTTGTTTGTTTAGCAAAAAATAAAACTCCGAGCTGTAACTAAATACCACCAAAAGAAAGCTCTATTTGTGGGAAAAAAATGATAGAAATTTCATTTGGGTACAGTGTTGTATGCCCGCGCAATTGTCATTCAAAGTGCATCAGCGCTGAAAGCTGAAAATTGGTCTGGGACTGAGGGGGGTTTAAGTGCCCAGTAAGCAAGTGGTTAAAACAGGATATTGCAAACAAGTGTTTCAGTTCCTTCCACCCAATATCTTCATGTCAATGGCCACAGTTCCTTCCACCTTTTCTGAAACATTCTCATATTAACCAGAAACGTGACCCTCAGCCAGATTTGTAACTAGGACCTAACCACAAATCAATGCAATATGGGTACATCTGCAGCACCCTCGTGTAAGCCATGCAAAAGTCTGAACTAATATTTAAGGATACGTATTCAGGGTGTAACATGGATCTACAACACCCCCCCCCCCCCCATCAGCCTGAGTTCTCCTCCCCATGACAGCGGGTAGGGGTTCCTCTCCCCTGCAGTCACCGTCACATTTAAAATTGGTGCCCACATAATAAGATCATTCAGAGAGATCTGTGAATGAATGGGCTACAAGTCCCATCTGCCACAGTGGAAGACAGTCTTGTAGTTCTCAATAAGCTAGGCGAGCATTGATCAGCGCTCTTGTAGTCCATAGACACTTCCTGCAGGTTTGAAACCAATAGCCCATACAAAGGTACAAGCAGGGAGCTGTAGGAAGTGTCTGTGATCCACTGATTGTGGTTGTAATGCTCTGCAGGTTCCCGAGAAAAAAAAAAAAACATAATTAACGCACATTTCTTAATTACTTGCAAACTCATGTGCATTTTTTTTTTTAAATAACAGTGAACATAGCTTTTAACTGACAAAAAATGTGTGTGATATATTGTTAAAAACGTGTCCTCATTTGCCAACCACAGTACCCAGATCCAAATAATTGGCAAGACTAGCTGGATCAGAGAAAAGATAAGGACATGCAACTGTTTTTTTTTTAAAAAAAGCTTCAATAGTCATCATACAGGGAGACGGAGACGGCTCCCAAAATACCACCATGAAAATCATTAGGTGTCGTGAGAAGCCAAAAAAGCACCGTATAAAAAGAAAATTAGAAAAAAAAATTACAGTTTGAATTATGAAAAAGTTTTTCTTTACAATATCTTCATGTCAATGGCCACAGTATAATTCTGGTGTCTCCTCCACAAAGGCTACAAGAGTACAGAATTATCAAGTAAAATATATTGAAGATGTTGGATGGTTTCTAGGGACAGATCAACAATTCACATCCCTTAGTGAAGTATAAAAAGGAAGAAGATAAGAGAAAATCTCTTTTAGAGAATCTAAAACTAAAATCCAATTATTCTCTCTCATCTTCCTTCTAGAGCTGCACGATTCTGGCCAAAATGAGAATCACAATTTTTTTGCTTAGAATAAAAAGATCACGATTCTCACGACGTAAAATCTTTCACATTATACAAAAAAAAAAAAAAAAAAAAAGGGCTAACTTTTCTGGATAGTTTATTTTTTTTAATTCATCAAAATAATTTTTTCCAAAAAAATTGCACTTGAAAGACCGCTGCACAAATACAGTGTGACATAAAATATTATAGCCACCATTTTATTCTCTAGGGTGCCTACTAAAAAATAAAATTGTTATATATATATATATATATATATATATATATATATATATATATATATATATATATATATATATATATATATATATATATATATATATTGGGGGTTCTAAGTAATTTTCTAGCAAAAAAAACAACCAGTTTTCCTCTTCCTTTCTTTTGATGGATATGTGGTTTCAGAAGAGCAGAGAGAAAATTCTGTGCATAGAACGAATTGTGAAACACTTTAGTCGAGATCACGATAATGATTCTTGATGATTAATTGTGCAGCTCTACTTCCTTCAGAATTATCAAGTCATTTTTCCATACTTTTGTTGGGTAAACATTTCTATTATGGTGATTTGCATGTCACAAAATGTCAATGCGTGAACTAGCAAGTTTAATTTATCTAGGAATGTTCATTTCACACGTTGGGATTGTGTTGATTGACAAAATGTAGTGTGTTTCTGAGATTAGGAATTTATTGTAGGTGCAGTTGACTTGCTTCTGACCTGCTTCAAGCAGTTTTTTCATTATTTGGATTGTATGGGGAGAGGAACTGTTCTGGCACGAACAAAAGCTTGGAGATACTAGTCCTAAATCTGCCATTCTTGGGGGTCAGGAAGGAATATTCTTGCCTCACTGTTAAGTTGAAACAGTCTCTGCTGAGCTTTTCTTTACCTTCCTCTGGATCAATAGAGTTAAAATAGATGGAACTTGAACTTTGGTCTATGCATTTGTTTTGAACTAAAATTGCACCCATACTTCAAATAGTAACCTGCATCAAGGAATTCTGATAGGTGGATTTGAGGAGAAGGATGTTTATAGGCACTCCTAAGTTCAGTCAATTCATCCTATTTCCTGGTATCACCATTTTGAGAAACTCAACTGCGTCATTTGTTGGGGGAGAGAATAGAATAGTGTACTTAATCAGTGAAGGGCAGACAATGGAAGAGGCAAAATTCCTCAGCCTGCTTAGTGGAGACTAAAGTGGAAATAATACAGCAGTACAGTCCTTCCTGAGGCCTGGGGGCTTCTTGTGCAAGCCGCAATGGTCTTCAGCCATCAGTCGTCTACTGTTAGCCATGATTGACCAATCAATATCTGTCCAGCCATGTGCCCACTTATAACTAAATCAAGAGGATGTTTTCTTTCCTGCAGCTCAAATATCTTGTAGAGGAGACCTGACTGCACAAATGAACAGTTTTATATACATAAACATGGAATATGAACTTAAAGGTGACTTAACATATTTGATTTTTAATAAGCATTTTTTTCTTAATTTTTTATTTTTTAACACTGCCTTTTCAGAATCAAATTCAGTGCACATTATAAAAAACAAAATAAAAACAAAACAAGAGGCTACCACTTTGAAAATGCAGATCAAACGCTTCTTACATGATAAGATCATAAAGCACCTGCTATCTTAAAGTGGAACTTGAGTCATTTTTTTTCAACTTTCCATCTATTAAATCTTCTGCCCTTGTTTTAATTTTGGATAGTAAAACATTTTTTTTCTGCCAGTAAATACCTTATATAGTCCACTTCCCATTTCTTGTCTGGAAAAAAGCCTAGGCTTGTGACATCATGCACATCGCTCGCTCTCTCTCTCGTGAGTGTTTGCCAGGAAAGGAGGGGGTGAGTCATAAGAGGGCCAATGATAGCTGTAGTGTGCCTCTGTCTAAATCCAGGAAATGAACAGATAGCAGCTTCAGCTACCCACAGTTAAAATTATTGCAGCCAGACTCAGTGGGAGGAGATTTCTGCAGCATATTTAGCAGGTACAGAATCACAGTAAATATAAAATAATATGCAAAGTGGTTGGAGGGAAGCTTCAGTATGGCAAGTATGTTTTTATTAGAAATTATGTGAGCAGACTGCAGTTCCTCTTTAATGCTGGAAATGCACAAAGTACACTGCACCAAACAAATTAAAGGAACACTTTGAAAATACATAAGATCTCAATGGGGAAAAATATCATGCTGGATATACACACTGATATGGACTGGGTAATGTGTTAGGAATGAAAGGATGCCACATTGTTTGATGGAAATGAAAATGATCAACCTACACTACAGAGGGCTGAAATCAAAGACACCACGAAAATCAAAGTGAAACAAAAGATGCAGCATCCTGGTCTATTTTTCTGAAATTTAATTGCAACAACTCAAAATGGTACTCAGTAGCTTGTATGGCCCCCACATGCTTGTATACATGCCTGACAACGTTGGGGCGTGCTCCTAATGAGTCCGGGGTTATTTCCTTTTAGATTTGGACCAGGGCACCCGAGTTCCTGAACAGACTGAGGTGCAATCTGGCGGCATCGGATGGACCAACACATAACGTCCCAGAGCTGTTCTATTGGATTTAGGTCAGGCGAGCGTGGGGGCCATTCAATGGCATCAATTCCTTCATCCTCCAGGGACTGGCTGCATACCCTCGTCACATGAGGCCGGGCATTCTCGTGCACCAGGAGGAACCCAGGACCCACTGCACCAGCATAGGGTCTGACAATGGGTCGAAGGATTTCATCCTGATACCAAATGGTGGTCAGGGTGCCATTGTCTAGCGTGTAGATGTCTGTGCGTCCCTCCATGGATATTCCTCTCTTCACCATTACTGACCCACCAAACTGGTCATGCTGAACAATGTTACAGGCAGCATAACATTATCCACGGCTTCTCTAGACACTTTCAAGTCTGTCACATGCTCAGGGTGAACCTGCTCTCATCTGTGCAAAGCACAGGGCACCAGTGGCGGAGCTACCAATTCTGATGTTAAATAACAAATGCCAATCGCATCGCCAGGCAGTGAGCACAGGGCCCACTATAGGCTGTCAGGCCCTCAGGCCACCCTCATAATGTCTGTTTGATTGTTTGGTCAGAGACATTCTCACCAGTGGCCTGCTGGAGGTCATTTTGTAGGGCTCTGGCAGTGCTCACCCTGTTCCTCCTTGCACAAAGGAGTAGATACCAGCCCTGCTAATGGTTTAAAGTGGTTGTAAACCCTTACAAACCACTTTGACCTACAAGTAAGCCTAGATTAAGGCTTACCTGTAGGTCTATGAAATATCTCCTAAACCTACATGGTTTAGGAGATATTTGCCGAAAGACAGGCACTGCTGTCTACGGCACATGCGCTGTAGACAGCGGCGCACAGGCGCACTGAGTGCGCCGCAGTTAACGGCGATATGCCGCGAGTGGCGGCTCCCGTGCACATGCGTGGGAGTGACGTCATCGCGGCTCCGACAAATAACAGCGCCGGAGCAGCGAGACCCACCAAGAAGATGGAGGCTCCGGACTACAGGGGACAGCGGTGACTTCGCTGGCTCCTGTGTCAGGTGCTGACACATAATGGACTACTATGCGATGCATAGTAGTTCATTATGCTTTACTTTTGCAGGGAATCAAAGAGGAAGTAAACCCATCAGGGTTTACTTCCTCTTTAAGGACCTTCTACAGCCCTTTCCAGCTCTCCTACAGTAACTGCCTGTCCTGGAATCTCCTCCATGCTCTAGAGACATATTGATGTGCCATCCTGGAGGAGTTGGACTGCCTGTGCAACATCTATAGGGTCCAGGTATCACCTCATGATAACAGTAGTGACACTGATCCTAGGCAAATGCGAAAACTGTCAGAAAAGAGTAGGGGGGGGGGGGGAGGGGGTGTGGCAGTTTCATCCACCTGTAAAGCCATTCCTGTTTTGCAGGTCGTCTCATTGTTGCCCATTTAGTGCCCCTGTTAATTTCATTAACACCAAAGCAGCTGAAACTGATTAACAACCCCCTCTGCTACTTAAAGCGGGGTTCCACCCTAAAGTGGAACTTCCGCTGATCGGAACCCTCCCCCTCTCCGGTGTCACAATTGGCACCTTTCAGGGGGGAGGGGGGTGCAGATACCTGTCAAAGACAGGTATTTACACCCACTTCCAGGCATAGACTCCCACGGGAGTCTATGCCATTTCCTGTCCTGCCGCGCTGTCTGCTGGGACACACACGGGTCCCAGAGACAGCGCGGACAATTCCTATTGCGCTGCGCGACTCGCGCATGCGAAGTAGGGAACCGGGAAGTGAAGCCGCTTAGCTTCACTTCCTGATTCCCTCACCTAGAATGGTGGCGGCAGCAGCCGAGAACCGAGCGATCGATCGGCCTCGGCTGCCGGCATCGCTGGACCCCGGGACAGGTGAGTGTCCATTTATTAAAAGTCAGCAGCTGTAGTATTTATAGCTGCTGGCTTTTAATATTTTTTTCTGCAGTACAGTCCCGCTTTAACTGACCAGGTCAATATCCCAGGAGTTGAATTGACTTGATGCTATACTCTGATTAAAAAGTGTTCCTTAAATTTTTTTGAGCAGTGTATTTTGGGGGTTATCTGCTGCATTTAAAAATCCTTTGTAGCAAACAGTTATCTTACCCTGAATGGGCAAAAGATAAAATGCTGCAATTCCAAGCCACAATGTTTGTAGGGCTGAAACTAACAATTACTTTCATAAATCGATTAGTTGGCCGGTTATTGTTTCGGGTAAAAACCCTTAAAAAAAGTGTGGTGTATAATTTAGTTACCGTATCTTAGGTTACCCCTAAGTTTAGGAGGGAATTGTAACCACTTACCGACTAGCGCACGCCGATGTACGTCCTATTTTTGAAGAGGGATATCTCGGTAACGGCAGCAGCTGCTGCCACAAGCCAGATATCCATTTCTTCAGGCGCCGGTCATCTGTACGATAACGGTGGTCCCCGCGGCGGATTCGCTGCGAGATCACCGCTATCGGCGGTGGGAGAGGTGCCACCCCCCCTTCCGCCGCCCTCCTGCACCTTCCGCCGCTTACCGGAGCCGTCGGTAGCGGCGGAGGCGATCGGGTCCTTTTGCTAGCTGGGTATGGAGACAAGTGAGGCTAAGATGGGCACCACTCGTCTCTATACCATAGGAGGGCGGAAGCGACGTCAAAATGTCACTTCCGCCCATACCTCTTAAAAGGTATATATTTTTTTTCAATGTCATTTTTTCTTTTGTTGCATTTAGGCCAAATATGAGCTGAGGATTTTTGACCCCAGATCTCATATTTAAGAGGACCTGTCATGCTTTTTTCTATTACAAGGGATGTTTACATTCCTTGTAATAGGAATAAAAGTGATCCATTTTTTTTTTTTTTTTTTTTTTAACAGTAAAAATAAATAAAATCAATTAAAATAAATAAGAAAAAAAAGGGTTTTTAAAACGCATACGTGAGTAGCGCCCGCATATGAAAATGGAGGTCAAACCACACATGTGAGGTATCGCCGCGATTGGTAGAGCAAGAGCAATAATTCTAGACCTCCTCCCTAATGCAAAAAATGCAACCTGTAGAATTTTTTAAATGTCGCTTATTGAGATTTTTGAGGCTAAAAGTTTGACGCCATTCCACGAGCGGGCGCAATTTTGAAGCGTGACATGTTGGGTATCAATTTACTTGGCGTACCATTATCTTTCACAATGTAAAAAAAAATTGGGCTAATTTTACTGTTGTCTTATTTTTTTATTCAAAAAAGTGAATTTTTTCCCCAAAAAGTGCGCTTGTAAGACCGCTGCGCAAATACGGTGTGAAAAAAAGTATTTCAATGACCGCCATTTTCTTCTCTAGGGTGTTAGAAAAAAAAAACAATATAAAATGTTTGGGGGTTCTAAGTAATTTTCTAGCAAAGAAAACTGTTTTAAACATGTAAACACCAAATCTGAAAAAGAGGCATGGTCCTTAAGTGGTTAAGGAAAAAAAAAACAACTTACATTTAAATGTCCATCAATGCAGCCTTATCAGTGTCCATTTGAAGCCTTGTCAGTGTCATTTGCAGCCTGTCCATCATTGCAGCATTGTCATGCAGCCTGTCCATCATTGCAGCCTGTCTATCATTGCAGCCTTATGCATCGTTGTCCACTTGTCAGTGATAATTTCAACTTTTTAAAAATGGCGCCGCCGAGATGTCCTGTGTATCTTGGTGGCGCCTGGTAGTTCTCGGGCCACCTTCGGCCGTTCTTGGCGGCTTTCGGCCGCGCTCAGCGGCTTTAGGCTGCCTTCGGCCATACTCGTCGGCCGAAGGTGGCTGAAAGCTGCCCAGAGGCTCAAAAAACGCTCGGAAATCACGGAGGATCAGCGTATAACACGCACCTGCGTTTTCCCCCTGATTTTAAGGGGAAAAAAGTGCGCGTTATATGCCGATAAATACGGTAATATGTAAAGTAAAAAAAAAAAAGACAATTTATTCTTAAATATCTATATGCAGTGGTAAATATAAATAACCAACTATATGGTTAGGGAGCAAAATCTCTAATCCACTCTGAGAATACCAGACAGAAGAGATATACTGTATATACTACTAGAGGTTTAATCTGGTAAATATCATCAGACTCAGAGATCAAATTTTTTATTTAATGAAAAAAATAATAATTAAAAGGCGGTTTTGCAGATTTTGCATTTTTTATGCTTCGTTTTGTCCAATTTGTTGTTGGGCAGATTAAAAAAATGCAAATTGCTGCAAAAACACACTACTGATTTATAGCAAAAATGAGGGTTTCACCATATCAGGTTGACAGTGCAGTAGCCACATCCCTGGGATATGATGGAAAAAAAAAAAAAAAAAAAAAAGGAGAGATCCCCCTTCAGTGGGACTTTAAAGGCCACATACACTGATGTAATATGAAAATATAGTTTATTGGATATACATAAAAGTTTGCACTCAACTAGAATGATCAATATTAAAAAACATCAAAAATTCTTACAAAGTGTGCATGTATACAGTATCTCACAAAAGTGAGTACACCCCTCACATTTTTGTAAATATTTTATTATATCTTTTTCATGTGACAACACTGAAGAAATGACACTTTGCTACAATGTAAAGTAGTGAGTGTACAGCTTGTATAACAGTGTAAATTTGCTGTCCCCTCAAAATAACTCAACACACAGCTGTTAATGTCTAAACCACTGGCAACAAAAGTGAGTACACCCCTAAGTGAAAATGTCTAAATTGAGCCCAAAGTGTCAATATTGTGTGTGGCCGCCATTATTTTCCAGCACTGCCTTAACCCTCTTGGGCATGGAGTTCACCAAAACTTCACAGGTTGCCACTGGAGTCCTCTTCCACTCCTCCATGATGACATCACGGGTCTGGTGGATGTTAGAGACCTTACGCTCCTCCATTTTCCGTTAGAGGATGCTCCACAGATGCTCAATAGGGTTTAGGCCTGGAGACATGCTTGGCCAGTCCATCACCTTTACCCTCAGCTTCTTTAGCAAGGCAGTGGTCGTTATGTTGGAACACTGCCCTGTGGCCCAGTCTTCTAAGAGAGGGGATTACGCTCAGCTTCAGTATGTCGAAGTACATGTTGGCATTCATGGTTCCCTCAATGAACAGTAGCTCCTCATTCCCGACAGCACTCATGCAGCCCCAGACCATGACACTCCCACCACCATCTGGCAGAATTAATAATTTCTTGTCCATTTTTCAAAGAATATGAATAACACAAAAACATTTCTTTCACTCGTGGTTAGTGTTTGGCTGAAGCCATTTATTATCAACTGTGTTTACGCTTTTTAAATCATAATGGCAACAGAAACTACCCAAATGACCCTGATCAAAAGTTTATATACCCTGGTGAGTTTGGCCTGATAACATGCACACAGGTTGATACAAATGGGTTTTGAATGGCTATTAAAAGGCAACTATCCTCACCTGTGATCCATTTGCTTGTAATTAGTGTGTGCGTATATATAAAAAGTCAATGAGTTTCTGGACTCCCGATAGACCCTTGCATCTTTCATCCAGTGCTGCACTGACATTTCTGGATTCTGAGTCATGGTCAAAGCAAAATAATTGTCAAAGGATCTGCGGGAAAAGGTAGTTGAACTGTATAAAACAGGAAAGGAATATAAAGACATTCAAGGAATTGAGAATGCCAATCAGCAGTGTTCAAACTCTAATCAAGAAGTGGAAAATGAGGGGTTCTGTTGAAACCAAACCACGGTCAGGTAGACCAACTAAAATTTCAGCTACAACTGCCAGGGAAATTGTTTGGGATGCAAAGAAAAACCCACAAATAACTTCAGGTGAAATACAGGACTCTCTGAAAACATGTGGTGTGGCTGTTTCAAGATGCACAATAAGGAGGCACTTGAAGAAATATGGGCTGCATGGTTGAGTCACCAGAAGAAAGCCATTACTACGCAAATGCCACAAAGTATCCTGCTTACAATACGGCAAACAGCACAGAGACAAACCTAAAACGTGGGACAAAGTCATTTGGAGTGATGAGACCAAAATGTAGCTTTTTGGCCACAACCATAAACACTATATTTGGAGAGGAGTCAAGGCCTACGATGAAAGGTCCACCATTCCTACTGTGAAACACGGAGGTGGATCGCTGATGTTTTGGGGATGTGTGAGCTACAAAGGCACAGGAAATTTGGTCAAAATTGATGGCAAGATGAATGCCGTATGTTATCAAAAAATACTGGAGGAACATTTGCATTCATCAGTCAGGAAGCTGCTCATGGGACGTACTTAGACATTCCAACATGACAATGATCCAAAAACACAAGGCCAAGTTGACCTGTCATTGGCTACAGCAGAATGAAGTGAAGGTTCTGGAGTGACCATCTCACTCTCCTAACCTCACTATCATTGAGCTCTCAAACGTGCAATTCATGCAAGACAGCCCAAGAATTTACAGGAACTGGAGGCTTTTTGCCAAGATGAATGGGCAGCTTTACCATCTGAGAAGATAAAGAGCCTCATCCACAAATACCAGAAAAGACTTCAAGCTGTCATTGATGTTAAAGAGGAAGTAAACCCTAATGGGTTTACTTCCCCTTTCATTCCCTGCAAAGGTAAAGCATAATGGACTACTATGCATCGCATAATGGACTACTATGCATCGCATAGTAGTCCATTATGTGTCACTTAACTGACACAGGAGCCAGTGGCACACGGACATTGTGTGCCACTATTAGAGGAATTGGACGTTGGTTTGCGTGTTCCCTCCTCTCAATCCATTCCAGGAGTTATTATATACGCTGTTTAATCTTACAGATGTCAGGTAATTGTTGAATTCATACACTGGTTGGTGAACACTCTGGATGTTTTTGGCACTAGTCACTTGGTTTGGCCCAGATGAATAACTTCTAGCAATAACTCAAGGACTTTTCATTGATTGCTATATATATTGTTCTGCACTTTATGTGACACTGTTTCCTTTGCACTTATTGGGATGTATATCACGATATATACCGTATATACTCGAGTATAGGCCGACCCGAATATAAGCCGAGGCCCCCAATTTACCCCCAAAAAACTGGAAAACTTATTGACTCGTGTATAAGCCGAGGGTGAGACATGGCTGTCCATCCCTGTGTGTCCGTCCATCCCTGTGTGTGTGTCCGTCCATCCATCCCTGTGTGTGTGTCCATCCATCCATCCATCCATCCCTGTGTGTGTGTCCGTCCATCCATCCCTGTGTGTGTATCCATCCATCCATCCATCCCTGTGTGTGTGTGTGTGTGTGTGTGTATTCATCCATCCATCCATCCCTGTGTGTGTGTGTGTATCCATCCATCCATCCATCCCTGTGTGTGTGTGTGTGTGTGTGTGTGTGTGTGTGTGTGTATCCATCCATCCGTGTGTGTGTGTGTGTGTGTGTGTGTGTGTGTGTGTGTGTGTGTGTGTGTGTGTGTGTGTGTGTGTGTGTGTGTGTGTGTGTGTGTGTGTGTGTGTCCAGCCTACCTGTGTCCCAAGCCTCCGTCCCGAGCCGCCGTCGTCCCGAGCCTCCTCTGTCCCGTGCCTCCTCTGTCCCGTGCCTCCTCCGTCCCGTGCCTCCTCCGTCCCGTGTCGTGCCGATGGATCGCCGCTCTTCTCGGCGGCCATTCTACAATTCAAAAGCCGCGCCTCCGTCCTCCGCCTGTGATAGGCGGAACACTCAATTTCCCAGCAGCCTGTGTTCCGCCTATCACGGACATCCTCTCATACTCGTCCGTAGTATGAGAATGAACGGATGTCCGTGATAGGCGGAACACTGACTGCTGGGAAATTCAGTGTTCCGCCTATCACAGGCGGAGGCGGAGAAGGAGGCGCGGCTTTTGAATTTTAATGTCCGCCGTCTGTCTGCTCGATACGCTGATCGAGCAGTCAGACAGCGGTGACTCGAGTATAAGCCGAGGGGGCACTTTCAGCCTCAAAAAAGAGGCTGAAAATCTCGGCTTATACTCGAGTATATACGGTATTCACATTTTATTTATTCTACAGTTTTTTTTAGCTTATTTATTCACTATTGCACTTTATATTGATTCCTGGTATTTTTAGGGTTATATATTTTATTTACTTATTACCGTGTGTTTATTTTTACTATAGTTATTGTGTAATTTTGGTATTCTATTTTTTTATTCAATTGAATTTATGCCAGAGATGATCTTTGGATCCCTCTGAGCTTTCATCTTCACGGCAGAAGCGCAGCACCATTTCTATTTATTATTTAGGAACTGGGGTATATAAACTTTTAATCAGGGTCATTTGGGTGGTTTCTGATGCCATCATGATTGAAAAGGAGTAAACAGTTAATTGATAATAAATGGCTTCAGCCAAAACACTAACCATGAGAGAAAGAAACGTTTTTGTGTTATCATTCATATTCTCTGAAAAATGGCCAAGAAATCATAAAATTATGCTAGGGTATGTAAACTTATGAGCACAACTGTATGTGCTGGAATCCCCAAGTACATTTTTAAGGACTCCGAGTTGTTCAACATCCTTAAGTTCCCATTCACAACTGAGCATTTTGTAGCTTGAAGCCTAAAGCTACAAAATGCTGGGAGGGGAAAAAAATCTATTATTCTCTATAGCAGTGGTTATCAACCCTGTCCTCAGGGCCCACTAACAGGCCAGGTTTCATCTATTACATTGAGGAGATGCAGACTAGAATACTGCAATCACTGAGCAGCAAATGATATCACCTGTGATGGATTTCAGTTATCTTGCAAAATTGGTCTGTTAGTGGGCCCTGAGGACATCGTTGATGACCACTGCTCTATAAAGTTGGTTCACATCTCCACTCCAAAAAACGGCAGAAGCCAAATACCTGAAGCTTAAAAAAGTCCAGGAGCTCAGAAAAGTCCAGGAGCTCAAAAAAGTCCAGGAGCTCAAAAAAGTCCAGGAGCTCAAAAAAGTCCAGGAGCTCAAAAAAGTCCAGGAGCTCAAAAAAGTCCAGGAGCTCAAAAAAGTCCAGGAGCTCAAAAAAGTCCTGGAGCTCAAAAAAGTCCTGGAGCTCAAAAAAGTCCTGGAGCTCAAAAAAGTCCTGGAGCTCAAAAAAGTCCTGGAGCTTTTTTTGTAGCTCAACTCGGGCAGATTTGGGCGTTTTTCTTCTTTTTACATTGGTGACCTTTTGACCGGTACAAAAACGTGGCAAAATCGTGCGACTTTCTGCCTGAAAACGCTACGCTCAGGTGTGAATGCAGCCTGACAGCTTAGAAGAAAACGGACAGTAGAATGAGAGCTGCTCAGCAGTTGAGGTGTGCACCGAGAAAGTTAAAAAGTAAATTCACCCGTAAAAAGTAGCAAATATAATTCAGATGGAGTATACCTTTAAAAAGAAGCAAAGATCATTTTCTGTGGAAATCGCTCCTCGCTCTCGGGGGGACATTTTCAATAAAAGCTCCTGCAAAACACAATTCTCTGCATTCATTTTATAATCAAAAAGAATATAGGTTAACGCCAAACCCCTCTGTAATAACACAGATAAGGAGTCATCTAGATTACGTTGTGTTCATTTCCTGGCAGTGTGACAGCGAGGATACAGCAACAATAACGACAGACACAACACATCCCGCAATGCCTTTATTATTGAAGCTATGTACAATACAGCATTGTTGCAAAGGTTACATTATACATTTTTCATCCAGTACAACCCAGGGGTTAGAACCGCAGAAACTGCGCCATTTGTGGACATTCCCTTAAAACTTCTATTCCTCACTGCATGTTTATAAAAAATATTGCACTACATTTATTCTGCACTGTACAAAATATTAATGGAATTAGCAGCATTAAATCAACCGCAGATAACTTTTACCTAGCCCGTCCTGATAACACAGAAACATCTACAAGAGGACACAAAGTGACAGGTTCGTTCCACAGTGCCGGACCGTGATGGCAGAACAGCACGTAGAAAGAAACTTCACACCAGACAAGGGAACATGGAAGACAAAAGCCACAAATACACAAGTGTCCACTCATGCAATCCTTCCGACAAACACCATTGCAACTAGATTGGTCATGTTTGCTTTAACAAAGGGTGTTATACAAGTTGACTCGGCAAAACCAGAGTATTACGAAGGCCTCTCAGCATGAATTATCTAAGACATATGACTTTACCCATCGAATCTTCCTCCATATTATGAAGATTCTCTGAGAAGAAGATGACCAGCACACATAAGGGCTACCAATATAGAGAGCAAAAGTGGGTCATATAATACATTAAAAATATTTTACACATTCTTTTGATAGACATTTCTGATTTTCAGTCCTCAAGAACCTGAACAGGTACCGCTTTCTACATCTGCCCAATCATGGTGTGGTGAATGAAAGGAGTGCGCCATGTTCATAATTAGTCTTGTCACAACGTCACCATCTGCTGAGGAGCTATGAGGCCTGGGCATCAGAAACATTACCAGAGACTAAAAACTCATGTATCAAACTAGTCAGCCCAACTGAACTCCACTTTGCTTTTAGCTTTACTGGAAAAGGGGGAGATCATGTTTTAACTGCCAATTGTGTCCCAGTTTCAGAGGTTCCATCTCGCTTCCTGCTGGGTGTCACCAGGACTGAAGAAAGGAGAATCCAAATGGGATACTTGGCAAAAAAAAAAAAAAAAAGTTCTAATCTTTCTCCTTTCCGTCAAAACTGAGGAAACAAAATATCTTGGCTAGAGGTGGGCTTTGGCATGAACACATTTGTACAACATAAATGTCTAGAGACTCTTCCAAAAGTGTTTCTTAAAAAATAAAGGAAATGTGGTGTAGTCGAGAAGATTCCAGTTTTGCAAGGCATGTGTAACAAAAACATCACAAATATAATGCATTGGACAGTAGTGACAGATGTTAGCAGTGGAAAGAAGATGAAATGTAGTGTAAAGAACTTTTAACTACCCACCGCATAGGAGTGAGGAGGACAGAAAGAGTGAGGGCAAGAGGAAAGAAAGCAAGCGCGGGAGGAGAAAGGTAGAATGGGAGAGAGGAGGAGAGAAAGCGAGTGCAGGAGAGAAGAGAGAAGGCGAGAAAGCGAGTGCAGGAGAGAAGAGTGAAGGCGAGAAAGCGAGTGCAGGAGAGAAGAGTGAAGGCGAAAAAGCAAGCATGGGAGAGAGAAAGAAAAAAAGTGAAGGAAAGAAAGAAAAAGTGGAGAGAAAGAAAGAAAAAATACTGATAAAACATGGAAAGGGAAGGGTAGGGGTGGACTTTAAAAAAGGGAACAGAGAGGAAGGGGAACAGAGAGGAAGGGAAGGGAAAAAAGAGGAAGATGTAAGGGGGGGGGGGGGAGAAGACCGAGAGAGCAAAAGACAGAGATGGAGACAGGCAGGAGAGGAAGAGTAAAAATATGACCATAGGCGGGTCAAAATTTGGCAGGTGCAGCAGGGGCCGACTAAATTTAATCCGTGTGTATCTGTCTCTCGACTTCTGGCAAACGGTAAAGCCGGAAAACTTGGGCCGCTGATCAGTGTATTCTGATGGTGGAGCCTCGCTGTCAGAATACAATGTCCCTGCGGGGAACAGTTTCTCCCATCTACCTCACTTGCGTGGATGGAGGAAGTAAAATGAACCATCTATGGCCAACTTTAGAGAATGCATAGGGAGAGGCAAGGGATAAGTTGGGGGGAGAAAATGAGAAAGAAAGAGGTAAGAGGAGAAAACAGTCTGACATGTGTAGAAGAGACACAGAAATTGTGGTAGCGAGATCTTTCTTTTTAGTGTTTTGACACACGCAGCGTGAAGTTTTTAAAGTGGTATATTATAATATATATATGTATGTATGTATGTATGTATGTATGTATGTATGTATGTATGTATGTATGTATGTATGTATATATATATATATATATATATATATATATATATAAAAAAATCTAAAAAACAGGTCTTCATTTCTTTTCATGCAAAAACTGAACTAAAACACAATTTTCCACTACCTCACCCATTAGAATTAAATCTGCCAAATAACAGTATAGAATGCATTGTTTTTGTACCTTTTTATGGCAGTTTTTATAAAGCAGTAAAGGTGACTTTCTGCAAACACTCACTTGTGGCGGATCAATCACCCTCATTTAAAACACATGCGCCTACAAGATTTACCTGGTGTAATTGTTTGATGAATTTCAGTCTCACTGCTATATAAGTATGCCCCTTAGTGTGAAGAACTCTGTAGGTATTTTTTCACCGATTTGTAAAACACCAGATGACCCTCCTTGTAGCGTGCAGAAAATTACCCCATTGTGACAAAGACAGCCCCGCTCATAGTGGCCGAATCTGATCATCAAACAAACATTACAGCAGCTGCGGATGGGACTGGAGACACAGTATGTCAAACCACTCAGACACAACAATATGAAATTAAAGTGCAAGAAATTAAATAATGTATAGTAGATTGTTACAAATTATGAAAACTAATAAAATGATGTATTATAAAACTAAAAATTAAAACAAAAATTATAAAAAGGATCACATCCACCCATACATAAAGTATTATGCAGCTGTATATATCTGCAGTGTTTTCTGCCTCCACTGTAAAATGTATAATGCCAGAGGTGCCACTGACCCGTTATAATAGTAAGATTGGTACAGATGTAGTCTGAGCTTGTATTTTTTTTCTGCATCAAGTGGTACAGCAGACCTCAGAGAAGTTGGACATTCTGCTCTTAGAAACATGAGTACACCTCAAAGCAAGAAGATGCAAGCCCCAACAGGCAAATCCACCTTTCCAGAAAAAAGCCAATGCAGTTAAGGGGCCTCAGTAGATATTAAGAAAATGTGAGGCTTTGTAAAATGTTCAATAATAACTATTGTTATATCTGATGGCCATTTGGGTTCCTTCAGAAGCCTGGTGGAAACACCCCCATGTCACGTCTTGCTTCTAGGATGTGAAAACCACTGGATGCTCAATACCAGCATTACAGGAGTGAAAACCAATGGTTTTCACATCCAAGCAACAAGCCAGGACATGGGGGTTGCTAACCGGGAGTTTTTAAGCCAGGCTTCTGTGGTCCCAAATGGTATACTGATATGATAAAATTTCTACTGAACGTTTTACAAAGCTGCACTGTTTTTCAATATCTAATGGTACCCCTTGACGATATAGTATATTCTCTGGAAAAGGTGAACTTAGTCTTGAAGATCTTTCAACCATAAAGCAGCAGAAGTCATAATTTGCTCCATAAAATATTTGTTATAATTAGTCCCACGTTACTAGGCTGTAGTAAAACCTCCCGAATGCCCTGTAATTGTTAGTGGGACTTTGCGTAGTAAAGTGACTGATTAATTGTGCATAGGTTTCATTTCGGCAAAAACAATTTATTGAATAACCAACTACCTCTATAGCTATATATTTGTTTGTGCATAACAAGGGCTCCTTGGAAGCTAACAGACAGCCCTCCAAGTCTTCTTCATGGGGAGTGTTTGGTCTGTATGCGACGTAGATTGAGCAGCAATAAACAATTAAACCTCAGCCAATTACTGTATTCAGAAGCCAAAATGAAAGCAGAAGTCAGAGTTTTTGCAAGGAATTGGAAAGATACAAGGCAACCATTGCTTTCATTGAATGTTACATTTCAAAAGAAGAGAACATGAAAATTTAGAAGCATCTACAGGAAATTACTGTATTCGCAGGCAGGACAGGCAGAAGAAAACCATCATACAGTCTTCTACCTTCCCCTGAACTGCCCCAGAACGTCACTGCAAATCATCATGGACGCCACAATAGTCCCATCTTTAATGAGGAAGTAAAGAGATGAGCCGGAGCACACAATGGGTCACTCATCCTGAAATAGAAACCTTTTAAAGAATTTTAAAAACATCTATGAAAAGAAAAAAATAAATAAATTTGTGCTACCCCCGTGAAATTTTTTGTCGCTTTTTGTATGTCGTAATGTTACGACATACAAAAAGCTATTTTTAGATAATGATGTACTTTCAACCTCATGGTAGTAGATTGGTGAAGGCCCTTTACTGTTCCAGCAAGACTGGGTTCCTGTGCACAAATCTAGCTACATAAAGACATGGTTTGTCCAGTTTGGTGTGAAGGAACATGAATGTCCTGCACAGAGCCCTGACCTCAACCCTACTGAACACCTCTGTGATGAATTGGAACATGGATTGTGAGCCAGGTCTTCTAATCCAACATCAGTACCTGAGCTCACAAATGGGAACCAAGACACATTTCAAAATCTTGTGGAATGTCTTCCCAGAAAAAGGGAAGCAGTTAAAGCTACAAGGGGTGGCTGCTCCATATTAATGGCCATGGGTATGGAATGGGATGTCCAAACTTATTTAGGCCTACTGGTCCACAAACTTTTGGCCACATAGTGCAAGAGAAGAATTACATTTACGTGTAAGAGGTTAGGTGGAGCTTCAATAGAAGTTCTCACTTCTGTGGGACATGCTTGAAGAGCTTTAAAGGGAACCTGTAAAAATGGACTGTGCAGACTGCTTTTTAAAGGTTCAGGGTCCAGGGCTGTGATTCTAAGGCAAGCTCCTGTATTCTGTGACTGGTTCCCTTTAATGATTCCACTTTGGTCACTCCAGACTTTTCCAGTTCATGTGAATAGGATATATGCAGTACAGTAAAACACAGCTATTAAAAGGGGATTCCCAAATGGTTACTTATACTCATAGCACTACCCACATGACATTATTATTTGTGCGTTATAACCTAAACCAGGTGCAATTTCTGCCCACGTTACAGCAGAATTCTGGTCTAAACAAAAACCTATAGTTTGTAATGATGCGTCTGTTTAGATGTCCAAATAAAACCTATTAAAAAGGCTAATATTCTGAAGTTGATAGAAGTGATAATATTCAAAATTAGCTGATGTCCTGGACCAGAAATCCAGAATAATGGTCCTATCGCATACTGAACATCTCCGACACACTGAGGAGGGAGTGATGGGGTGGGGGAGCGCAGAATATTTCATTTGTATAACATAAAAATTTCAAAGTGTTTTTGTTAGAGTTTAGTTTAGAGGGATCTTTAATGTGAGATTAATGGCAGTAAAGTGCACCGGTCATGCTAGTAATGCAAGGATCTGTAAGCAGGCTTATTCTCCTGTCCTATTTACATGTTCCCTGTGGAAGGGCCACCTCTGTACTGAAGGCTTAATTTAATTCTGTCTGTAGCATCCGCCCAGCTGAATAGGAGAGTTCTCTGCCTATAAAGCTGTGCGGTACAAAGAAAGAAAAAGGCAAGCTAAGGAACAGAAGTGGTGCCCGGTGCACCACAATACCCAATCAAGACTCCACTCTCTTCATAAACCTCCATCTTCTGGCAGGAATAAAGAACCAGAAATATCTGACACCAACAAATGAATAACACAAATAACACAAATGCCAAAGCAAACATTCTTGAATACAAAATGTATCAAAACAGTATGTAACAAAGTGTAAAGTGCAAAAAGTGCCAAGTATAAAAACATGAATGGTTACAAAGCAACTAAAAAAGTCCAAAAGGAAAAAATATAAGGATCCCAATGCAATCACCGTGATCAAAAGTAGCAGTACCACCTTCCGTGCATCAATCACCAATATGTGACAAGCCACCATCGAAGGGGATAATGAGCTTACCAGAGCATGTGGACTTACCGTAGCACCACTTGAGTGTAACCTGAGTATGATGTTCAGAAGGCAGATCTAAGGGTCTCCCCATCATCTGGGAATGTCTGAGGATGAAACGAGTCAAATTTACACGCGCTTCAAGCCATTCCAATCCATAGATTATTTCTTGCTGGATCTTGGATAAAGACGTTTTTATCTTGGATATGATGTAAGTGTTCTACCTTTTTTTTTTTTTTTAAATCTACAGTTACAGTTTTACACCATGTGGTGTCTTTCTGTGTTTACATAGTCCAATGCAATAAATGATACAACATTGTGAACGGTGGTCCTGTCGTGAGGCTAGGACATCACTCAAGTGTTACTGACTGCTACTTTCGATCACTCTGATTGCACCAGGATCCTTATCTCTTTCCTTTGGACTTTTTTAGTTGCTTTATGGACTTTGTAACCATTAATGTTTTTATACTTTACACTTTATATGCAACATTCTGTTTTGATATATTTTGTATTCAACTATTTTTTGTATTCTTTAGTACTGCACTTTCACTTTATACATGCCATCACGTTTTGTTGATTGTAGTGTGAGCAGCTTCTTATATATTTCGATTTAGCGTGGTGTTCCTTTCACATTTAATCAAATCAAACATTGCCATATTACAGGCTCCTATCAATTCAGAAGAGGCCTTGAGGCTCTACTCCATACAACATTTTGTTTGGCTCTACATATAACGAGGAAGGGATACAACCTCCCCATAAAAAAGTGTCTTCTCTTACTGTCACATGTGTCACCTGATCAGGAAGTGAGGAAAAATCTCACTCACTCATGGTGACAGCAATATACTCCCGACGGAGATTCCTCACTCTTCCTCATTCTAATAGAAATGCAACCCATGTCACCTCACTGCCTGCTTTGTAACCCATCAAATCTTCTAAATGGGGACACAAATAGTAATAAAAAAGTATAATTACATAAGCTTCTCCATATGCTGCCTTTCAAGAGTGGATTGGGTGATGATGCAGCTTCTGGTAGATTGGTGGAGGGCATGACAATCCCAAATCAGTGCTTTCGGTGGACCAATGATTGGCAGCTTAAAATCTTTGCCCAATCACTACACATGGCCTCCCCTTTCACATAAATGTGACCACATCATCTCAAAATAGGTGGAGAGACCAGCCCAGGAGACATGGTGACCATCCCGTCATATATGACCATTCAGCCAGTCTCTAATATCTATGGCAAGCTTTATTCTAAAAGCAGCCAGTCAGAAGCCAGCTTTTAACTGATCTGACTACATTCACATGAAATGTGATTGGTTGTTATGGGTTCACTCGATCTTACATAGACTGCTCTCTTTATTGAACAGGTTGGAACTTCTCTTACCAGCCAGGGGAATACATACAGAATGACTCAATGGCAGCGGAACTAGAACAAATCTCACATTATCCTAAATAAGAGCAGACTGCTTTGCACATACCGTCTCATCTATACTCCTCTTTTCTGACACAGAATCTGATTGGTGAACATGAGAAAAGGTTTAGATAATGAATAGCTACTGGGCAACAGGCCACTTTCTGCATCTTTCTATGGAATGAGTTTTATATTAAATTGTCACTGGCCATCACACAGTGTGTAACATATCTGGGGCAGAATAGTTTGAGATGTCCCAGGAGATGAACACATATCAAATATTGAATATTTTCCCTTTAATAAGCCAACATATATGTGTAAATATATTATTGTGCCTTGTACAATCTCAGGGGGGTTTCTGTTCAGCTTCCTCCACAAACAAGTCATCTTTGGTGTTTGTGAATGAAGAATGAGGAAGCATGGCATCACACAAAGCTCCTTGTGTCCCAACAGCCTCCAATATATCCTCCTCTGCCAGCAAAGGTTAATATATTGTAGAAAGTGTCCGATTCTCCCCAAAAATACATTTTTCTGAAGACATGGACAGACAGGCAGACATAGTAAAAAATGGCAGCTGCAATGTAAAGGATACATTTATCAGCGCTGGACAAACAGTGTCTAAATCGGCTTCCATCATCCTCCCTTTTGCCTAAAGTTGGCCTAGGGGCCCCCAGTCTTCTAGCACCTGCATAACCCGAACAGCAGGCTGGCTGAGCCTTCGCTGAATAGCTAGTGGTGTCAACGTCCTTCTTTAAGTCCTTTAATTCAGTGTAAGTGAAAGCAGGTCAAGGTGCAGATCCATTCTTCCTCTCGGGTTTTACAGTGTACAAGCGGTGAGAAGATGCAATTTTTTTGGCCAAGTTTAACTACTCTGCCTCAAGGGCTTCTGGCAGGTTATCCTCAGTAGGGTCACTAAAAGTTGCCTTCATCTCCAGTGGTAGATCATCATCTTCATTATCAGCAGCTTCAGACACCACCACAGAGTCCTCCTCATATTTCGCTGTTTTTCTAGGCTGAGCTAAAGACGAGTTCTCCAGAGACTCAATGTCCTCAATTCCTGCCCGGTAATGAATCATGAGCAATGTGAGAGCCTGTAGTCTCTCACCAGACTTAGACAGTGCCGCAGACAAAAGGGCTTTCCTCCTGGCTTCTGTAGACTCTCGCTCTTCTTTAACAAGAGAATTGTTATGTTCCAGTTCCTGATCAATTTCGTTCTGGAGTTTATCCAACATGAACTCTAACTTTTGTGTCCTTTCATCAGTTGGCAAACCACGATAGAGATCGCGTCCGATCTCCTTGACAGCTATAAAAACACTGTCATCCAATCCTCCCTCTTTGCGAGCTAATTTTGATGAGCTGCCACTAGACCGTTTGGAAGGACTACTTGCCCCACCAGTCTCTGTGTCACTGCTTTCATTGTCTGAAGTGTTCGGCGTTTGCTTTGGAGAAGGCTCAACCAAATCACATCCTTGTTCTGGCTGTCTCGTTTTAGGCCCTGGTCTTAGGTTCAAGAGCCGGGAACTGGTGTTGATGATATGTCTGGTAATGCCCGCTGTTCTGTTCCCCACAGATTTAGACTCCAGGTCGGGTCTTTTCTCTAGAGACACACAGAATGGGTTTTCAGTAAGACACTTTTCTTGACATTTCTTATGGCAGACATAACCACAGTTCATGCACTGTGATGCAGCTTTGGTCCACACCTTCCTCTTACAGTGATCACACAAGGTGGAATTCTGAAACTGAGTGTCTTGGAAATTATGCTTCGATTCAGAAAAATTCACAATCGGGAGAGGAAACTCTTCTTTCGGCAGCAAGGTCGCATCTTCTGTAAAATCAGCATCTTTCTCTTTCTCCAGCAGAAGGCTTGAGTTCTCAGACTCGCCTTCCATCAGATACTTGAAGTTCAAAGTGACATCACCATAGCACAGTTTCTCATTGAACCCCTTGTGCATGCTCAAACTCCTCAATGCAGTTCTGCTGACATTGGCTTTGGGTTCTGGAGCATTTAACCGGAATCGTGTATGGTACTCCAGAGATGAGGTGGAAAGGCATTCTAAGGAAATGTCTTCTAATTTGATGCTGACATGCCCAACGCAACACAGGCTGCCAGTTTTAAATGTGTCCCGGCACCAAAGAGCTACATTCAAATATCTGTGGTGGTTTTCGATATCAAAAATGCAAGATGCCCTTGTCCATCGACCTTGCCGATTCTTGTACAAGGTCTCTGGAGATTCCCACACATATTGGTCTTCTAAACTCTCCCTGGTACTGGTAGAACCTTCGGAGGTCCTGTCCTTTGCCACCTCTGGCTTCAGGGAGCTTGGTTTCTGAATGGAGGGCTCTTCACCAACCTCTGCTTGTTTCCCAGACTTTTCAGATGGTTTGTCACCATTCACAGAGGGTGGAGGAACTTTATCCACTTTATCAATAGAGGGCTCGACAGGTTCCACAGTACTCTGAGCTTCACACGTAGTTAGGGTTAGCTTAACTTGAGGTCTCGGGGGTACAGGTGGCTTGATGCCAGATCCTGATGAAGTTCTGTTGAGTTGGGTAGTTTCTTGGTTCTCTGGACTTGCTTTCCCCGATTTTGCTGGAGCCTTTGCCGCTGTTTGGTTACTTGCTGCATTTGGTTTGCGGCTTAGAATGGGTGAGATAGACCCCAGAGATTTTGTTGAAAGGTTTCCTACAATCTGTTTTGGACTTTGATTTACTGACAGGAAATTGTCATCTTTAGTTTCCCCAGGCGGTTTCACTTCACTCGCCAGGTCTTCAAACTCTGAATCCAATTCTTTGTTTTCTGCATCTATCAAGAGGCCTGCTGCATCATCATCAAAGGTCTGCGGGAAAGCTGACTCTTCTAATGTTCCCATGTTCTCCTGAAGGTTGCCTCCACCTTGGTTCTGACCGGCTGGCCTCTCATAGAAGAGTTGCACTCTGTCCCCTGCTTGCTTGATTAGCTTGAATGCATGAATAGAGGAGGTAACCTTAATATCTGCAAGACAAAACAAGGAAAATGATTGGGGCAGCTTGGTTAAACAATTCCAGACAGCACTTATAACCATAAGACCCCTTTCACACGGAGGCGTTTTTTCAGGTGCTAAAGGGCTAAAAGTAGCATCTGTAAAGCGCCTGAAAAATGCCTCCCCTGCAGTCCTAGTGTGAGAGCCCGAGTCCTGCAAGCAGCGTCTTTCGGGCGGTGTGAGAGCAGTCTATACACTGCTCCTCCACCACCCCTGGTATTAAAATCAATGGGCACCGCTGCCGAAGCTCTTTGCAAGCACTTTTAACCCTTTATTTGGCCGCTAGCAGGGGTTAAAATCGTCCCACTAGCGGCCGAAAAGCGCCGTTATAACAGCAGTAAAGCGCCACAAAAAAGTTGAAACACTGTAAAATCTACTAAAAGACAGAATGCAATGATTTGCAAATCTCATAAACCTATAGATTTTTTTCTCACAACAGAAAACATAAAATTTTTAAAAACTGAGAAAATGGCAGCCTCTTCCCAACAACAGTATGCAGATATGGGGCCTCACAGAAGTGGGTCTTTATCCATGAGGCTGCATATATATAAAAAAATAGATCGATTCATCTAGGTCAATGCCTGTGTAAATTCTTATGGTCAAAAGGTTAGGGCCAATATTTTTTGGGTACTTTTTTTTGTTGGTTAGTGTCAGTGTGTTTTAGGTAGTATATATATATATATATATATATATATATATATATATATATATATATATATATATATATATATATATATATATATATATATATATATATATATAATGTGCACTATTGTGTCTGGGCCTTGCCTTACTACAGGTACATACAATATCTAGCATACACATATGTGGTATCGAAAGAAAGATGTGAAGGAATGAGTGGCATGGCACTACCTATATATCAAATAGTGCTCTACCAAATCACTCTATAGTGACCAATTATTAAAAGACACACTGTTATTGTGGAATACATTTTAACAAAACAGTTACCATAAAGGTGATAGTGTTATCACAACTCACCTACCCCAGTAGGCGAGTACTAAAACCCTCTAGGTGTGGATACCAATCCTACACAGGAGAGGTTATCTCCAAAAATATAATAGCTTAAAAATTAGTGTATAAAACATCCAGACATGAGTATCATAATAGTATAGTGAGCCTCTACTTGTAACAGAGTCTTTGTCTTGCAGGTTTTTTTTTTTTCTTTAGGGTTTACGACCACTTTAAGATGCCGGCGCCTCCACCCGGAGCTGAGGGACGGGTCGGCTTTGGGTGAGGACATCACGGGTGCCCTGGGCAGGTAAATGTCCTCATTTTAAAAGTCAGCAGCTGCAGTATTTGTAGCGGCTGGCTTTTAAATTATTTTTTCCCCAGCGGAACGCCACTTTAAGTTTAAAAAAAATATATTTCACACACACGTTACAGGAGGGCTGGAAATCATAAGAAAAGGGCCAAGAACTCTGCCTATTGGATAAATGCAAGAATACATCACCTTTATATAAAAGGTTTTACATTTACGTGACTAAAGGGCAAGAACATATTTTTTTATAATATTTGTCCTAACTATAATAAAACAAATACAAATTCACTATACATTCCCTATAAATAATAACTATGGATGTGTATAACTAGAATGAGACAGTTCTGGGGTGTCGGTATCTTCAGCGGAGTGGATTACAAAATTGAAACAAATCAGGAAGCAAATATACTACTGCTAGTAAATACACTATATTACCAAAAATATTGGGACACCTGCCTTTACACACACATGAACTTTAATGGCATCCCAGTCTTTGTAGGGTTCAATATTGAGTTGGCCCACTCTTTGCAACTATAACAGCTTCATCTCTTCTGGAAAGGCTGTCCACAAGGTTTTGGAGTGTGTCTATGGGAATGTTTGACCATTCTTCCAGAAGCGCATTTGTGTGGTCAGGCACTGATGTTGGATATGAAGGCCTGGCTCGCAGTATCCGCTCTAATTCATCCCAAAAGTGTTCTTTTGGGGTGCAGGTCAGTCAAGTTCCTTGACCCCAAACTCGCTCATCCATGTCTTTATAGATCTTGCTTTGTGCAGTGGTCCAAATCATTTGGCGGAGGGGGGATTATGGTGTGGGGCTGTTTTTCAGGGGTTGGGCTTGGCCCCTTAGTTCCAATGAAGGGAACTCTTAAGATGTCAGCATACCAAGACATTCTGGACAATTTCATGCTCCCAACTTTGTGGGAATAGTTTGGGGATGGCCCCTTCCTGTTCAAACATGACTGCGCACCAGTGCTTGACGCAAAGTCCATAAAGCCAAAGGCTGAGAGCTGACCTTGCTGTGCTAACATCAGATTGTTAATACAGCGGCTCCGACCAAAGCTGTCAGTTTTTTTTTTTTAGTTGAACGGAAAAAAAAAAGTGGTGTGTGTACTAGGCTTTAGACTGGGAACTGAGCAATCAAAGACCACTGATCACTCAGTTCTTGGTCTTCAGTGAGCAGAGAGCTGACTGTCAGTCACTGCCTCTCTGCTCTGTAGTATCTGGCTGTAGAGGAGGCAGGAGTGGCTGAGCTAGGTGCCACTAAGGGATCTGGGTGGATCCTGACATTCACGTCGGGATCACAGCACAGCCTGGAGCACCTGAGTGGCGTCAGACTATAGCAGACTTTAGCCCACTGTCGGCTGAATATGTATCACATGAGAGCAGAACGAAAGGCACTCAGGAGGAGAAGTATGGCCAACAGAGCTTTGGCCCTACTTCTCTTTTAAGTGGTCTGTACAGAGCCCTGACCTCAACCCTACTGAACACCTTTGGGATGACTTGGAATGTAGGTTGTGAGCCAGATCTCATCCAACATCAGTACATGACCTCACAATGGGCACAATTTCCCACAAACACACTCCAAAATCTTGTGGAAAGCCTTCTGAGAACAGTGGGGGCTGTTATAAACGCAAAGGAAGGCCAAATCCATATCAAGGGTTATGGTTTTAGTATGAGATATCCAACAAGATCATACAGGCGCGTTGGTCAGTGATCCACAGACTTCTGGCCTATACAGTACGTATATAGTGACTAATTGATATACCTTTTTTGTTCCTCCGTCAGCAATCCAGAATATATGAAAGACAGACAGCCAGGAAATAGGCATTTCCAGCCAGGCCTCAGGTAGGGGCAAGCCCCTATTTTGCTGCCAGTACCCAAGCAGGCAAAACATGACTACACTCATATGTTACCGGCAGAATAATGGTGGCATCTCCTACCTTGGCCTGTCCTCTGCTCTCTATGGGCTCAGACAGAAATTCAGGCATGAGCGGAGGCTTACAGCCTACACCCAATCACAGGACAATTGACAGCAACTTCCTTCTCATACCTCCAATTGCAATTATGCGATCGCCTTTCTTCAGGTCCATGCCCGCAGCGGGGGAATTTGGCATGACCGACTCCACACAGACATGTCCAGTGTCTCCATCTCTGGCCTGTACCAGGATCAGCCCAATGTTCTGTGATGTCCCTTTAATTAATGCCACCTGGAACACAAACACAAAATGGAGAAGTCTTTTAAAGTGTTATAAACAATAACCTGTAAATACTGAACACTATAACCAATCAGCAAAGTGAACGCTCCAAGAAAGGACTGAAATATAAACAAATGCAGTGAAGGTTTTTAGGGTCATAGGAAAGACACGCAACAGGGACAGCAATCTGGATTGAGATCTTCCATCCAATCCAATTGCTGCCGGCTGATCTGACGACACAATATAAGCGTACCGATAGGTGGGGGCATGTTTCACCAAGAGTAACAGGTGGTAAGACCTTTGCCTTTTCCCAAGCCTGCCATGTCATGATCCTCTAGGAGGTTGTACTGTCCTGTGGCAAGGGTCTTCTTCCATTTCCTCTGAAGCAGGGGTCTCCAAATTTTCTAAGCAAAAGGCCAGTTTAGGGGGGCTGGACTGTGGCCAGCGGGAGTAGAAAATGTCCAGACATCAGTGCCCCATCATTGATTTGAATGGGAGGAATAGTGGCTTTATATTGATCTCAATAAGAAGAGAAGTGTCCCATTGATGGTGTCAGTAGAGGCAACGGTGCTCCATCGTTGGTGGAGTAGTAGCCCAAGGGCCGGATTAAGGCAAGCAAAGGGCCACATCTGGCCCCCGGAACACAGTTTGGAGACCACTGCTCTATAGAAAAGAGAAGAAAAGATGCTCCCTCTCACGGAGATTTCCAATAACTGAGACAAATCTATGTTCCCAATTACTAGTGCTTCCACGGGTCAGAAGTACCGATTACCTCACTCTACAAAAAGAACGTTTTACAATGACCATACACAAGGATTGAATTGTTTGCTATCAATCTTTGCATTGAGATAATCCTCTGCTTTCTCACTGATCCCTGCACGCTGGGCCCTCTCCTGGATCTGCTGAGGAGCGCCCTGTCCTTGCTAATAAAGCTGAAGTTCAATCATTTTATATTTATCCTTTACTGGCTCCTCCCTTGCTCAAAACACTAATGATTTTTTAATAAAGCCTGTTTTTATTACATACCTTATTTTAGATCCAAAAATGTCATCACTGGGTCTCTACGCTTCGCTATGCAATGCAAGTAGATCATTGCTGGGGGCAGTAAGGTGGTTTACAAATTTTCCTGAAAGCATCACTGTGCCGTTCTTCAGTACTCCTCAGACATCAGCAGTGATGCACTTAAGAATTATGCAAATAAAACGCCTTGAACCGCAGATGTCAGTTTGAAGAAATGGCCATTCCAGGGCAAGTTGTATTCACATACACAATAGCCTAGGTAAAGCCCACATTAAGGCCCCTTTCACACTGGGGCAAGAGAGGCGTCGGTGGTAAAACTGCGCTATTTTTAGCGCCGTTTTACCGGTGGTATTCAGCCGCTAGCGGGGCGGTTTTACCCCCCTGCTAGTGGCCCAGAAAGGGTTAAAACCACCGCAAAGTCCCACTGCAGCAGCGCTTTCCCAGCGGTATAGCCGTGCTGCCCCATTGATTTCAATGGGCATGAGCGGTGAAGGAGCGGTGTATACACTACTCCAAAGATGCTGCTAGCAGGACTTTTTTTATCGTCCTTCTAGCGCACCACTCCAGTGTGAAAGCCCTCGGGGCTTTCACAATGGAGACACCGCAAAAAGCTGTTTCAGGGCCGTTTGCAGGCGCTATTTTTAGCGCGATATTGCCTGCAAAACGACCCAGTGTGAAAGGGGTCCTAGAGCTCATTTACACTTGCTTAGGCTTCAACACTCATTAACGGCTTGTTTACACTTGCTTCAAAACAAGGCTTCGGACAGGCTTTGTTAAGAGCCGGTTCACACAGGGGCGACCCGTCAGGCTACTTAGCCGCCTGACAAGTCGCGTCCCGCTCTGTGCAATGGACTGAAGTCGCTCTGACTTAGGAAAAGGTTCCTGTACGACTTTTGGCGACTTGCATTGACTTCTATACAGAAGTCATTTTGCAAGTCACCGCAGTGGTCGCATCCAGGTCGCCTGAGGCAGCCGCGCTGTAAATCGTGCTGCCTCAGTGTGAACCGCACCTAAAGCTCTCTGAATGTCAGTCAAAGCACTAAATAAAATGGTTAGCTTACAGTCCTGTTTACACCTTTGCATTGCTTCAGCTTCACTTCAAAAATGATACCCCACGTAGCTTTAGTGGTGCTTCAAAGCATCTTCAAAGCCTCCATAGAAGTCTATGGCAAAACTCGCTTGAAGCCCCACTGAAGCTCCACGAAGCACCAAGCAAAAGCAAGGTCTAAACAGGACTGTAAACTAAACCATTTTATTTAGTGACGGGGGGGTTTGACTGGTGTTCAGAGAGCTTTAACAAAGCCTTTCCGAAGCCTTGTTTTGAAGTAAGTGTAAACTAGCCCTTAAAGTGTTACTAACCCCAGGACGATTCACTATATCTGGTCTCCCACAGTACACAGAACATGGAAATAGTTTTTGTAAATATAAACTGGTAAACCGCTTTTCTCATCAGCAGTAAGAGCAGTCTTGCAACTTCTATCAGTGTCTGGTTAAAGCTTTAAGGAGGAGTTTTCCCGACTGTCCTATGAGACTGCAAAACCCCTGACCCTCTGTCTGGACAGTGCTGATTGGCCCTGAGCTGATCACACGCACCCTCCCAAGAAAAAGAAAAAAAAACTCTAGCAATACACAGCAAACTGAGCATGTGCAGCTTGTACCCAGCTCTGTACTATCAGGAAATGATTGGGGGAGGATAGAAGGGGAGGATCAGAGAAGACAGGATCAAACATCCTTTTTACACAATGTAGAGGATTGACCCCTTTAGGCTCCACAGCAGTGTTGCCAACCGCCCGTAGATTTATGGGCAGCCCGTAAATTGAACCCCTTTTTCAGGCTGCCCGTTAAAGTTGGCCGAGAGCCAACCATTCAACTGCGCATGCGCTGTTCTGAAGCCGGCCGGGCAGCGCATGTGCAGTAACGCAATTGTGCCACCCGGTGCCGGAGAGAGAGAGACCACCTCCTGCATCATGTCCGCAGCCTCTGCCCACCTCCTGCATCATGTCCGCAGCCTCTGCCCACCTCCTGCATCATGTCCGCAGCCTCTGCCCACCTCCTGCATCATGTCCGCAGCCTCTGCCCACCTCCTGCATCATGTCCGCAGCCTCTGCCCACCTCCTGCATCATGTCCGCAGCCTCTGCCCACCTCCTGCATCATGTCCGCAGCCTCTGCCCACCTCCTGCATCATGTCCGCAGCCTCATGCCCACCTCCTGCATCATGTCCGCAGCCTCATGCCCACCTCCTGCATCATGTCCGCAGCCTCATGCCCACCTCCTGCATCATGTACGCAGCCTCTGCCCACCTCCTGTATCATGTCCGCAGCCTCTGCCCACCTCCTGTATCATGTCCGCAGCCTCTGCCCACCTCCTGTATCATGTCCGCAGCCTCTGCCCACCTCCTGTATCATGTCCGCAGCCTCTGCCCACCTCCTGTATCATGTCCGCAGCCTCTGCCCACCTCCTGTATCATGTCCGCAGCCTCTGCCCACCTCCTGTATCATGTCAGCAGCCTCTGTCCATCTCTTGTCTTTTATCATGTCTGCAGTCTCTGAGGGGATCCTAGAAAGGAGTCAGGAGTGGGAGCGCCGCCAGGATGGGGGTTACGGGAAGAGATATACATGTGTGGACTGTGGAGGAGACTATATAGAATAAAACCAGAGCCGCCAATCTGGAACCATCTGACTGAGCCCTACACAGTGCTCCCGAGAGGAAGTCAGCCCTGCCAGGCCAGTCTGAGGGGGGTCACTGATGTAAGGGGGGAGTGAATACAATAATGTAAGGGGGCACTTTATCTTTCACCTTATCTTAGTTGCATAGTTAGTCAGGTTGAAAAAGACACTCCAACCTTACTGTATTCACTCTGAGGAAGGTGGTCTCTGTTCACCATCCCGCAGACTCTGATGTAAGGGGGAACTCTGTGCTGGCTGCGTTATAGTATCCTGACCTTCACGTGAATTGAGAAATATGTTTTTTGACTTGTTTAACTTGAACACATTGCTAATAGCACTAGCTATGTGTTTATAGTTCAAATATTGATATTTGCATACTTTTACGTACCTTTTTTTGCAGTGCAAGTAAAGAATGTGTATCCATTAGTAAATTTCACGATTTTTTTTGCCAGTGTCATTTGTAAATTTTGGTGTTCTGTCAGCAAATTTCACTTTGGGGGGTTGGCAACACTGTTCCAAACTGAGTATAACAAGCATGCTTTACTGCATATGCAGACTGATTTTACTGTTGCAGGTTTAGTAGCAGTTTAAAGCCTTCACGATTAAAAAAACTGAAATCCAATGAAGAGGCAGGCCAGGAACAGCCAGGATGAGGAAAGCCCTAGACCAGGGGTCAGCAACCAGTAGATCTCGGACAGGTGACTGGCAAGTCACAGTTTGGGCTTGTTGACCTGCCATTCCAGAGCAAAATTCCCCCTTCTCCCAGTACAAAATCAGCCCCCATGCTGAAATCCCCCTTACCAGCACAATTTTTTCCCCCCTCCAAGCTCAGATCCTCCCTCTCTGCAAATCCACTCAGCACAAATCCCCCCCCCCAAAAAAAAATCACCCCTCTCAGAACAAAACCTCTACCCCACAATTGTCCCCTTAAAGCACAAATCCTCCCCCCTCCAAATCCCCCCTCCTACTCCTAACACATTCTCTGCCTACCAAGCACAATCCCCCCCCACCAATTTCCTTTCCTAGCATAAATACCCCAATCATTCCTAATAGCATGAATCACCCCCCCCCCCACCATATCACATTTTTTAGCACAAATCCTCTCCCCCAACTACAAATCCCCCCTCCTACTCCTAGCACATCCCCCCCACCAATTTCCTCTCCTACCAAAAATACCCCCCAATCATCCCTAATAGCATGAATTCCCCCCCCCCCCCCAAACATATCACCTTTTCTAGCACAAATCCCCCCCCCCCTACCCACTAATTTCCTCTCCTAGCATAAATACCTCCAATCATCCCCAATATCATGAAACCCTAACCCTCTACCAGATCACCTTTTCTAGCATAAATCCCCCCTCCTAGCACAAATCTTCTCCCCCCCCCCCCCCCCATGCAAGGGCTCATTCACAAGTGCAGCAGGCACTGCGGCTGGCCTGAAAAGTGGTCAGTGTATGTTTGACAGGTGGTGTAGAAACGATATGTTGCCTCCTCACCACCTGATTGCTGTACGATGCATGCGATTGCAAAACGGTAGTACTGCAATTAGAGGTTTTAAATCAGGTGTGAAGAGGCAACACTGTGCCCGCTGATCTTTGACTTCTCCTGTGCAGGTAGATCTCCACCTTTTTAAGGTTGCCTACCCCTGACCTAGACGATGCTGGACGTCCTCCAGCCATGAAATGAGGCGGACTATCTGGCTTGCTGTAGCTTTTTATGCACATTGTGAGAAGCTCACAGTGTGCAGTGAAATCAAGGAATTTCAGTACAGGAGAGGAGCCTGTACAGAGGAAGGTTGGAGTTCAAATAGAAAAACAAACTGTACAAAGAATTCTATATATATATATATATATATATATATATATATATATATATATATATATATATATATATATATATATATACATACATACATACACACACACACACACACACACACACACACACACTGTAGATGTCAGGTCAAGAAGCTCCAAAGACTAGCAACTCGCCAGCAACAGAAATCACTAAATAAAAGCCTGACCTGTTCCCAAGCCCTCGCCCTGTTACTGGCTGAAACAATGCAGAGTCTCACTAGCCGGTGAGGGAGTAGCAGAGAAGTGGCACCTCGTGGGTTGGCCCATCAAGGAAGCAATGTCATAGAAGCAGGTCAGTCTCCACCTCTTAAAAAGAATTTTGAGTTGCCACTCAAGGCAATACAAGCCATACATGAAATGGGCCCACTGGTTATTTTAACCACGTGTGATTTTATGTATAAAAAAAAAAAAAAAAAAATCCAATAAAAATCTTTGGTTTGGTGGGAGAGAACGAAAAAAAAAAACAAAAAAAAAAAACGTGTTAAATATCTAAAAATTCAATAAAAATCTTTGAATTGGGGGAGAACGAAAAAAAAAAAAATCTTTTGTACACTAAGACCCCTTTCACACTGCCGTTACTTCGAAGTTGTACGATTTTGATGGGATTTCAGATAAGGCCTGTGTAAACTGGAGGTCTATGGACCTCAACTGGCATCAATGTCGGCCCAAAGTAGTACAGGGACGACTTTTGAAGTCTCCCAGGTATGAATAAGAAATGGTCATCATTGAGAATCATGGGCTATGACTTGTCATGCGACTCTGTCCAAAGTCGCAGGAAAAGTCGCACAAGTGTGAAAGGGGCCTAAAACTCTTCAGGTCATGAAGTGTACAGTTATTGAATTTTGATCCATCTATAGCCAGTCGATAGATAAATCGAATTAGGTGCAATTAGTCTGCCCATATATGGTTCAAATCTCAGTTGGTCCATGCTGAACCAGTCGATTCGAACCATCTATGGCCAAATTAAATGTGTTGCAGTGACTTTGAAAATGAATTGCACTGCGATGCATGTAATGTGCGTTGCCACACATTACTGAGATACAGAAGTCAGAACTGGCCCTAAGAATGACCACGATGTCCACTGTCTGGAGACCAGATTCTAGGAGTGGAGACTCCATCTACAGATTTCATATCAAAGGGATTTTCTTATCACTAAAGTACATGAGACCGCCCATGGTCTTCCTGACGGTTTGCCGCGGTGGACGTAAGAGATGGACTCTGCTGGCCATTCTTGTTGCCGTATCACCAATTAACATCTTAAGAAATTGGAATTCTGGGAAATGAGAGCGAGGGTCCCGATCTGAACACATGGGGAGTAATTATAGGGAGGATGCCCTGTATGAAGACAATCTGTCACTACACACCCCCCACCCAACCCCCTACATAATTCACACCAAATCTTTTCCGGGAAGAGACAGATCTCCGCCGCGTCCAATTCACTCTAAAAAACAACATCTACTTTACACAATTGCCACCAATCTCGTCTCCAAACATGTCATGCTGCAGGAAAATAAAACGTTTAGCAATTATGAAGACATTTTAAATAAAAGCCAATTACAAGAGGCAAGTCAAAGGAAGCAGCTGGCATTTATCATGTTCAATAATCCGCAGACGGAGACCCTCCCCTCCCCCCCTCTACACTACGTGCCCCCATCCCAGAGAGAGCAATTTACAGAGCACTGCCAGCGGCTTCTAGAGGCCGGATCCTACAGGCAGCTAATCAGCGTACCGGCCACTTCCACCCAGAGCCGCGGACGATATTGATCTCCGCTATATTGTGTCTGCATTCACATTACTCGTCAGTGGGAGGACAGAGGCACCAAATCGCCCTCCTCTGATGCGGCCAGGACTCCATCAAGGCGAGAATTCGGAAAGAGGACTGTCACACATAAGGATGTGGTCACACCTGCTGGAAAGTGACACACAAACATACTACACATCCTATATGTACAAATGTATAGAACAGTCAGCAGGCCAGTGTGGCCAGGCGACGGGCCCAGAGGCAGCAGGCCAGTGTGGCCAGGCGACGGGCCCAGAGGCAGCAGGCCAGTGTGGCCAGGCCACGGGCCCAGAGGCAGCAGGCCAGTGTGGCCAGGCCACGGGCCCAGAGGCAGCAGGCCAGTGTGGCCAGGCCACGGGCCCAGAGGCAGCAGGCCAGTGTGGCCAGGCCACGGGCCCAGAGGCAGCAGGCCAGTGTGGCCAGGCCACGGGCCCAGAGGCAGCAGGCCAGTGTGGCCAGGCCACGGGCCCAGAGGCAGCAGGCCAGTGTGGCCAGGCCACGGGCCCAGAGGCAGCAGGCCAGTGTGGCCAGGCCACGGGCCCAGAGGCAGCAGGCCAGTGTGGCCAGGCCACGGGCCCAGAGGCAGCAGGCCAGTGTGGCCAGGCCACGGGCCCAGAGGCAGCAGGCCAGTGTGGCCAGGCGACGGGCCCAGAGGCAGCAGGCCAGTGTGGCCAGGCGACGGGCCCAGAGGCAGCAGGCCAGTGTGGCCAGGCGACGGGCCCAGAGGCAGCAGGCCAGTGTGGCCAGGCGACGGGCCCAGAGGCAGCAGGCCAGTGTGGTCAGGCGACTGGCCCAGAGGCAGCAGGCCAGTGTGGTCAAGCGACTGGCCCAGAGGCAGCAGGTCAACTGGTTAGTCACTAGATGCTCCTTATTCCTCCATATCAAATGTTGATATCCCATAAAGATTAAATGTACATCACAGTATGTTTGATATGGAGGAATAAGGAGCACCTAGTGACTAACCAGTTGGAGGAACACCAGGCTAGTGGAGTGGTTATCCCTATATGAACCAAAGGCAAAAAAACTTTTTCTAGGCTCTGGTGAGTGACCATTTTAGAAGGTGGTGGTGGCACATGAAGCGGTGAAACATTTTAAAAGCACAGATGAAAATTGAAGCGAATGATCATATGGAACGCTTATGACTAATGGCATTGGAGATTAATAGCATATGTTATATTCTAACATTGTGATAGATGAACGTTATATTGGCACCTTTTTGTCAAGTTGCATTTTATACATTTAAAAGAGTTAGGCTGGTATGCAACACACCAACACTGCACTAGTGGAAACATGCCATGGTATGAACCCTTGCTTGAACAGCGCAGTTACAGTTAGTATTTGAATTTATTGGTCAGATGAAGTGCCCAGAGGCAGCAGGCCAGTCTGGCCAGGTAATATGCCCAGAAGCAGCAGGCCAGTGTGGGCGGGTGATGGGCCCCCAGAGGTTGCAGGCCAGCGTGGTCAGGTGTCATGTACCGAGGCAGCAGACCAGTGTGGCCAGGTGAAGTTCCCAGAGGCAGAAGGCCAGTGTAGTCAGATGAAGTGCCCAGAGGCAGCAGGCCAGTGTGGTCAGGTGATATGGTCAGTGGGCAGCAGAACAGAGCGGTCAGGTGATATGGTCAGTGGGCAGCAGAACAGAGCGGTCAGGTGATATGGTCAGTGGGCAGCAGAACAGAGCGGTCAGGTGATATGGTCAGTGGGCAGCAAAACAGAGCGGTCAGGTGATATGGTCAGTGGGCAGCAGAACAGAGCGGTCAGGTGATATGGTCAGTGGGCAGCAGAACAGAGCGGTCAGGTGATATGGTCAGTGGGCAGCAGAACAGAGCGGTCAGGTGATATGGTCAGTGGGCAGCAGAACAGAGCGGTCAGGTGATATGGTCAGTGGGCAGCAGAACAGAGCGGTCAGGTGATATGGTCAGTGGGCAGCAGAACAGAGCGGTCAGGTGATATGGTCAGTGGGCAGCAGAACAGAGCGGTCAGGTGATATGGTCAGTGGGCAGCAGAACAGAGCGGTCAGGTGATATGGTCAGAGAGCAGCAGAACAGAGCGGTCAGGTGATATGGTCAGAGAGCAGCAGAACAGAGCGGTCAGGTGATATGGTCAGAGAGCAGCAGAACAGAGCGGTCAGGTGATATGGTCAGAGGGCAGCAGAACAGAGTGGTCAGGTGATATGGTCAGTGGGCAGCAGAACAGAGCGGTCAGGTGATATGGTCAGAGAGCAGCAGAACAGAGCGGTCAGGTGATATGGTCAGAGAGCAGCAGAACAGAGCGGTCAGGTGATATGGTCAGAGAGCAGCAGAACAGAGTGGTCAGGTGATATGGTCAGAGGGCAGCAAAACAGAGTGGTCAGGTGATATGGTCAGTGGGCAGCAGAACAGAGTGGTCAGGTGATATGGTCAGAGGGCAGCAGAACAGAGTGGTCAGGTGATATGGTCAGTGGGCAGCAGAACAGAGCGGTCAGGTGATATGGTCAGAGGGCAGCAGAACAGAGTGGTCAGGTGATATGGTCAGAGGGCAGCAGAACAGAGTGGTCAGGTGATATGGTCAGAGGGCAGCAGAACAGAGTGGTCAGGTGATATGGTCAGAGGGCAGCAGAACAGAGTGGTCAGGTGATATGGTCAGTGGGCAGCAGGCCAGTGTGGCCAGCTGATATACACTGATAATCAACCTTCCACCAGGCACTTCAGCTGTGCCAAAAGCCCAGCTGAAACACCCACATGTACCCAGCCTAAATGTTGGTCTGCCATCACAAGTGTATTAAAGGGCCAGTACATACCTACTACCAGGCCCAGATTTAGGGTGGCTTTACACTGACCCGCTGCGGTTTAGCCACATCACAGTGTATCTGCGGTTTTCTTGCAGCTTTATCCTACAGTTTTACTGATAAGTAAATTTAAAAAACTGAACAATGAATTCATGAACAGAAATACTCTCTTCTCCATTCGCCATATAAAACAACAAAACACCGCCCCTATGTGTTATAGATGAGGACAGGTCAATGCGTTCTATTGCCCTGTCTTAGGGAACAGACACTGATCCTCCACAGAAACAATCTAGTGTGTGCTGTCACCCTAGAACAGGAAATGTGTTACTGGCAGGATCGTCAGGTAAAAATGTGGAAAAAGCCTATAAAAAAAGAAGACTAATGCATCCACCACATCTAGGGAGCCGTGAGCAGCAATGTGTTACATATGTTGTTCTAGGGCCAAGTTATCTTTTAAAGTGATTGTAACATTCATTTCTGGTGATGTCAGGGGCCGCAGCTGAGGCCCCCATAGCTCATAAGTTGACAGACACTGGCTTACATACTTACACGTGTATTACATCCATCACGAACGTATTGCAGCATTATTACACACAATGCAGAGTTCCCCTGTGAGCTTCGGAGATCCTAGAGAACAAATTCCAAGCGAGGAGCCACAGAGAGGTAAGTGGTCACATGACTCATATGTGAGCCACTGCAGGACTCAGGTCACGGTGTCAGTCCGAACAGCCGTAGGGACAAGACGAGGGAGCTCTGAGAACGGCTCGTGTCACCGTGGTTCGTCGATCGTTAAAGGGCAATGGTGGCTGGCAGCCAGGGGAGCAGCAGAGCCGTGTCATGTCCACTTAGGAGAAACTGGCAGGAGATTGGCCCCAGGGTCCAGCTCACCATAATAGTATCAGTCACCTGACTAGAACACACAACCTCTAAACCAATTAGTTCAATTTCAGGAAATTGACGGTGAGCGCAGGACATGCGGATTTACACGATCGCCTCAGCCAGGGAGAAACAAAGTTCTGGCAGGGAAAGGGTTACCGCATGGCCGAGGCACAACGGCCCCAACGCAGGAGTTGTGCACAGAAAACACCAGTGTCTGTAATGACCCCCGACATTCAGATGGCACAATATTCCAATTCGTTATTTATTTATTTTAGTTTTTATATAAAAGAAGGCACTTCTGACAATATCATCCATCTATATTCTGCTCCAGGCAATTTCTTCAGTTCTATGCAACACAACTCACTGTAAATCTCTCACAGAAAATGTATTTATAGATAATCCCCCTCACTCCAGCGTCATCCGTTACCTTCCCTGGTGAGAAAAAGCTGAAGGAAGCATCAAATGCCACGCTGTGTTATATTACAGGGGTTGTGTAGGGTAGGGGCATCTCATATGGTGCCCAATGGGAGATCTATCCAAATCACCCACATGCTGCATACGGACCTGGAACATGCTTGTACTAAAGCCAGAGGATCAGCATGGCAGCTAGGCAACTTGTATTATAACCTTTGGTAGCCTCGGTTTTATTTCTATAATGTGTGGCTGATGCACGGCACAGACACATTGGTGGTATTACAGGAATCTGCTTCCATGGCCCCAAGAGCACTGGTGGTATAAGTGGGCCCTTCTCTCTTCCTTCCAATAAAACTCCTTGGTTATTAGTCATACCCTCTCCCCTCCCCCCTAGGAACACTGGTAGTAGTGTATGAGGAACCCTCTCCCGGGCCCCCAGGAATACCGATGGTATTAGAGGGACCCGCTCCCCCCCCCCCCACCTAGGAACACTGGTAGTAATGTATGAGGAACCCTCTCCCGGACCCCAAGGAATACCGGTGGTATTAGAGGGACCCGCTCCCCCCCCCCCCACCTAGGAACACTGGTAGTAGTGTATGAGGAACCCTCTCCTGGACCCCAAGGAATACCGGTGGTATTAGAGGGACCGGCTCCTCTCCACAAAGGAATACTAGCGGTATTGAAAGGACCTACTTCCCTCCCCCTAGGAACAGTAGTAGTAGTATTTGAGACTCTCTCCCCACCCCCAAGGAATACCAGTGGTATTAGAGGTACCTGACCCTCTCTCAAGAACACCAGTGGTATCAGAGGGACCGACTTCCCTCCTCTAAGGAAAACCAGTGACATTAAAAAGGACCTGCTTTTGCCCCCCCCAGGAGCTGGTGGTATTATAGGGATCCGCTCCTCCCCCTCAAGTCACTGGTGGTATTAGAGAGACCCACTCTACTCTCCAGAAGAACACTGGTTGTATCAAAGTGACCCACTTATCTCTCCCCAAGAACATTGGTGGTATCAGAGCTACCCTCTCCCCAAGAACACTGGTGGTACCGGCTCCTTCTCAAGAAGACAGGTGGTGGTGGCAAAAGAGTGATCTGCTTCTCTCCGCCAGGAACATTGATGGCATTAGAGGGATCTGCTCTCCCCCCCCATAAGAACAACAGTGGTATTCGATGTACCCACTCCCCGACCCCCAGGAACACCGGTGGTATTGGCCCTCTTCCCTCTTATGGGGCACCCCAGTTAGTAGCTGGCCCTGCTCCACTCCTCCCAGGAACACCAGTGGTATCAAAGGGATCCCTTCCCCCAAGAACACCAGCAGTATTAGCATTTGGCGGCAAGGAATGGACATATATTTGCACCCGGAATCTGCCGCTCGTCTATCCGACCCTGGTGAGACCTATTGGAAAAGCAATACTGGCTTCTGCAAGCTGCAGAGTAATTGTGTTACAGTATTGATTCCCAATAGCTCCGTCCGCCCAGCGCCCTCACGACAAATGACGGCTGATCGTTCGGCCAGCGCCCTCTGCCAGCTGGCTGCCTGCGTAATGATCTGTGCCTGACAAGCCTTTAATTAGCCGCTAATTTCTGCCCTGCTCCTATTTACTTCACAAAACGAGTGTTTGAGGGGCTAAATATAGACGTTGCGTAGATTGTACGAACGTTAACCCTTTCCTAACCAGGAGAGAATCAGAACAGCTTACCAGTCACCACTCAGACACCTGTTGGGCCCTGTCAGGTTATACTGCTGTGTCCCCGCTGGAAAGATTTCACCCCCAGTCCGGTGAGGTCATTGCAATAGGAAGTAAAGCAATATCTTCCTAACATATGCAATACAAACCTAATAGAAGTTTTAATCTCTTCTCATCGCAACCAAAATAAAACTATTTTGGCTGCTGATCCTCTGCCACACTTGTGCAAGAGATCTGACTCCACCCTAAATCTTTCCAGAGATTAATCCTGTAGGGGGCGCTCACCATGAACACAAGCATAGATTAAAGTAAAAATTCAAAAGAGAACCGTATTTCTTACTCATTATTACAAAGCAGAGAAGAGTAAAACTGGAACCGCCCAGTACAAGAGGGAGATGGGCTACAGTGTTACCAGTTTAAAGGAGTGCTCCGAAAAAGCAGAATATTATTTTATTGGAAGGATATAGACACTCAGCTTCTCCAGAACTGGCAGTGAATGGGTGAAACCTCACATACTATGTATTTTGCTCTCCCCCAATACATACACACTTGGCTCAGCTCTGCCATGCTGAGGATGAGCGCACACGTGGCTCAGCTCTGCCATGCTCAGGATGAGCGCACACGTGGCTCAGCTCTGCCATGCTCAGGATGAGCGCACACGTGGCTCAGCTCTGCCATGCTCAGGATGAGCGCACACGTGGCTCAGCTCTGCCATGCTCAGGATGAGCGCACACGTGGCTCAGCTCTGCCATGCTCAGGATGAGCGCACACGTGGCTCAGCTCTGCCATGCCGAGGATGAGCACACACGTGGCTCAGCTCTGCCATGCTGAGGATGAACACACACGTGGCTCAGCTCTGCCATGCTGAGGATGAACACACACGTGGCTCAGCTCTGACATGATGAGGAGGGGCAGACACTTGGCTCAGCTCTGCCATGCTGAGGATGAGAAAGGGCACACACTTGGTTCAGCTCTGCCATGCTGAAGATAAGGAAGGACACACACTTGGCTCAGCTCTACCATATTGAGGATGGGGAGGGGGGCGCACATGGGGCTAAAATTTATTTTATTTAAATCTATGTTGGTTTAATAACAGATCGAGATATGCAGCTCTGCTGTAAACACAAATATTCTTACACCCTTTCCATACAGAAGTCTAATGAAAAAGAAGGCTGAGCATCACCAATGACAGGTCTTCAGCTGTAATCACATTCTGCTTCTCAATAATCGCTAATCATCAGATGACGCCAATGAAAATGCCACAACAAGTTACAATTCTCTGCAGCAGATGGAAGGACGGAGAGAACCGAGACTCTCCATTAGAACACCTTCTGCCATCACTCAGCACCGCGCCCCACTTTTACGGGGAAATATCAGTATATATTATATATATATATATATATATATATATATATATATACACATATACACACACACACACACACACTATATTTCAATAATAACACCACCACCACACCACGCGCACCCATCCTGACCCAACAACTCATCACGTGTGGATTTAATGAGACGACTGACATGGAACAAATAAGCGGATGCCAATAGCTCCTCTTCTCAGCAGGTAATTTGTGCACCAGAAAATTAAAGCACCACTCCAGGCAAAGATACGAATGCTCTCTTTAGACCACTGGTTGTTATCAAATAACATGAAAAGTGCATTTCAAAAGCAAGTTCACCAGATACTTTGATGTTTTGTGAAGCCGTAGTATATGAAAAATGAAAGAAAACTGGGCTGTGAAAAAGATTGTGCTATGTGTAGCGTAAAGAGAACCTGTATTATTGTATACTGTACGCTTGCCACCTCGATCATTCTGGGAGCCCTTGTATGCCAGGCTCTTAAATGAAAACCAGTTGGGAAAAATCTGCCCATCTTGGGACCCACCACAATGTTCCAAGTTTATATAATGCAACATAGACAGTAATGGTAATCAGCCACTAGTAATCCTTGTAGAGCAGAGCTCAGACTGGGAGAGAAAGAAGCGGTATAAAAAGGAATCAGTTAGTGCACGCCAACAAATATTTGCTGATAGAAGAAAAGAGCAGACTGTCAAAGAGATAGGCTCATCAGTCTTCTGCTTCTCCTTTCACTGTTCAGTCACACTGTGGGGAACGAACAAGATCTGTAAGTGATACTTAACTGCATAGAAATATCAGGCCCCCCGAGTTGAAAGGGCGACCCCCCCCCCCAGTTGACCCACGCATCTGGGGGCTGAATATCAAAGATATACTGATACATCCTCATATAGTCACTGCAAGAGGTTAATAGTATATGGTAGATTGCCATCATGGCAGCCAGAAAGGGGTAGTCCCCCCTATGTGCCATGTTAGCAGTTGAACAGAGGATGGGAATAGCCCAGGGGCACAGGCTTTGTATGCCGTTATCGGCTCAGTGAAACCGCCACATCCAGACGGACAGCAACAGCCGCTTCCCAGCAATGCTACAGGAGAGAATTATTCCAATGAATGATCAATCAGGAATCCATGTCAGGATCAATCTCGTCTGCCTGGGAGAAATATGAGGGGGAGATGCCGGAGCCACTAGACTTGGAGAGTAACATCGACACAGGAAGAAATAAGATTGCTGCACCGATCGTAGCGGCTGATACTGAATTCTCCTGTATGTGTGCGACACCTGTGTGTGATGTCAGTGTATACCTGCCTGCATCTACAGAGAGATATCAATGTGTACACAGATATGGTATATCGGTGCTCTATACTGAAATACATACAGTATGTTGAACACAGCGGTGAAGGCGTTACATTGAGGAAGGGGTCTCGGCCCTCACTATATTGTAAAGCAGTGGGCAGAAGGGTCTTAGTCAACAGTATTTAGTTAAGCAGCAGGCAAATGGGCTTTAGTCAGCAGTGGATAGTAAAGCGCCAGGTGGAGGGTCTCGGTCCTCAGTAGATGGTGAGGCAGCAGTCAGAGGGGTCTTAGACCCAAGTATATGGTGAAACGGCAGGCTGAGGGGTCTCGGTCCTTGGATAGAAGTGGTGAGGAGAAGGGTCTCAGTCCTCAGATGGTGAAGTGACAGGTGGAGGGTTCTCGTTTATAACTAAACAATGAAGTAGAGGTGGGGTCTCAATCAGCAGTGGATACTGAAGTGGTTTGAGGTGGGCCTCAGTCGAAACTAAAGTGGAAACCTGAGGGGTCTCAATCCTCAATAGGATTGAGAAGCAGAGGACACTGGGTCTCACTCAGCAATAGCTGAGGGGTTTTTGTCCACTGTAGTAAAGCAGTGGGCAGATGGGTTTAATTCGGGAGAAAACAATGATGCAGTGTATAAGTATTTAGGGGGAACAGAGGCCAGCCAGAAGTTAGACATGGTCCTCATTAGATTGTGAAACAGAGGGCAGAGCGGTCACTTTTCTCAGCAGATGGTAAAGGGTGAGCAGAGGGGTCGCGGTCACCAGTAGATGGTGGAGTGCAGAGGGGTCTCAGTCAGCACATAATGCAGCAGCAGGCGGAGAGGTCTCAGTCAGCAGAAGATAGTAAAGCAGCAGGCTGAGGAGTCTTGATCCTCAATATGTGGTGAAGTGGTTGGAAGATGGGTCTCAGTCAGCAGTAGTTGGTGAAGCGGTGGACGGGAGGGTCTCGTTCAGCAATGGATGGTAAAGCAGTGGGCGGGAGGGTCTTGGTCAGCAGTAGATGGTGAAGCGGCAGGTGGAGGTGGTCTCAATCAGCAATAGATGGTGAAGTGGTGGGCAGGATGGTTTCTGTCAGCAGTAGTTGGTGAAGAGGTGGGCAGGAGGGTCTTGGTCAGCAGGAGATGGTGAAGCGGTGGGCAGGAGGGTCTTGGTCAGCAGTAGATGGTGAAGTGGTGGGCAGGAGGGTCTCTGTCAGCAGTAGATGGTGAAGCGGTGGAATGAAATGTCTCGGTCAGCAGTAGACGATGAAGCAGCAGGCTGAGAAGTCTCGGTCCTCAGCAAGTGGTGAAGTTGTTCATAGATCAGTCAGTAATCGGTGAAACCACCAGCAGAAGGGTCTTGGTCAGCAGTAGATGATAAAGCAGCGGGCAGAGGGTTCTCAGTCAGCAGCTGGCGATGATGCAGCATAGAAATGGTATTTAGGGGGATCAGAGGCCACCCAGGGATTAGTCTCCCCCTCATACAGCACTGTGCGGACATTTCATACACTGACATTTAAAGATAGCGGAGATGTTTGATCAGGATTTCGCTACTGAAATTAAACACTTAAATGTCAGGATCTTCAAGTCTACACATCACAGAGGCGTCTAATACACTGCCGATTAACAGCATTCAGTAACACCCGCTGACTGCCATACAGAACATAGACTATTTCTTTAATAACCCTCCAGGGCGATTCATCTGAGAAGGGTGATGGGCGGGGAGGAAGAAAAATAGACAGTGTATGGGGGAGAGAGAGAAAGAAATTGTGGACTTCTAAATCCCCTACCTGGACTTAACTCCTATTCTCCTTTATATTATCCCTTAACTAGACAATTCCTGGACCCTGCACTCACCCATCACATTTACATTACCTTTTACCACAGACAATGTCCTCCCTAGACTTATTCCTTCCACACCCTCCCTTCCATCCATTGGTACCCCTATGACCTTATGGCCTCCTACCCCCTTTATATTATCCCTTACTCCTGATAATGTCCCTAGAGTAATCTCCTATGCCCTTATAATTGCTCACCTCTGCTAATGTCTCTAGACTTGCCTTCTAGCCCCTTATATCATCCCTTACCCCCGATAATGCCCCCGGGCACACCTTCTGTCCACCAAATATTATCCCTTACCCCGATAATGTCTCCGGGCACACCTATCCACCTAATATTATCCCTTACCCCGATAATGTCCTTGGGCACACCTTCTATCCACCTAATATTATCCCTTACCCGGATAATGTCCCCAGGCACACCTTCTATCCACTTAATATTATCCCTTACCCCTGATAATGTCCCTAGAGTAATCTCCTATGCCCTTATAATTGCTTACCTCTGCTAATGTCTCTAGACTTGCCTTCTAGCCCCTTATATCATCCCTTACCCCCGATAATGCCCCCGGGCACACCTTCTGTCCACCAAATATTATCCCTTACCCCGATAATGTCTCCGGGCACACCTATCCACCTAATATTATCCCTTACCCCGATAATGTCCTTGGGCACACCTTCTATCCACCTAATATTATCCCTTACCCGGATAATGTCCCCAGGCACACCTTCTATCCACTTAATATTATCCCTTACCCCTGATAATGTCCCTAGAGTAATCTCCTATGCCCTTATAATTGCTTACCTCTGCTAATGTCTCTAGACTTGCCTTCTAGCCCCTTATATCATCCCTTACCCCTGATAATGTCCCCAGGCATGCCTTCTATCCACCTAATATTATCCCTTACCCCTGATAATGTCCCCGGCCACACCTTCTATCCATCTATTATCTCATACCCCTGATAATGTCCCCGGGCACACCAACTATCCCCATTATAATAGGAGATATTCCTTACATGCCCCCCCCCGCCCCAAATCCAACCCATCCTCAATAGCTTCGGCAACACCAAAATGTATTTGCCCCACAAATTTGGCTTATTTGGATTTTAGAGAGAGAAAGGGAGAGAGAAGCATTAAAGTGGTTCCAAAGCCAGAAGGTTTTTTACTCTCATGTATTCTCTGCATTAAAGTGTAAGTTCACCTTTAAAGAAAATCCTCCCTGATCCAGCTGTACCGGAGTCCTGCGATCCCCCACTGGCAGACATCGGGACGCCGCTTCACTGGTCCGATGAGTTAAAATCCTCCTGGATTGCTTGGTGCTGCCCAATTAGAATGCTTTCTATCCATACACACTGAGAGGTACGGATAGGAGACGCAGCATCAGGGATTTAAAATCCCCGGACAAGTGAAGCAGCACCCCATTGTCTGACAGTGGGGGACTCCAGTACAGTGGAACCAGGGGGGGGGGGTCCAGAGCAAGTTCACCTTACAGAATTTCTATAAAAGGTGAACTTACACTTTGAGTTACAAAACCTTCTGCATGCAGTTGCCCCCCCCCCCTTAGTGTTACCCGAGCTAATCCGGCAATGTGCATGAGAGCAGAGTCTCTCTTGGCTCTCTCCCTCCTCATTGGCTCAGGAGATAGTAGTGAAGGCCATTGGCTCCTGCTGCTGTCAATCACAGCCAATGAAAAAGGAGAAGGGGCTGGGCCATGTCCCGCTGTCTGTGTCAATAGATGCAGAAAGTGAGGCTCAAGAGTGAACCGTCACGAGTGCCCCCAAAGAAAGTGGCTTTCTATGGGGACACTTGGAAGAGACACTTCTCTCAAGCGGGGGACCCCCAGAAGAGGAGGATCGGGGCTGCTCTGTGCAAAACTACTGCACAGAGCAGTTTGTTATGTTCAAGAAAAGAAATGTAGGTTTAGAATACCTTTGGGTCCAGAGGCGTCAAACCCAGTCCAAAAAAAGAAGCTGATCAAGCACAGTCTTCAGTTGCAACAGAAAGCAGAGGTGACATTAGGGGTCTGATGTCTCCTTAAAGAGAATTTGTCGCCTGCACTATACTATTACATAGGGGGCTTGTCAGCTCCCTTGTAAAAGCAATTTTTATATATATTTAAAAAAAAATGAAACATTTTTAAAGTACTCCCATTCCTCGGGTGGGCACATGCAAAAATTAGGAATGCGTCACACATATCAAGTATCACCACACACATCAGTGTAAAAGCCCGAGCAGGAGTGGGTACCTGTTAAAACTGGGTACCCCGCTTTCCCCCCAAAAAATGACATGCCAAAAGGGGGAGAGGAGTACTTAAAGCTCAACTTCCCCTTTTGGGTGGAGCCCTGCTTTAATTGCTCATTTAGGTCTAGGGGAACAGTAAAGAAAGTATTTACTCAATCCTCCCTGATGCTAGACCGGTCCCCGCAGATTAACCCCCCCCCCATGCTCCAGCAGTTCAGGATACTGATGGCACCAAGACCAAAGCAGGGGCCACAGCTCTGCATTGGATGTGATGATGGTGAAGGACAGTCCACCTCTGGAGCATGGGGGGAGCGCCATCTGCTGGGGGAGTGAAGGATAAAGTAAAATGTTTATCTTCTTCCCTAGACAAAACAAGCAATTAACCCTTGCAGTGTGGGCACAGCCCCATTGCAAGGGGTATTTTAGTTGGGCTTTTGAGAGATGACATATTTGGTTTTGCGGCGATTTTACCGTGCTTATGGTGCGTACTTCATAGGCTGTGTGACTATAAAAAAAAGCATCAAAAACGCACCACATGTGCATTTAGATGCGTTCTTGCTGCGTTTTTAATGCATTTCAATGGAGAGGTGTATTTTTGGTGCTTTTTTTTCTTCTAACTGACCAAATATGCAGAAATGCAGCAAGCAGGAATTTTAACACCACTTCAAAAGATGATATAATGGCTGACAATAAATGAATGATCATAATTGAAAATATACTTACAAAACTAAAATGTTTTTTTAAAAACTGTCAGTTTCGGCCAAGCGTATCCAGAATTTTCATATCGGTGCACCTCTAGTATTAGTAAACATGTAGACTTAATAAACTGCAGTGCATTAATCATGTGACAAACGTTTACAACCTTTACCAATTTATTCTACAGGGTCTCTGCTTTCAGAAAACACAGCAAATAAAAAAACTTCAGCAGCACAAGGGTTAATGGGTGCGCTATTCTGCGATGTCTATTGGTTTAATTTGAATCACATTAAAAATAAAAATAAATGCTTTTCGTTCCTATCAAAAAAGAAAATCGTAAAGAATGGTCCACATCATAAAAATAAGCTGTATATACCAGGTACAGGACATATATACGGAAAACCACTGGATACAGTCGAGTATTTTAGCATCAGCTGCCAGTGGATGAAGCGCGTGGTGAGGGCGCCCCCTGGTGTTAATGTAAGCTTGTTACACGTTAAGGAAGTTTGACCACTAAATAGAATTTTTAGGGCACAGTACAGAAGCGGAGTCCCTCGTGGGTGAAGGCTCTGGGACAGGGTGTGGCAGAGGTGGAGCTACTGCTGAAAAACTGAGATGGTATAAAAGGTGAGGTGCAGTGATTTTTTTTGGATTCACATATAAAGTCTGAAGTATCTGGCCGTCCCGAATTACACTAGCAGAATGAAAGGCAGAACATGATTGGCTGCTCTGAACATAGCCGGACATCTCCAGATAGAACAGAGCCTTTGCAGTCACTCTGCATATGCTCAGTTTGGTGTGTATTGCTTAAGGGTTTTTTTTTTATTTTTTTATTGGGAGGGTGCATGTGATCAGCACAGGGCCAATCAGCACAGTCCAGACAGAGGGTCAGGGGTCATTCAGCCTCATAGGACAGTCAGAGTAAATTGAAAAATCCTCCTACAAGCTTTAACCAGACACTGATAGAAGTCACAAGACTGCTATATACTGCCGATGAGAGAAGATATTTAGCAGTTTATATTTACTAAAATAATTGCATTTTCATGTTATGTGTATTGTGGGAGACCAGATATAGTGAATGCAGAGTCCTGGGTTTAGTAACACTTTAATGTCATTAGCATGTGGATGAGAGAGGAAAAGAGGAACCAGGGAAGGCAAAAAGTAAGCACAATACACTTCAGCTGTAAGTACATACCAGTCACATATTTAAACCTCTAAATCTGACAATAAAGAGTACAAGTGGTGTGTAGTGATGTCTGTACCCTACAGAGCACGCTAGACGCCTCCAGATCTGGGGTGATCATAATGTAAGCCATTATATCTGCTCGCCTCAATATATTAATGCAATGTGCATATCTCTCCGACACCAACAGAGGGCAAACACGCAGCAAGGGGGAGGTTTGTTGTCAACTCCGCCTCCAGGGCTGAAAATCACCATTTACATAGAGGAGACCCCAGTCTAGAGATACAAAAAGGTTGCTGGGAGAGAAGGGCAGGGTCCCTGCTTCTTATAGTGCATCCAGAAAGTATTCACAGCGCTTCACTTTTTCCACATTTTTGTTACAGCTTTATTCCAAAATGCATAAAAATCATTATCGGCCTCAAAATTCTACAAACAATACTCCAGAATGACAACATGAAAAATCTTTATAAATGTATTAACCACTTCAGCTCCGGACCAATAAACACCTTAAGGACCAGAGGTCTTTTTGCAATTTCGCACTGCGCTGCTTTAACTGGTAATTGCGCGGTCATGCAATATTGCACCCAAACGAAATTTGCGTCCTTTTCTTCCCACAAATAGAGCTTTCTTTTGATGGTATTTGATTGCCTCTGCGATTTTTTTTTTTTGCGATATAAATGGAAAAAGAGCGAAAATTTTGAAAAAAAAAGAAAATTTTCTTCTTTTTGTTATAAGAAAAATCGAATAAACTAAATTTTAGTCATACATTGAGGGCAAAATTTATTCAGCCACATGTCTTTAGTAAAAAAAATGTCAATAAGCGTATATTTTTTGGTTTGCGCAAAAGTTATAGCGTCTACAAACTAGAGTACATTTTCTGGAATTTACACAGCTTTTAATTTATGACTGCTGATCTCATTTCTTGAGGTGCTAAAATGGCAGGGCAGTACAAATCCCCCCCCAAATGACCCCATTTTGGAAAGTAGACACCCCAAGGAAATTGCTGATGGGTATGTTGAGCCCATTGAATATTTATTTTTTTTGTCCTAAGGGATTGAATAATGACAAAAAAAAAATAAAAAATTTTACAAAAAGTTGTCACTAAATGATATATTGCTCACACATGCCATGGTTATATGTGGAATTGCACCCCAAAATATATTCCGCTACTTCTCCCGAGTATGGGGATACCACATGTGTGGGACTTTTTGGGAGTCTAGTCGCGCACGGCACCCCGAAAACCAATCACCACCTTCAGGATTTCTAAGGGTGCAAATTTTTGATTTAACTCCTCACTACCTATCACAGTTTCGAAGGCCATAAAATGCCAAAATAGCACAAAACCCCCCAAAATGACCCCATTTTGGAAAGTAGACACCCCAAGCTATTTACTGAGAGGCATGTTGAGTCCATGGAATATTTTATATTTTGCCACAAGTTGCGGGAATATTACAAACTTTTTTTTTTTTGCACAAAGTTGTCACTAAATGATATATTGCTCACACATGCTATGGGCATATGTGAAATGACACCCCAAAATAAATTCTGCTGCTTCTCCCGAGTACGGGGATACCACATGTGGGGGACTTTTTGGGAGCCTAGCCGCGTACGGGACCCCGGAAACCAAGCACTGCCTTCCGGATTTGAATATAAAATGCTACCAAAAAACCTGTTAGCGATGGCAGGGATCAGGCCTGACTCTGCGATCGCTGCAGTTATGTGTTTAGTGTTTTGTAAGTGACAGTGATCGATCGATACTGCACTTGGGTGGGCTGGGCAGAGGGGCAAAACGCAGGTGCTAGCAGGTATTTGGGCTGATCCCGCTAACAATGCGTTTTTTTGGAACCCTAAACTGCTGGGGACGCTAGTATAGATCTGATCAGATCAGATATTGATCTGTTCAGATTCTATACCACTACGGGAGGTGTATGCTTTGCGTGTGGGTGTTAGCGGTACTGGCACTAACCTAGCGCTGCCTGGGGCGACGCAGACCCTGACCCTAAAACCTAATTGATATCACCCGCCGGGTGATCAGGGGGTTAAACCTTTATTGGGTAATAAATGGTGGGTGCCCTGATGCTATAAAAAACAAACTAACCAGAGTCACCCGTAACACTTATACGGTGATCAGTGGTGAAAGGGTTAACTAGGGGCAATCAGGGGGTTCAAATTTTTATTAGGTAGTATATGGGGGTCCCTGGCGCTATATAAAAACCTGACGGCGAACCTAAATAACTAACTGGCTAACCAGCGTCACCAGTGACACTTATACTGTGATCGCTGGTGAAAGGGGGTGAAAGGGTTAACTAGCAGCAATCAGGGGGTTAAAACCATTATTGGGTAGTATATCGGGGTACCTAGCGCTATAAAAACCTGGCGGTGAACCTAAAAAAATAACTAGCTACCTAGCGACTGTAGCGACACTAATGCAGCGATCAGAAAAACGATCGCTTAGTGACACTGGCAAAAGGGGGTGAAAGGGTTAACTAGCGGCAATCAGGGGGTTAAAACCATTATTGGGCAGTATATCGGGGTACCTAGCGATATAAAAACCTGGCGGTGAACCTAAAAAAATAACTAGCTACCTAGCGACACATGCAGCGATCAGAAAAATGATCGCTTAGTGACACTGGCAAAAGGGGGTGAAAGGGTTAACTCTAGGGGCAATCAGGGGGTTAAATCTTTATTGGGGGTGATAGGGGGCTACCCTGGACCTAACACTAACTGTCCTGACAGTTTTTACTGTCACAACTGACACTGAATGCATTGATCAGTAAAGAAATGATCAATGCAATCAGTGACACTGTGACTGGGGGGGGGGAGGGGGGGCGGGGGGGATCGGGGGGCGATCAGGGGGGGGGGGGTTTGTGTGCCTGTGTGTACCTACATGTCAGTGTAGTGTTGGTGCACACTTACTATTAGTCTTCTCCTCGTAGTCCGGTCAAAAAGACCGCCCCGAGGAGAATGACATCACTTCCTCCTTCCTGTGTAAACAATACACAGTGGGAGGAAGCTTCTCATTGGCCAGGAGCGATCCAGAGGGGGTGGCCGAAAACCAACGGCCATCCCCTCATCACGGAGCACTCCTGGAGCGAACCGGACCGCCGTAACCAGCGGGAGGGGGTCCGATCGGACCCCCCACCCACTGGAAGGCAATCACGTACATCTACGTGATTGTGCCTGCCTGTGCCATTGTGTTGACGTACATTGGCAATACGGTGGTCCTGAAGTGGTTAAACAATTTTTTTTTTTAAATCCCATGTATATAAGTATTTACAGCATTTGCCTTGACACTCAAAACTGAGCTCAGGTGCATTCCGTTTCCACTGATCATCCTTGAGATGTTTCTACAACTTGATTGGAGTTCATCTGTGGTAAATTCAGTTGATTGGACATGATTTGGAAAGGCACACACCTGTCTATAGAAGGTCCCGCAGTTAACAGTGCATGTCAGAGCACAAACTAAAACCATGGCGTCCAAGGAATTGTCTTGTAGACTTCCAAGACAGGATTGTACTGAGGCACAGATCTGGGAAGGGTACAGAATAGTTTCTGCAACATTGAAGATCCCAATGAGCACAGTGGCCTCCATCATCTGTAAATGGAATTAGTTTGGACGACCAGGACTCTTCCCAGGGCAGGCTGCCCACGAAAGCGCTCTGGGGGAGACGAGCCTTCATTAGGGAGGCGACCAAGAACTCGATGGTCACTCTAACATTTCTCTGTGAAGAGAGGAAAACCACCATCTCGGCAGCACTCCCCCAATCAGGCCTGTATGGTAGAGTGGCCAGACGGAAGCCACTCTTCAGTAAAAGGTACATGACAGCCAATCTGTAGTTTGCCAAAATGCACCTGAAGGACTCTTTGACCACAAGAACCAAAAATTCTCTGGTCTGATGAAACAAAGATTGAACTCTTTGGCCTGAATGGCAAGCGAATGGCCTCATGTCTGGAGGAAACCAGGCACCGCTCACCACCTGGCCAATACCATCTCTACAGCGAAGCATGGTGCTGACATCCTCATGTGGGGATGTTTTTCTGTGGCAGGAACAGGGAGACTAGTCAGGATCGAGGGAAAGATGAATGCAAAAATGTACAGAAACATTCTGATGCAAACCTGCTCCAGAGCACTCTGGACCTCAGACTGAGGCAAAGGTTCATCTTCCAACAGAACAACAACCTTAAGCACACAGCCAAGATATCAAAGAAGTGGCTACAGGACAACTCTGTGAATGTCCTTGAGTGGCCCTTCCAGAGCCCGGACTTGAATCTGATTGAACATCTCTGGAGAGATCTGGAAATAGCTGTGCAGCAACGCTCCCCATCCAACCTGATGGAGCTTGAGAGGTCCTGAAAGGAAGAATGGGAGAAACTGCCCAAAAATAGGTGTGCCAAGCTTGTAGCACCATACTCAAAAAGACTTGAGGTTGTAATTGGTACCAAAAGGTGCTTCACCAAAGTATTGAACAAAGGCTGTGAATACTTATGTACATGGGATTTTTATTGTTTTTTTATTTTTAATAGATTTGGAAAGATTTCAAAACAAACTTCTTTCACGTTGTCATTATGGGGTACTGTTTGTAGAATTTTGAGGAACATAATAAATGTAATTCATTTTGGAATAAGGCTGTAGCATAACAAAATGTGGAAAAAGTGAAGAGCTGTGAATACTTCCTGGATGCAGTGGGTAATAAATTTTTTATATATATACATATATATATATATATATATATATATATATATATATATATATATATATATATATATATATATATATATATATATATATATATACACACACACACACACACATATACACATATATATATATATATATATATATACACACACACACACACACACACACACACACAGGTTGTATTCCATTCTGTCCTTTGTGTGATGGGAAGGAGTGTGGCGTGGCTGTGTGTGGCGTGGCTGTGTGTGGCGTGGCTGTGTGCGGCGAGCATAAGTCCAGATTGTAATGGAGTGAAAAGCGACGAGCCCCCTTTTATGTGCCCCTCTGATGTTCTCTCACTTTTCTATAATGGGTCCGATTTCCATCGCTTCCGAAATAAATTCCACCCAACCGTCTCCCCGCTTGTCCACTGAGATGTATTCATTGACCATCACTAGAATTGTGTCTACGGGTAGGAGGGGCTTGGCCCGGACATTGGGTCCCAAGGAACAGAGTGAAAGTAAATACAGAGAGGTGCACAGAGGGGTTTCTGGCTAATACAAGTAATACCCAAAACGATGTACAGGCAATAGAGGTTATCTTGTCGGGGGGGGGTCACCTTTAAAAATGTACATGGTCTGACATTCACTTCTCTACAGCCCACATTTACCAAAATATCTGAAGGAAGAACTAGCTGTGACGTCCCCGAAAATCACGATTTATACAGTTACTACACAACATAACAAAAACGCAGCAGAAGAAACACTTGTGACTGATTGAGGAAATCCCATTTCCATCTAGTGGTGAGTGATGGAACTGCAGTCAATTAAACCACATATAAAATGACTTAATACCTGGACACCAAAGAGCATTTTTTTTATCATCACCAAGGTGACTGGGATATTTCCAGCCCCGTTCCTCCCTCAAACAGTCATTGTGCAGTTTTGAATGCGACTGGTAGATGGGAGGATCTACAGACAATTCTTATTTAGAGGTCCATGGGAAGTGAGTGGGTATAGCAATGATGCAAAAGAGACCTTTGCTGCCCCCTGCTGACTGATGATGTACCACATAGAAGACGTGATGGCAAAAGGTGTCCTCCTCGCAGCCTCCCCTCCTTCCTAGTTCTATTCTTAGGGATGTGGACAGACAGACCGCACATTGTTATAAAGATGACCAACAGAGAGGCGAGGGGATGGCTTATCAAACAAACAGTCTAAATTATAACCTGTCTGTACTGTAAGAAGTGGTGGCAGTTTTGTCAGTTCATAACCAACAGAGGAAAATTCATTCAGGCCCCTTTCACACGACCGTGACTTCAAAGTCGTGCGATTTTGCCGCAATTTCAGGGAATGCCTCTGTAACTCGCATCAAAGTCGGACCAAAAGTAGTACAGGGACTACTTTGAAGTCACACATATATGAATGGTTATTATCATGGGAAACTACTTGTCATGCAACTTTGCATTCCCAAGTCACAGGACAAGTCACACAAGTGTGGGAGGGGCCTCAAGGCTGCAGTACATAGCACATAAATTATAAAAAAAATAAAATCATTTCCATTCAGCCACCAGCTAGGAGGACTTGTCCAATTTTTAGACCCCTTTCACACCAGGGCGTTTTGCAGGCACTATAGCGTTAGAAATAGCGCCTGCAATCCGCCCTCAAACTGCTGCACCATTGTCTCCAGTGTGAAAGCCCGAGGGCTTTCACACCGGAACAGTGCGCTGGCAGGACGTCAGGAAAAGTCCTGCCATCAGCTTCTTTGGAGCGGTATGTTTACCGCTCCTCCACCGCTGCTCCCCATTGAAATCAATGGGGCAGCGCTGCAATACTGCCGACAAAACGCTGCTATTGTGGCGTATTGCGGTCGGTGGCGTATTACCGCCGGATTTGCAGCGCATTTCGGCTGCTAGCGGGGGGTAAAAGCACCCTGCTAGCGGCTGCAATGCGCTGCAAATCCGACGGTAAAACGCCACTAAAAATAGCTGCGTTTTTACCGCCAACGCTATGGGCACGGCAGTGTGAAAGCCCTCTTAAATACAGTGGATATAAAAAGTCTACACGCCCCTGTTAAAATGTGATGTAAAAAATGAGACAAAGATAAATAATTTCAGAACTTTTTCCACCTTTAAATGTTACCTATAAACTGTACAACTAAATTGAACAAACTGAAATCTTTTAGGCGGAAGTAAAAAAAAAAAAACTAAAATATGGTTGCATAAAAGTGTGCACACCCTTGAAGAGGAAGTAAACTCTCCCACTCTGTAAACTCTACAACTGAAGTTATAAGCAAACATCACCCATTGTAAATAAGCCTCAGTCGCATATTACTTACATTTAATTAAATCTTTTAGAACGGATTTCTCCAGGGATTATTAGGCTGTGCCATTTTAGGTATTGTTTCCCCGAGTCTGCACTGCAAATTACTTCCGCCCTTCCATGTATGTCTTGCCATATTCTCGCACATGCCTTCGTTTCGATCCACCGTTGCTATGGCGACCGTGCTCCACCACTCATAACCGACCTGACAGTGCAGAATTACACAGTAGTTTTGCCATTCTCATACTGTGTGCCCGTCAGGCTGCTGTATGCTGCGGCTAAACACTGCTATGCTAAGTAGTCCGATGGCAAACTATACACGCCATGTGATGTCATGCGGTCACACGGGGTGTAGCAGGAAGTTCAAAAATAATCTGAAGTCTTGTAGGTTTTGATCGCAGTGCCACTTCCACGGCATCCTGTCAATGGATGTGTAACAGCACTAAGAGCGTACGTACAGTGAAAAACTGGAGAGATGCGCATGCGCCAGTGACGTCACGGATTACAACTAAAGTAAGCAAGTAAGGAGACCTCTACAAGCAGCAACCATTAGGGTTTTTTAAGCAGGTTGAAATGTGATAAAGTTGTGGGGGAGAGTTTACAACCACTTTAACCACTTCCTGCCCGGCCTATAGCAAAATGACGGCTGGGCGGTGGTTCAGTTATCCTGACTGGGCATCATACGACGTCCTTCAGGATAACAGCCGGAATGCGCTCGTGGGGGGCGTGCATCGCGGCGATCGGTGGTGCACCGACACACTGATCTCGGTAAAGAGCCTCCAACGCAGACTCTATACCATGTGATCAGCCGTGTCCAACCATAGCTGATCACGATGTAAACAGGAAAAGCCATTGATCGGCTTTCCCTCACTCGGGTATGACAGACGCGAGTAGATGAGAGCCGATCGGCGGCTCTCCTGATGGGGGGGGTCTGCGCTGATTGTTTATCAGCGCAGCCCCCCCTCGGATGCCCCCACTGGAGCACAAGGGAAGCCGCCAGGACCACCAGGGAAGTGAGCAACATGTGAATGGCCAGGTATGTACCCCATGGCCATCCACATGTGCCCACTCTGTGCCAATCAGTTCCAACAAATGGGCACTGACTGGCACCATAAAGTAACAGATACAATGACTAATTCCCAGCAATGCCACCCATCACTGTCAGTGCCACATATCAGTGCCCATCTGTGCCACCTATCAGTACCCATCAGTGTCACCTACGAGTGCCCATCAGTGCCGCCTATGAGTGCCACCTATCAGTGCACTCTCATCAGTGCCACCTTAATCGGTGCCCATCAATGCCCGTCAGTGCAGCCATATCAGTGCCCGTCATTGAAGAGAAAAAAAAAAAAAACACATACTTCTTTACAAAAATTTTTTTACAGAAACAAAGAAAACACAAAATGATCAAATATATGTTTGGGTACAGTGTAGCATGACCGTGCAATTGTCATTCAAATTGCAACAGCGCTGAAAGCTGAAAATTGGCTTGGGCGGGAAGGCGTCTAAGTGAATTAAATTGAAGTAAATAGAAGTTTTTATACTAATACTCTGAGTGCTGTAATAAAATCAAAAGGTGCTTGAACAGTTTTTTGGGGTATGAGTCTATCAGCAAGATGAAGTTCCTCTTCATGTTCAGGTTTCTAGCAGAAGCCTGAAGGGTTTTGTAACAATATTGACTGGTATTGGAATGGTTCATAATTCCCTCTACCTTAACTGTTCCAGCTTAAGAAAAACAGCTCCAAATCATGATGCTGCCACCACCATGCTTCACAGTGGGTATGGTGTTCTGGTGATGTGCAGTGTTTTTACGCCACACATCTTTTGGAATGATGGCCAAAAAGTTCAACCTTGGTATCAGACCAGAACACATTTTCCCACATGCTTTTGGGAGACTTCAGACGTAAGAAAAGGCTTCCATGTTGCCACTCTACCCCATAGCCCAGGTATATGAAGAATACGGAGATTGTGTGGTACATGTGACAACAGCCAGTACTTGCCAGATATTCCTGCAGCTCCTCTAATGTTGCTGTAGGCTTCTTGGCAGCCTCCCTGACCAGTTTTCTTCTTGTCTTTTCATCATTTTTGGAGGGACATTCAGTTCTTGATAATGTCACTGTTGTGCCATATTTTCTCCACTTGATGATGACTGTCCTGAGTTCCATGGTATTATCTAATGCCTTGGAAATTCTTTTGTACCCTTCCCCTGACCAATACCTTTAAAACCCCTTTCACCCTGGGGCTGCTAGTGGTAAAAGCTTTGCTTGTTTTAGCTGTGCTTTACCCAAGTTTAAGCGGCGCTTTTCAGTCGCTTGCAGGGTGCTTTTAACCACAAAAAATGGGTTAAAAATTTCCGTGTTGCGCACTTCCGAAAGGCGCATTTCATTGCAATGGGCAGGGGCGTTCTGGGAGCACTGCATACAGCGCTTTTGCTGTAGGATGTCAGGAAAGACCTACTAGAACAGCTGAGCTTTATTTGGGGTTAATCAGAATGAACTTTAAATGATGGCAGGTGTGTACTGACTCCTATTTAACATGAGATTGAAAGTGGTTGCTTAATTCTGAACACAGCTACATCCCCACATATAAGAGGGTGTGCACACTTATGCAACCATTCTTTGAATTTTTTTATTTTACTTCCCCTTGTCTTACATCACAGAAACCTGACATTTTTATATCCATTGTATGTGCCTCTGCCAAAGAAAGGTTTTCTTTATGTACTATATAGATTACACACCAATCAGTCGGTGACATTCCAATCCATACTGCACTGGTATGAACATGGCTGTCCAGGAAGGGTCAGCAGACAGTGTTTTTTTTTCAGATTTTAAAATAGCTCTCAGTGTCCCTCTTTATTGCTCCCGTCTTCTCTGTGTTTAATTATAATAGTGAGCAGGCTTTTAATTAACAATTCATGGAAACAGAGTCTGCCTAGCAGAATATTACACACTGTGATTAGAAAGGGAAGGGGGCTCCCGAAGCACCTCTCCCTCTGTAATCCAAAATATCCCACCTCTTCATTTATCCCACGTTTCCTGCGATACCCCAACACCCCCCCCCCCATGTTTTTCTACTCCCCCCAGCTTCACCATGTCCCTTCTGATGACCCCCCCCCCCCCAGCTCCCTCTCATCTGATCCCCCAGCTTGCCCATGTACTCCTCCTATATCATCCCCCCCCCTCCCAACTCACCCATGTCTCCTCCAATCCCCCCGGCTCACCGCCGTCTCCTCCAATCCCCCCGGCTCACCGCCGTCTCCTCCAATCCCCCACGGTTCCCCCGCGTCTCCTCCCGCCCCCAACTCCCCCATGTCTCCTCCAATGCCCCCCAGCTCCCCCAATCCCCCCCCTGGCTCCACCGCGTCTCCTACAATCCCCCCTGGCTCCCCCGCGTCTCCTACAATCCCCCCGGCTCCCCCGCGTCTCCTACAATCCCCCCGGCTCCCCCGCGTCTCCTACAACCCCCCCGGCTCCCCCGCGTCTCCTACAATCCCCCCGGCTCCCCCGCGTCTCCTACAATCCCCCCGGCTCCCCCGCGTCTCCTACAATCCCCCCGGCTCCCCCGCGTCTCCTACAATCCCCCCCCCCCCGCGTCTCCTCCAATCCCCCCCCCCGGCTCCCCCAATCCCCCGCATTTCCTCCTATCCCCCCCCGGGTTCCCTCGCATCTCCTCCAATCCCCCCCGTATCCTTCAATCCCCCCCATCTCTCCCGCGTCTCCTCCAATCCCTCCCGTCTCCTCCAATCCCTGCGTCTCCTCCAATCCCCCCCCTCTCCCCTGCGTCTCCTCCAATCCCCCCCCTCTCCCCTGCGTCTCCTCCAATCCCCCCCCTCTCCCCTGCGTCTCCTCCAATCCCCCCCCTCTCCCCTGCGTCTCCTCCAATCCCCCCCCCCCCCCGTGTCTCCTCCAATCCCCCCCCCGTGTCTCCTCCAATCCCCCCCCCCCCGTGTCTCCTCCAATCCCCCCCCCCGTGTCTCCTCCAATCCCCCCCCCGTGTCTCCTCCAATCCCCCCCCGTGTCTCCTCCAATCCCCCCCCCCCGTGTCTCCTCCAATCCCCCCCCCCCCCGTGTCTCCTCCAATTCCCCCCCCCCGTGTCTCCTCCAATCCCCCCCCCCGTGTCTCCTCCAATCCCCCCCCCCGTGTCTCCTCCAATCCCCCCCCCCCCCGTGTCTCCTCCAATTCCCCCCCCGTGTCTCCTCCAATCCCCCCCCGTGTCTCCTCCAATCCCCCCCCGTGTCTCCTCCAATCCCCCCCCCCCGTGTCTCCTCCAATCCCCCCCCCCCGTGTCTCCTCCAATCCCCCCCCGTGTCTCCTCCAATCCCCCCCGTGTCTCCTCCAATTCCCCCCCCCCCGTCTCCCCCGCGTCTCCTCCAATTCCCCCCCCCCCCCCCCCGTCTCCCCCGCGTCTCCTCCAATCCCCCCCCCCCCCCCCCCGACTCCCCCAAGTCGCCACATGTCCACTGATTCCCCCAGCTCCCACATGTGTCCTTTCATCCCTTCCGCTCCGTCACGTCCCCTCCAATCCTTCCTAGCTTCCCTGTGTTTCCTTCCATCTCCCGAGCTCCTTCATGTCTCCTGCAATCCCCTGTGCCCCCTCTGCTCCCTTCAACTACCCCATGTCTCCTCCAATCCGCCAAAAGCACTGGAGTCTGTATAGCCCGATACATTCAGCTGTCCCTCACCTCCAGATTGTAGATACAAAACTATGGCTGCCATCTGCCAGGAAGCGAGTGCAATACCCTGCGCTATACTTGGTAGCTTTATTAGAAAGTATGGGAGAGCCAAAAGTGAAAGATGGAGAAGCTTTCCCACTCACCAGACACTCCAAAGAGCAGATGGGCAAACTGAAATTTCTTTTTCAATGACAAAAAGGTAGCATAAGGAATCTTACCATTTTGATGGACGTTCTGGTCTTCTCCTTCCAGGGGGCGCTGCTGATGTCCAGTGTGCATTGAATGTACGTTTCCTGGTCATAGGAGCCAAACATCAACAGCCTAAGGAAAGAGAAACTGCATGATCAGCACAATGCACTGAGGACATTGTACCAGCAGGTGGCAGCATCATACATTACACACCATTATCCCCTATGATTATGAGAACTCATCTATTATTCATCTACAGCAGGGATATGCAATTAGCAGACCTCCAACTGTTGCAGAACTACAAATCCCATGAGGCATAGCAAGACTGACAGCCACAAGCATAACACCCAGAGGCAGAGGCATGATGGGACATGTAGTTTTGCAACAGCTGGAGGTCCACCAATTGCATATCCCCGATCTACAGCATTACACATTTATATGGCTCTGACATATTTCATAGTGCTGTACAGAGAACATCGAGTCAGTCATATCAGTCTCTGCACCAGAGGAGCTTACACTCTAATGTCCCACCACAGTCACACACTATTGTTATAATACATTTATATGGCTCGGACATATTCCACGGTGTTGTACAGAGAACACTGAGCCAATCACACTTCTACACTCACTTTATTAGGTCCACCTTACTAGTATTGGGTTGGACCCCGTTTTGCCTTCAGAACTGCCTTAATTTTTCACGGCATAAATACAACAAGGTGTTGGAAAAATTCCTCCCAGATTTTGGTCCATACTGACATGATGGCACCACACAGTTGCTGCAGATTTGTCGGCTGCACATCCATGATGCAAATCTCCCATTCCACCACATCCCAAAGGCGCTCTATTGGATTGAGATGTGGTGAGTGTGGAGGCCATTGGAGTACAGGGACCTCATTGTCCAGTGGTGAGATGATTGGACCTTTGTGACATGGTGCATTATCCTGCTGGAAGGAGCCATCAGAAGATGGGACACTGTAGTCATAAAGGGCTGGACATGGTCAGCAACAATACTCGGGTAGGTTGTGGCGTTTAAATGATGCTCAGTTGGTACTAAGGGGCCCAAAGTGTGGCAGGAAAATAACCCCCACACCATTACACCACCACCAGCCTGAACTGTAAATACAAGGCGGGATGGATCCATGCTTTCATGTTGTTTACACCAAATTCCGACTCCGCCATCTGAATGTCACAGCTGAAATTGAGACTCATCAGACCAGGCAACGTTTTTCCAGTCTTCTATTGTCCACGTTTGGTGATCCTTTGCGAATTGTAGCCTCAGTTTCCTGTTCTTAGCTGACAGGAGGGGCACCCGATGTGGTCTTCTGCTGCTGTAGCCCATCCGCTTCAAGGTTGTATGTGTTGTGTGTTCAGAGATGGTATTCTGCATACCTTGGTTGTAACGAGTGGTTATTTGAGTTACTGTTGCCTTTCTACCATCTCAAACCAGTCTGCCCATTCTCCTCCGACAGTAACAAGGCATTTTCCTCCACACAACTGCCGCTCACTGGATATTTTCTCTTTTTCGGACCATTCTCTGTAAGCCCGAGAGATGGTTGTGTGTGAAAATGCCAGTAGATCAGCAGTTTTTGAAAAACTTAGACCAGGCCGCCTGGCACCAACAACCATGCCACGTTCAAAGTCACTTAAAGCGGAGTTCCACCCACCGCTGCAAAAATGAAAAGCCCCCAGCTACACATACTGCAGCTGCTGACTTTTAATAATCCTGAACGTACCCTTCATCCAGCAATGTCGGCACCGCAGCTGAAGTTTCAATCTGTCAGGTGCATGCCGCCTCCATTGCGAGTAAGGGAACCCGGAAGTGAGGGCATTGCAGCTTCAGGATGGGAACCCTACTGCGCATGCATGAGGCTCTGCTCCTCCTCTCTCCTACTGGCCCAGCGGACCTTCAGTCTTTTTTTATCTTTTCATCTATTAAATCTTCTGCTCTTGTTGTTTTAACTTTGGACAGTAAAACATTTTTTTTCTACCAGTAAATACCTTATACAGCCCACTTCCTGTTTCTTGTCTGGTAAAAAGCCTAGGCTTATGACATCATGCACAGCTCTATCCCTCACTCTCGTGAGAGTTTGCCAGGAAGGGAGGGGGGGGGGGGGATGAGTCATAAGAGGGACAATGAGAGCTGCAGAGCTGGAGGTGTGTGTGTCTGTATAAATCCAGGAAGTGAACAGGCAGCAGCTTCAGCTGCCCACAGTTAAAATGGCTGCAGCCAAACTCCGTTGAGGGAGATTCCTGCAGCATATTTGGCAAGTACAGAATCGCAGTATATATAAAATATGCAAAGTAGTTGGCGGGAAGCTTCAGAATGGCAAAGATATTTGTTAGTACAAAATTACGTGAGCAGACTGCAGTTCCTCTTTAAATCTCCTTTCTTCTCAATTCTAACGCTCGGTTTGGATTTCAGCAAGTCGTCTTCACCACGTCTAGATGCCTAAATGCATTGAGTTGCTGCCATGTGATTGGCTGATTAGCAATTTGTGTTACCAAGTAATTGAACAGGCGTACCTAATAAAGTGGCCAGTGAGTGTAATGCCTAGTACACACAACCGAATGTCTGGAGACATCGGCCGAATCAAGAAAAACCGGCCGACGTTCGGCTCGTGGGTATGTCAGCCAGTCTGACAAAAGTCGGCTCGTGTCTGACTGGCTCCCAATCAGCACTCTCCAGCCAATGGCTGAGATCGCTGATCGGAGTGTTCTGATGGGGGGTAGCGTGGGGGCATTCTTACACAACAGCTTAGCGGGGGAGATCGCTGTACTAACATCAGACAAGAGCAGTCAGTCAATTTCTTTTCATTCAACCCGCTGGGTAATTATTTCATTTCCCACTGTGGTGGTGGAATGTGGAAGGTCGCTGGGACATATAGAATGGTGTCATACCTTGTGGTATGACATCAGGGAAGTGGAGATTTATTACATTGATAATACATGCTTATCTGTGCTGTACTTTGCTCTATATAGAGATATTATTGCAGACACTGACAAACATGACACTACAGCCCGAGTGCTTTCACACTGGAGCGGTGCGCTGGCAGGACGCAAGAAAAAGTCCAGCAAGCAGCATCTTTGGAGCGGCGAATACACCGCTCCTCCGCCGGCCTGCCCATTAAAATCAATTGGCAGCAGCGCTTTTCAGAGGCATTTAACCCTTTCTTCTGCCGCAATCGAGGTTTAAAGGCACCCCGTTAGAGGCCAAAAAGCACCGCTAGAATGACGGTAAAGTGCCGCTAAAACCAGAGTGTGAAGGGGGTCTTAGTAAATCCACCCCATAGAGTCCCTGGAGTATTCTGTAGAGCATTCGTATCAGATTATTAGGATTGGAGACCCACAAAGCTTCAGTCAGTCCAGTAACAATTCTATTTTTCACCTCATGGTAATCCAAATAACCGCAGTTTAAGGCCCCCCCCCCACCTTCTTTATGGCAGATTCCAAATTGTACTGATGGCAAGAGATCTGGGCCACAAAAACTGACAGCCACTGACATTGCTAGGGGCGGACTGACCATTCGGCCACTTGGGCACTGCCCAAGGGCCCCGGGCCACTAGGGGGCCCCATCAGGGTTGTCAGCCTCAGTAAAACCAGGGACAGTATGTAAAAATCTGTTTTATTTACATCGGTCTCTGAAATGTCCCTTACCGACATCCTTTTGGTCTAAAAATCCTGAGATTATAGCTGCCCCACCTCTCCAGTACCTTCTCAGCCAATAGAAACATGTCTGTGTATACTGTGTGATTGTATACTGTGTGATTGTATAGTGTGTGTGTGTGTGTGTGTGTGTGTGTGTGTGTGTGTGTGTGTGTGTGTGTGTGTGTGTGTGTGTGTGTGTGTGTGTGTGTGTGTGTGTGTGTGTGTGTGTGTGTGTGTGTGTGTGTGTCCCCATATTCTCTGATTGCCCGGAGGCCCCATGAGTTGTCAGTCCGCCCCCGGACATGCATATACAAGAAGAAGAAAAAAAGTTTAATAGGTTTGGTATTGTCCAGTACAATTGTGGGGTTTTCTGGTAGCACACAAGCCCTGACGAAGGGGCAGTGACTTTTTAATAAACACATGGGGAAAAAATACTATTTTTTACTTGATTGAACCATGCGATGCGGCGCTCTCAACCTTCTCACATAACCCATCTCTGAGCTGATCCACGTGGACAACCTATGATGCCACGTCTCTACATGAAGGTATGCTCAGCAAGTGGCCTTCATTCCCTCAGTGATATTTCCATATGGCTTGAAAAGAGGGATTTGCACCAAAACTTAAATCGGTATCTAGCGGGACTTTTCTGAAAGTTTTCTAGAAGAAATGAAAACCTTCTAGTTCCCGTCTTCATACTACTGCTTCACGTCCATCCTGCTTATCTTGTAATGGAACTAAATCCAATCTGCTCATACAGCAAATGTCTTGTGCACCAAATGACAGCCTAATAGAATAAATTCGGTATATCAATCCAATATTTCCTAAATTGTCTGCACAATGAACTTATAAATCCGATGATTCATTCCATATACACTAGATTGTCAAAAGTATTGGGACACCTTCCTTTACACACACGCATTCTCTTTAAAAAGATGAGTTCCACCCATTTTTTTTTTTTCTAGTTTATTAAAAGTCAGCAGCTGCAAGCAGCATAGCTGCTAACTTTTAATAAACCGACACTTAACTGCCCCATGGTCCAGTAATTTGGCTGCCCGGAGGCTAGCTCCTCTTCCCCTCCTCTCCTCAGCGCCGGTAACTGTGGGCACCCGGCCGTGACAGCTTACGGCTTCACGACCGGCACATGCGAGAGTCTCGCTGCACTCTCCTATTGGCCAGCCGATCTTCTGGGACCTGAGTTGTGTCCCAGAAGAATGCTGGCAGGGAGGGGCCACCTAGGGCGAGAGGAGGAGTCACCTAGGCAGCTGAAGATAGGAAGCAGGAAGTGAGACAGGGAGTCCCATGAAAAAAGGATACACAAATGTGGCATGTCAGGGGGCGAGGAGTTCTTAAAGCGGCAGTTCCACTTTTGGGTGGAATTCCGCTTTAATGGCATCCAAATCTTAGTCCATAGGGTTCAATATTGAGTTGACCCACCCAATAATAACAACTTCAATTCTGGGAAGGCTGTCCACAAGGTTTAGGATCCGCTCCAATTCATCCCAAAGGTGTTCTATAGGGATGAGGTCAGTCAATTTTCTCCACCCCAAACTCGCTCATCCATGTCTTTGCACACCAGTGCACAAAGCAAGGTCCATAGTCATGTTGGAACAGGAAAGGGGCCATCCCCAAACTGTTCCCACAAAGTTGGGAGCATGAAAATGTCCTGGTATGCTGACGCCTAAGAATACCCTTCACTGAAACTAAGGGGCCAAGCCCTACCCCTGAAATAACCCCACACCATAATCCCCCCTCCACCAAATGATTTGGACCAGTGCACAAAGCAGGATCCAAAAAGACATAGATGAGAGAGTTTAGGGTGGAGGAACTTGAGTGGCCTGCACAGAGTCCTGACCTCAACCTGATAGAACACCTTTAGGATGAATTAGAGCAGAGACCGCGAGCCAGGCCTTCTCAACAAACATCAGTACCTGATCTCACAAATGCGCTTCTGGAAGAATGGTCAAACATTCCCATAGACACACTCCTAAACCTTGTGGACGGCCTTACCAGAAGAGTTGAAGCTGTTATAACTGCAAAGGGTGGACCAACTCAGTTATGAACCCTACGGACTAGGATGCTTTTAAGGTTCATGTTTGTAAAAGGTAGGTGCCCCAATACTTTTGACCATATAGCGTTTCTCTGAGGTCAGCCATGTGGACAATCTATGATGCCACTTTTCTATATGAAGGCATCCTCAGTAAGTGGCAGGGCCCTCCAACACCCGTTAGCAACTCCACTTTTCCACCCTATTGGTAGACTCTTTCTCTTCAGGGCTTTCTGCAGCTCTACAGGGAGTATGTCCCTGTCCAATTTTCATTGCCTAAACGCTTATCAGTAAATGGGGACACGTCCTTCAGTCCGATCTAGGACAAAACTCGTCAACATCATCTGATGTGCCACGCCCCTCTCCTGGCATGTGGTGCCCCCCCCCACTCTTGGATTGGAACACAAGACTGGGGTACATGCATCCTATTGATGGCGCTAAACTCGTATAGTTACTGGGATTCAAGGCGACAGATTGCGTTACACACGAGACAAGTGAGCCATTCAAGTATAACCTCAATCACAACAGATTGTGGACTGTGAGCACATCTAACATAGTGTGCGGGGCGGAGAAATATGCCAGGACCTGATTTACAGGTTCATGTCAGATGCCGCCTTCATTGTTCAACCATATTGCTATGCTGGGTGTATTTGCTTTTCACCTCCCACCTAAAACATTTGCCGCTTTCCATTTATCTATATATACACTGGATCAACTTCTGCTGCGGAGTTCTCATTGGGAATTAAATGGGCACTTCAACCATTCAATTTGCAAGCACATGGCAAAGGTTGTCGTCATTTGGTTACTGGACCCAATGTGGGCCATTTGTCATTGTAGCCGGATCAGATATGCAGGTCGATCACGAGAGGTTAGGGGCCTGTGTGTGTGGGAGAACAATGTTGTTCCATTTTTATTGGCATGGGGGATTTACATTTGAAACACATCCTTATACGTTTCATTTAAATAAAAACTTTAATTATTATTATACAGAATTTATATAGCGCCAACAGTTTGCACAGCGCTTAACAAAGTAAGGGCAGACATTACAGTTACATTACAATTTGGTACAAGAGGAATCGGAGGGCCCTGCTCATTAGAGCTTACAATCTAGGAGGGAGGGTCAATTGATACAAAAGGTAATAGCTGTGGGGGATGAGCTGATGGTGAAAGTAAAACAATGTATTAGTTAGAAGCAGGATGAGCTTCTTTAGCCACTTACCAACCAGCGCACGCCGATGTACGTCGGCAGAATGGCACGGACAGGCAAATGGGCGTACAGGTACATCCCTTTAAAATTGGGCGCCGCACCATCGCTTGCGCGCCGGTCAGGACATCCGCAAGTCCGATCTCAGGTCCCGCGGACTCAATCGCCGCGGGGATACCCGCGATCGTCTCACGGGGAGGAAGAACGGGGAGATGCTAAAGTAAACAAGCATCTCTCTGTTCTGCCTAGCAACAGTGACACTCATCTCTGCTCCCTGTGATTGGAGCAGAGATCAGTGATGTGTAAAACACAGCCACGCCCCCCCCCACAGTTAGCAACACTCCCCTAGGACACATTTAACCCCTACACTGCCACCTAGTGGTTAACCCCTTCATTGCCAGTGTCATTTACACAGGAATCAGTGCATTTGTATAGCACCGATTGCTGTAGAAGTTAATAAAATTGCCATAAAGCTATCCCCTATTTTGTAAAAGCTATAACTTTTGCGCAAACCAAATGAATAAATCGCTTATTAGAGAGCAGGAGGTCTTGGAAGGACTAAAGAGAGCAGCTTGGTTGGCATTTTGAGACTAGGTTAGTGATGTAGCTGGGGGGCAGAGTTGTGGGTGGCTATGTAAATTATTGTTAGTACTTTGAATTTTATTTGTCGGGCGAGTGGAAGCCAGTGCAGAAAAGATAGAGGAGTCTGGCAGCAGCATTCATTATGGACTGAAAGGAGGATCATGTATGTAAAGGTAATCCAATGAGGAGGGAGTTGCAGTAGTTGAGGCGAGTGATAACCAGGGTGATCAAGGTGGTTATTCTCAATGAGATGGTCACTCAGTCAGTTGTAGACGAAACGCTCAAGGAGTTTGGAGGCAAAAGGGAGTAAGGAGATGGGTCTTAGGTTGTTAAGATTGGTGGGGTCCAGTGAGGCCTTTTTTGGTATGGGAGTGACTAGCGCATGTTTCAGAGGGTTGAGGAAGATGCCGGTAGAGACAGAGAGGTTGAAGATATGAGTTAAAGAGGAGTTCCCACTTAAAAAAATAAATAAAAAATTTAAAGTCAGCAGCTATAAACACTGCAGCTGCTGACTTTTAATAATCGGACACTTATCTGACCCAAGGCCCAGCGATGCGGGGGATTGAAGGCCCGCTTGCCTCTGTTCAGCGGCGCCGGTATTGTAACTGTGGGCGCCCGGCTTCATGATTGGCCGCGCAATCATCTGGGACCTGTCACGTATCCCAAATGATTGACAAGTAGGAGGGGGCGGAGCCGAGCCCTTCCTGCGCAGAGAGGAAATGACGTCAAGAGCCCTGGCACTGAAGGAGGCAGACTATGAGGGACCCCTAGCAACAGCCATTTAGAGGCGAATAAAAAAAAATCCAAATTTTTAATTTTTTTTTGGTGTGGAACACCACTTTAAAGAGGGTAGGATAGAGTCAGAGGGTGACCATAGTATTTGAGAAGGAACAGGGTCCAGCGGGCAGGAGGTTAGGTATGCATTAGAAGACACCTGGGAGCCAGAAATTTTACTGATAGGGGACCAAATACTTATTTCACTCATTAAAATGCAAATCAATTAATAACGTTTTTTGAAATGCGTTTTTCTGGATATTTTTGTTGTTATTCTCTCACTGTTAAAATAAACCGACCATTAAAATTATAGACTGATCATTTGTCAGTGGGCAAACGTACAAATACTTATTTATTTCCCTCACTGTATATAGTTGGCACAGGGGGCATTTCTGTATTATCAATGTTAGAATAAGTTTACATTTGCATTACCATCTGCAGCCGCTGTGATTTTTTTAGAACTGAACATTCAAATGTCACGTCCCGGTATAACTGCAACCCAGTCCACAGTGCAGAGGCGTAACTAGAAACCTCAGGGCCCCGGTGCAAGAAATCATTAAAACGCCCCCCCCAAATGCAGCCTGTGCCCCCCAAGTGCTGCCTACCTGTGCAGGGGAAGAGAGAGGAGAGCCGCTGCCTGGTTGATCAGAGCCCCAGGGAACATAACTGCTTTCATTTCAATAGCTGTGTGTTCCCCGCCACGCGCTGTCATATACAGTCCCTCTCCCTTCTACGGGGAACTTTGATAGACAGATCACCTGTCCCAGGATTGGGAATTACTTGAGGGGGGTGGCTGCGGTGGTAGTGGGGGGGGGGGGGGGTTTCGGTCAATGCAGTGGTACTGGGGTGGGGGGTGGGGGGGAGTGGCTGCAGTGGCACTGGAGGGGGGGTGGCGGTGGTACTGGAGGGGGGGGGGGATGTAGTAGCTGTAGTACTTGAGGAGGGGTGGCTGCAGTGGTATTTAAGGGGGGTTGTAGAGGTGGTACTGGAGAGGGGGTGGTGGCGATGGTACTGGAGAGGGGGTGGTGGCGATGGTACTGGAGAGGGGGGTGGTGGCAGTGGTACTGGAGAGGGGGGGGGGTGGTGGCAGTGGTACTGGAGAGGGGGGGTGGCGGTGGCAGTGGTACTGGAGAGGGGGGGTGGCGGTGGCAGTGCCATCCTCTGCCACCACAACCTTTGCCTCTTACTGATCACATCCCCCAACACCGATCTCATCCCTATTCTGTTGGTGGTGGTGATGGGGGGGGGGGGTTAGGGTAGATAGGGATGAGATCTGCGGTGGTGGTGGGGGGATGGGATCAGCAAAGGGCAGAGCAGAGCCGCAGAGGTGGTGGAGGTTGGGAATCGGATCGATTGCAGTGCAAAATGGTGACTTACCGCCAATTGATCAATTCCCCCTCACAGTTGATCCTTCACCAAGTTCACAGTGCCTCCTCCAGAAATGCCTTGCCTCACGTGGGTAGACAGTAGGTACTCCAGGTAGTGGCAGAGGGGAGAGCTCCTCCCCCACTTTCACTGAATTGGTCTGCTGACTGTTTTTCAGTGACCGCCCCGCCTCCCAACATTCTCTCTGTCTCTGGATAGGTGGGGGCGAGGTGGTCCACACAGTCTATCAGTGCTGCCTCTGCCTTATCTTTCACCTCTCCCTTCAGGCTCAGTGGGCGAAAGCCCCGTGCCCCGCGGCATGGACCCGACAGTCCGACACACACTGGACAGTCGGGTGGGCTGACCCCGATAATCCCGCCACTGCCACAGTGACAGAACACCCTCCAAAGAAAATCTCCCTTCTTGTTTGGGCGATTCGTTTATTGCTTTTTCCAGAAATGTACACAGTGCCTGAAGTCAAGATACAGGCATCTTCTGCAAAATAATTTCATTTTTATTGAGATATTTTCTTGTGCACCTAAAAGGAACGTCGAGGCCGATTGGTTTCTATTGACGTGATCTGGTGGCAATAACAAAGGCAGATCCTCCAACACAGAAGTCAGTTGAGCAAAGAAAAGCAAACAGCAACTTTTCAGAACAGGAACTGGTACGGATAGGCAATTATGTTGTTAAAGCTGAACTCGGGGAAGGTTATTAAAGTGCTTGTAAAGCTAGAAAGTTTTTTGCATTCTATGTATTAAGGAAGGGCTTAACAGATTTGCCTGGAATCTAGGAGCCAGCTAAAAAAGTTAGGAGCTAGTTTTTTTTTTTGTTTTAAACAAATCTTATATAACATGTTCCCGAAGGTGAACTTATCCTTTAACGCTTTAAGCCTTTCACAGCCAGAGACGTTTTTGCATTTTTTGCAAGCATTTAAAAAATAATTTTAGGCCTGGAGATTACATAAAACCCCCAAACATCATATATTTTCTATAAGCAGAGAATAAAATGGTGGTAGTGCCAATTTTTTATATCACACGATATTACTGCAAAAAACAAAACAAAAAAACACATACATTAAAAGTTAAGAGAAGAATGGTTTATTTTTTTCAGATTCATACTTACCTAGGTGGATGCAGTATCGGTCCCCTGTCACCTCTAACACTGAGAACTGAGCGATCGAACACAGTCGCTCGCTCGGTTCTCACAGCTCCTGTTCACTGGAGTACTGGGCTGTGGAGGGGCGGGAGCGGCTCTCTGAGAGGCTGAGCCGTGTGTCGGTCCAGGGATCTGGGCGGATCCTGGCTCCATGGTCGCGATGACACAGAGCCTGGACCGGCTCTGACATCAGCAGAGAGCAGATTTCAGCCCGCTCTCTACTAAAAACGGGTCACAGGAGTGCAAAACCAACTGCACTCCTGTGATCCAAATTTTCCTTGATTTTATTGGGCATAAAAACGCATTAAAGTACAAAATTTTGGGGTAAAATTTACAATTTTGGTAAAATTGAAAAAAGCTGTGGCTAGTAAATAGATACGCAATATGCCAAACCTTAAATTTGTGTGCGCTTATGAAATGGCGACAACTTAAGTACCTATATTTTTCATAGGCTACGCTTTAAAAGCCCCTTTTAGGTCATCAGTTTAGCATTACAAAAAGGAGGTCTGGTTCTAGAATTACTCCTCTCATTGTGCAGCGATATATGTAACGTGTATCGCAATAAACGTTTTCAGGCATAGGCACCCTGCTGCTTGCGTTTATGTTTATACGTGTGTGTATATGTGGGGGTGCTTGGGTGTAACTTACATTTTTTGGGCAATTAAACATTTTTTTTCCCTTAACTGCTTGACGACCAGCCGCTGTCATTATACTGCGGCAAGGTGGCACGATCCCGCAAATCGCGGTAGGTGTACGTCAGGGTGGTAACTCACTTTTGTGGGCACGGGGGCTCCCATTGGCCAGCGGGGGAGCCAATCAGCGGGTCCGGCGGACTCTATGGCCACCCACGATCGTTCCCCGCAGTGACAGAATGGGGGGATCTGCCTGTGTAAACAGGGCAAGTCACACAGATTGTGTCTTTCTGCTATGCAGGAAGACGGTTCTGTGTGTTTCCCCAGGCAGCCCATCCCCCATACAGTTATAAAACACAGAGGGAACACATTTAACACCTTGATCGCCCCTGATTTTAACCCCTAACCTGGCAGTGTCAGTACAATAACAGTGCATATTTTTAGCACAGATTACTGTAATAATGTCACTGGTTCCCGAAAAAGTGTCAAAAATATCAGCTCGTCGTCTAATCTGTCCGCCGAAAAAAAAAAAAAAAAGAAAATGTATAATTATATTATTATTATTAATATATATATATATATATATATATATATATATATATATATATATATATATATATATATATATATATATATATATATATATATATATATATACACATATATACACAGTGGTGTGAAAAAGTGTTTGCCCCCTTCCTCATTTTCTGTTCCTTTGCATGTTTGTCACACTTAAGTGTTTCGGAACATCAAACCAATTTAAACAATAGTCAAGGACAACACAAGTAAACACAAAATGCAATTTGTAAGTGAAGGTGTTTATTATTAAAGGTGAAAAAAATCCAAACCATCATGGCCCTGTGTGAAAAAGTGATTGCCCCCCTTGTTAAAACATACTATAACTGTGGTTGTCCACACCTGAGTTCAATTTCTCTAGCCACACCCAGGCCTGATTATTGCCACACCTGTTCACAATCAAGGCATCACTTAAATAGGAGCTGCTTGACACAGTAAGGTCCACCAGAAGATCCTTAAAAGCTACACATCATGCCGAGACCCAAAGAAATTCAGGAACAATTGAGAAAGAAAGTAATTGAGATCTATCAGTCTGGAAAGGGTTATAAAGCCATTTCCAAAGCTTTGGGAATCCAGCGAACCACAGTGAGAGCCATTATCCACAAATGGCGAAGACATGGAACAGTGGTGAACCTTCCCAGGAGTGGCCGGCCGCCCAAAATTACCCCAAGAGCGCAGCGACGACTCATCCAAGAGGTCACAAAAGACCCCACAACAACGTCCAAGGAACTGCAGGCCTCACTTGCCTCAGTTAAGGTCAGCGTTCATGCCTCCACCATCAGGAAAAGACTGGGCAAAAATGGCCTGCATGGCAGAGTTCCAAGGAGAAAACCACTGCTGAGCAAAAAGAACATCAAAGCTCGTCTCAATTTCTCCACAACACATCTTGATGATCCCCAAGACTTTTGGGACAACATTCTGTGGACCGATGAGACAAAAGTGGAACTCTTTGGAAGGTGTGTGTCCAAGTATATCTGGCGTAGAAGGAACACTGCATTTCATAAAAAGAACATTATACCAACAGTAAAATATGGTGGTGGTAGTGTGATGGTCTGGGGCTGTTTTGCTGCTTCAGGACCTGGAAGACTTGCCGTGATAAAAGGAACTATGAATTCTGCTGTCTACCAAGAGATCCTGAAGGAGAATGTCCGACCATCTGTTCGTGTACTCAAGCTAAAACGAACTTGGGTTCTGCAGCAGGACAATGATCCTAAACACACCAGCAAGTCCACCACCGAATGGCTGAAGAAAAACAAAATGAAGACTTTGGAGTGGCCTAGCCAAAGTCCTGACCTGAATCCTATTGAGATGTTGTGGTATGACCTTAAAAAGGCCGTTCATGCTCGAAAAACCCTCTAATGTAACTGAATTAGAACAATTCTGCAAAGATGAGTGGGCCAAAATTCCTCCAGGACGCTGTAAAAGCCTCATTGCACGTTATCGCAAACGCTTGGTTGCAGTTGTTGCTGCTAAGGGTGGCCCAACCAGTTATTAGGTTTAGGGGGCAATCACTTTTTCACACAGGGCCATGATGGTTTGGATTTTTTTTCACCTTTAATAATAAACACCTTCATTTACAAATTGCATTTTGTGTTTACTTGTGTTGTCCTTGACTATTGTTTAAATTGGTTTGATGTTCCGAAACACTTAAGTGTGACAAACATGCAAAGGAACAGGAAATGAGGAAGGGGGCAAACACTTTTTCACACCACTATATATATATATATATATATATATATATATATATATATATATATATATATATATATATATATATATATATATATATATATATATATATATATATATATATATATATATATATATATATATATATATACCCACTTCCCACCCGGCCACTGCATATAAACGGCCAGGTGGGAGCTCTCTACTCCTGACAGGACGTTTCTGAACGTCATGTCAAAGAAGCGGGATCGCGCGGGCGCGCTCCCGCGCAGCTGCGCGATCCCGGTGCGCGCGTGTCCCCCGCACACGCCGCATCTCGGATCGGCAGGGGAGCAATGTCATTTGCCCTCCTGATCCGCACGATGGCTGTGTCTAATCACAGCCATCGTAAGGTAAACAAAGGGGGATGGGCGGCAGATAACCGGTGATCGCGCCGCCACGTGCCCGCGCAGCGGCGCGATCCCGATCTGCCTGAGACCCCCGGAGACCGGAGAGAAAAATACAACAGGAGGGCCATGTGATTGGCCCTCCTGATCACATGACGACTGTGTCCAATCACAGTCGTCATGTAATGTAAATAGAGAGCAGTTGTAACTGCTCTCATCTCTTCCTCTCCTCACACAGAACCTGTCAGTGAGGAGAGGAAGAGAAATCTTTGCTTCAGCCGGGAAGATCAGTGAGTTTTCTAGCTGTTTGTCTGCTGTTTACCCACTGATCTCCCAGCTAGTGTCCCCCAAAACACAGTGTCCCCAAAAACACACAGTGTCCCCAAAAACACACAGTGTCCCCAAAAACACACAGTGTCCCCAAAAACACCTGGCACATCGGCCCGCCATCTGACACATCAGCCACCCGCCATCACCAGGCGCATCTGACCCGCCATCACCAGGCGCATCTGACCCGCCATCACCAGGCGCATCTGCCCCGCCATCACCAGGCGCATCTGCCCCGCCATCACCAGGCCCATCTGACGCCCGCCATCATCAGGCCCATCTGACGCCCGCCATCATCAGGCCCATCTGACGCCCGCCATCATCAGGCCCATCTGACGCCCGCCATCATCAGGCCCATCTGACGCCCGCCATCATCAGGCCCATCTGACGCCCGCCATCATCAGGCCCATCTGACGCCCGCCATCATCAGGCCCATCTGACGCCCGCCATCATCAGGCCCATCTGACGCCCGCCATCATCAGGCCCATCTGACGCCCGCCATCATCAGGCCCATCTGACGCCCGCCATCAGGCACATCTGACGCCCGCCATCAGGCACATCTGACACCCGCCATCTGACATCTGCCCGTCAACATGACTAAAAGGTCGTACAGAGCAGAGGAGGCTTTCCAGATGCTCCAGAGTATGTCGGACGAGAGTAGCGGGGAACTCTCTCCGTCAGACTCGGATAGCGATTATGAGCCAGTGGAAAGCAGTGGCTCCGAGATGGAAACCGAGGAAGATAGAATCCTAACAAGGAGAAACAGGAGAAATGAGCAGGCGCAGACATCAAACAGCAGCGCACCACTCCAGGATGATATGCAGGCATCCACCAGCAGCGCAGCACTCCGGGATAGGCAGGCATCCACCAGCAGTTCTGCAACCTTCCTTGAAGATAGGCCAGATACTAGCAACGGAGCATCCCATCAACGAGGCAGTGCCCATACTAGCCTTCCACATGTTCTGCTGTATCCAACATGGCTGCCCGATACGTCAGTAGAACCTGTTATTCCCCTTTTTACATCCCAGCCAGGCCCTCAGATACAGACGGAAAATGTAACCCCACTTTATTATTTTCATTTATTTTTTACCAATGATCTCCTAACTGACATTGTGGAGCAATGTAATCTATATGCCAGCCAACATATAGCCAACAATCCCAGTTCCTCCTATGCCCGTCCTTTTTTTTGGAAACCCCTCACCGTGGAAGAATTAAAAATTTACCTTGGTCTAACCCTCAACATGGGGCTAACAAAAAAAAATGAAGTCCATTCCTACTGGTCTACCCAACCTATCCACCACATGCCGGTCTATTCATCAATTATGTCCAGAAACCGTTATGAGATGATCATGAGATTTTTACATTTCAATAACAATGCCCAATGCCTCCCTCGAAATCATCCCAGTTATGATAAATTATTCAAAATTCGGCCCCTAATCAATTTTTTTTCCGCCAGTTTCAAACAGATGTTTACCCCTGATAAAAATATTTGTGTGGATGAATCCCTATTACACTTCACTGGGCGACTTGGAATACAACAATACATGCCCAGTAAAAGAGCCAGACGTGGGGTAAAATTTTATAAGGCGTGTGACAGGGCCACGGGTTACACATATGACTTCATAATTTATGAGGGAAAAGACAGACAGCTAAACCCCCCTGGATGCCCTACCTACATGGGAACAAGTGGCAAAATTGTCTGGCAGCTGATCCAACCATTGCTTGGGAAAGGTTACCACCTATATGTAGACAATTTCTACACAAGTCTCCCACTTTTCCGCCATCTATACCTAAAGCAGACTGTGGCCTGTGGGACAGCACGGACCAACCGCAAAGGTTTCCCACAGGTGTTGGTCACCAAGAAATTAAAACAGGGTGAAATGGCCAGTATGCGGACTGACGAGGTACTAGCGGTGAAGTGGAGAGATAAAAAAAGAGATGTCTACATCCTTTCCACAATACACAATGACACCTTGGTGGAACTGCAAAGAAGAAAAGGCCCCATCCAGAAGCCAAAATGTATCCACGAGTATAACTTATACATGGGGGGGGTGGATATGAATGACCAGATGATGCAGCCCTACTTGGCCACCAGGAGATCACTGTTTTGGTACAAGAAAGTCGCCGTTTATTTGATGCAATTGGCCATGTTCAATTCTTATATTATTTTTTCTAAGAGCACCCAAAGTTCCCTGACCTATCTAAGATTCCAAGAAGATGTTATCACAGACCTTGTCTATCCCCATGGCCAACCCACTCAACTAATTCGCTCTGATGCAGTAGCCAGACTCCATGAAAGGCACTTTCCCGACATCCTCCCTCCTACCCAAACAGGTCGCAAACCCCAAAAAAGATGCCGTGTGTGTACAAGTAGAGGAATTCGCCGTGACACCCGATACTACTGTCCAGACTGTCCCTCCCAGCCAGGCCTCTGCATTGGAACTTGCTATCGAAGCTATCATACTTCACTAAACTATTAGTAAAGTGAAGATGATTTCTTTCCAGTATCCACTTTCTGCCATTTCTGTGTATGACCCGGACTGTTAAATGACTATGCCTCTGCCAAACATATTTCTGCCTTCAACGTGAATTGACCTCGGCCTGTTAAATGACCATGCTTTTTGCCTGCCTCCTGAACTGATCATTTGCCCTGCCACTGTACAGCACAGGGGTCTCACATGTGAGGGGCTCCAGAAAAAGTTTTCCGAGTGGAGAAAACCTTTTTTTCTCCAGGTTTTTCGTTTTCTCGGATTAGGGTCTGGAGACTCAGAGGCTTCGTAGAGATTTGGGTGGGAAGAAGCCTCTACCCCTGTCCTCGGGTCTTACCTGACCAAGGCCCAATGTACAAAGTGCCGCCTGCTGCCATCTGAACTGGCCCTGCCTTTGCCTGCCACCTAAACTGGCCATGCCTGTGCCTGCCACCTGAACTGGACATGCCTATGCCTGAACTGCCTGCTAAACCTTGGACTGTACTGAACCATGTTCATAATTTTCCATATCTGTCTGCTGCCTGGACAATTCCTGGACATTTCCTTTGGCTGTCTAGAAAATGCTTTGACTGCTCTGGAACGGTGTCCCTGTCTGCTAAAACCACAGGTGAGCCTTTTTTTTACCCTTTGCTCAGCAGAATGTATTTTGGTGTGTAATTCTTGGTGTGTACATGCTATATGTTAGAAGCCTGAAGGTGGTACTTGTATGTTGGGCTTCTGTATGCGGCCAGGCTGTGGAAAAGTCTGACACATGGAGTATCGCCATACTCAGGACGAGTAGCAGAATGTATTTTGGGGTGTCATTTTGGCTATGTACATGTTATGTGTTAGAAAGATCTTCTAAATTGACAACTTTGTGAAAAAAAAATAGGTTTTTATTTTCTTTCCACATTTTCCAAAAACTTGTGGAAAGAAATTATATGTTCAAAAGACTCATTATGCCTCACAGAATATACATTGGGTTGTTTTCTTTCCAAAATGGGGTCACTTTGTGGGTAATTCCATGGTCCTGGTGCTCCAGGGCCTTCAAAAATGTAATAGGTACTCAGGAAATGAAATGTGTAATTTATGCCTTTAGAACGCCTGATGGTGCTATATGGATGTTGGGCCTCTGTATGTTGCTAGGCTGTGGAAAAGTCTGACACATGGGGTATCGCCATACTCAGGACGAGTAGCAGAATGAATTTTGGGGTGTCATTTTGGCTATGTACATGTTATGTGTTAGAAAGATCTTCTAAATTGACAACTTTGTGAAAAAAAAATAGGTTTTCATTTTCTTTCCACGTTTTCCAAAAACTTGTGGAAAGAAATTATATGTTCAAAAGACTCATTATGCCTCACAGAATATACATTGGGTTGTTTTCTTTCCAAAATGGGGTCACTTTGTGGGTAATTCCATTGTCCTGGTGCTCCAGGGCCTTCAAAAATGTAATAGGTACTCAGGAAATGAAATGTGTTTCATGTGTTGAAATGTGTTAATTTATGCCTTTAGAACGCCTGATGGTGCTACATGGATGTTGGGCCTCTGTATGTGGCCAGGCTGTGGAAAAGTCTGACACATGGGGTATCTCCATACTCAGGACGAATAGCAGAATGTATTTTGGGGTGTAATTGCAATTATGCCTGCACCATGTGTGAGAAATAACTTGTAAATAATATGATAATTTCGTGAAAAAAAATATATATATATATATTTCTTAATTTTCCAAAGCATTGTGGGGAAAAAATTGCAACTTCAAAAAATTCACTACGCCTCTTACCAATTACCGCAGACTGTCTTCTTTCCAAAAAGGGGTCATTTGGGGGGTTATTGTACTGTCCTGACATTTTAGGGCCTCAAGAACTGAGATAGGCCATCAGTGCATTAGGATTGATACATTTTCAATTATGCATAGCATGGCTTGTAGGCTCTATAACTTTCACACAAACCAATGATCATACACTTATCAGGATTTTTTTTACCAAAGACATGTAGTAGAATACATTTTGGCCTAAATTTTCGCCAAAATTAGATTTTTTTGGTTTCTTTTAAAAGAGAAAGTAGAAAATTTTGTTTTTTTTTCAAAAAATTCGCTCTTTTTTCGCTTATATTACAAAAAATAATAAATGAAGTGGTGAATAAATACCACCAAAAGAAAGCTCTATTTGTGTGAACAAAATGATAAAAAATTCATTTGGTTACAGTGTAGCATGACTGAGTAATTGTCATTCAAAGTAAGAGAGCACTGAAAGCTGAAAATTGGTCTGGGAAGGAAGGGGGTTTAAGTGTCCTGTATTGAGGTGGATACATACCATAAATTGACCCCCTATTTTGTAGACAGGATAAACCTTTGCGCAAACCAATCAAGATGCACCTCTTGTGATTTATTTTTTTTTACCAAAAATATGTAGCAGAATACATATCGGCCTAAACTGATGGATGCATTTGTTTTTTTCGGAAATGTTTTATAGCAAAAAGTAAAAAAAAATATTTTTTTTGTTTTCCAAAATTGTCACTCTTTTTGTTTATAGCGCAAAAAAACTAAATCGCAGACATTATCAAATACCACCAAAAGAAAGCTCTATTTGTGGCAAAAAGGACATCAATTTTGTTTGGGTACAACGTCGCCTGACTGCGCAATTGTAAGTTAAAGAAACAGTGCCCCATCGCAAAAAAATGGCCTGGTCAGGAAGTGGGTTAATCTTCCGGGGCTGAAGTGGTTAACTGCATCCCTTTAGTCACGATTTCCTATCAGAAATATCTCACCAAAAGTGAAATTTTTGTTGCAGGAGATGCTGTAAATCTGACTTGTATCTTAGTGCAGAGTTCAGCCAATCACACAAACAGGAAAATAATATTTCTCGGGGGCGTTCACTACACATTTTGTATACAGAACACTTTCAGGTTGCCATATTGCATTTTACAGAAAATTACAGCGGCTGCAGATTGAAAAGAAAAAAAGATCAATTACAATATGATTTGATTTGCAAACGTATACACTAAACATTTTTTTTTTTTTATTTGCTATTCCCCCCCCAAAAAGTGGAATTACCCTTTAAATCACGGTGGAGGACACACGTGACATGAGCCCTTATTATGCATGTTTCTGGCAACGATTCCAGATTGGTCGCAGCACTGGATTATTATTTGTTGAAGGTTAGCAATGTCATTTCTAAAACCGATTTTAATTTTGTGCCCAGAGCTCAGCTTTAAAATCCTTGCAAAGTATTTTGTTCATGAATAGGGAATTGCTGAATTGCTGATTTGACCCAACAAAATTGGAGCAATAATTGAAGATGCTATGTGTGTATGATGCAGCTGCCAAGCAATCTTCCATACAAGAGAGGTTTGTACAGAGCACACAGCCTGTGGATACAGGAAAGGAAACCGTCATATTAGAGTGGAAACCCTCAAATATCCAGAAAAGACCATCTCTCAGTGGCGGTGCATCCATAAGGGCTCATGGGCGCCGCCCCCTCTAGCACGGATAGATTCATGCAATGCATGAATCTATCTATGGCCGCCACTGCCACCCCCTAATCAGGTGCCCGGCCCCTGTTCGGGATGCAGGGCGCCTGAATTACAGCGGTGGGGGCGTTTTAAAGCACCTGATTAGAGCCATAGGCTCTAACAGGCATCAAAAAAGATGACCCACAAGAGCCATGCTGGGCGCTCGCAGGTCACTCAGCTGTGTCAGAAAAGCGAATTAATATTCGCTTTCCTAACACTAAACCACCTCTCCGCCAATTAGGTGCTCGGATCTGTTACCCGTCACCTGATTGGCTGAAACGACAGGCGTCCAATGATGGCAGAGGATGGGAAGAGAGGACGGGAGAAGACATCGAGGAGTTGTCCCACCGAGACAGGCGAGTGCAGATGGCAGGCCGGCAGGGGGCACGGCGAGGCTGCCACTGATGGGGCACAGCGAGGCTGCCACTGATGGGTTTTTTTTCAGAATTATTCAGTTTGTTTGGGGCCAAAAAAAATTTGGGAGCACGAGCTGCCACTGCCATCACTGTGTGGGAAGAACTTTTGAACTTTATGAGCATGGAGGTCACCATACATGACCCAGAACTGGCCTGGAACCCAGTATTTTCATCTTCTTCACCTCCTCCTGTTCTCCTCTTCTATCAAGGCTGCTGCTGTAGCAGTAGCAACTGCCGCCGTGACCAAGGGCATAGAGGAGTACAGAAATACCAGGAAGAGGACATCCTTTAGTTGACAAACATGAGTATCCATTGACCAGAACAGAAAAAAAAAAAAAAAAAAAAAATCACAGCTGCATCCAGTGTCCAAAAAGCATCAAAGATCATCAGAACCGCATCAAGCCACACTGCAACTGCCCTCTGAGGCTAGGTTCACACTGATGCAATGTGGAAAAAGCACAGTAATCGCTGCATTTCCTGCATTGCACTGTATAGCAACTGCTATATTCATGCGATCTCCTTGGAACGCATGGTGCAGAGTCCAGAGTGGGAAAAAAAAAGAAGGGGCCTGCACCTTTTTCCATGAAAATGCGGTGTGATTTGAACCACACAAAATGATGGCCTCAAATTGCATTGCACGTGTTTTGCACAGGAATGCGAGTGCAAACCGGGGCTTAGGAATCACACTGAGAAACTGAGATGAGAAATCGTATCGTGACAGTGTGAACCGGGACTCTGTCAATTTCTGCGGGGCTTTCAAACAATCAATCCCCAATCTGACCATAGTTATCTAGGTCATGCGACTGCAGGAACATTACATGGCGGATTCTCAGGTAATAGGGCAACTGACTTCAGGCAATGACGACAACCTTGTATCGTCTCCTGAGACTGTGGCGCACATATCTGCAGCACAATGATGCATTTGCTTTATCACAATCTAAGTGGTATAACCCAACTCACCTTGTCATTACTGCCTACATCATGAAAGGGAGTCGTGGGGGGGGGGGGGGGGTGGAAACATTGATAGGTGATTTGTTTCCATCAGGACGACGGAACGCCATAAATCAATTTGGCATAGCTGCACGCCACCCTTCTGTCTGAGGTCAGGGAGTGAATTATAAACGCTTTCCATGAAATTTTAATAATGCTGGAGACCAGACTCTACATGCAGGACAATGAGATCCCGCGCTCCGCCTGAGAGCAGATGGTAGGCGGCACGTGGCACCAGGTAACAGACACCGTTTGAAGAATAAGAGAGGCCTTATTAGCACAATGGATTGTGAAATCCCCCCCAAGCAACCGATACAAACACAAAAGGCGGTAATGAGATTAGGAGCCATTATGGGAATGGCAACACTCTGCCAAAAATCAATATTAATCCCGTTACCTCCTGACACTCACCAGCTGAGGAGTTTACAGCCAGGCAGTGCTCTACAGTGTTTTAACTCCTACTACACCATAAATCTGCCACCTCCACCCAAAACACCCGGACAGAAGGATTTTTTTCACCATTTGGAAACCCCAGTGTAAAGACTGTGCCCCTCTCACAATAGGGAGGTATCCTCACACTAGTTTGTGTTTCTGCCCCTCCTACAATGGAGATTTCCCAATAGCAGTTTGCATCTCTGCCCCTCCCACAATGGAGATTTCCCTGAAGTAGTTTGTGTGTCTGCCCCTCCCACAGTGGAGATTTCCCAATAGCAGTTTGTGTCTCTGCCCCTCCCACAGTGGAGATTTCCCTGCAGTAGTTTGGGTCTCTGCCCCTCCCACAGTGGAGATTTCCCTGCAGTAATTTGGGTCTCTGCCCCTCCCACAATTATGTCTCAGCTCCTCCTACAACGGTGAGATTTCCCCACAGTAGTTTGTGTAGCTCATATTAAGCCCCAGCCAATCCACAAAAATCTGTTAGGAAGTTTGGCTGTGGGGCAGTTAGGTGTCGCTAACAGACATGTTCTGAGCTTTGGATAGAACCCAGCAGGTGATCAGCCCCTTGTGTCACCTGCCCTGTTTAGTTTCTTCTTTCCCACTCAGCACATGAGATGCAACTGTCTTACCCAACTGTCCCACATCCTAACCTCCAAGTGTCAAAGTAACATGCACACAGTATAGAGATAACCAATTTTGTTGGTCTACCGCCTCTCACAGCACAGATAAAATACGGGTGCTTAAAGTGTTACTAAACCAACAGTAAAATCAGTCTGTATATGCAATAAAGCATGCTTGTTATACCCACTGTGGAACCTAAGGGGTTAATCCTCCACATTGTGTAAAAAGGCTCTTTGAGCCTGTCTTCTCTGATCCTCCCCTTCTTTCACAGTCCCCAAGAGTTTTTTTTTACTTTTCTGAGGAGTGCATTATATCAGCACAGGGGCCAATCAGCACTGTCCAGACAGAGGATTGGGGGGGGGGGGGGGGGGTGGTTCTGCAGCCTCACAGGACAGTCAAAAGAGAATGAAAACTCCTCCTACAAGCTTAAACCAGACACTGATAGGTCATATAAACTGCTAAATACCTTTTCTCATCAGTATATAGAAGTCTTATTTACTAATAATTGCATTTCCATGTACTATGGGAGATCAGATAAAGTGAATGCAAGCTCCTGGGTTTAGTAACACTAATAGTGGAAGAAAATAATTGAATGTACCAGGGATGGGAGAAGGGGACACTTACCTGCTGCAGTCTATTACTGACACCTTCAGTCGCCCCTCCGCCAGCCCCAGGTCCTGCAACGTCAGCGTCCGTTCCTCTGGTTCCTCCGTTACGGGATGTATCTGATATGGGAAAAACGGCTTGTACCTGTCAAAAGAAGCAGATGAAGCAAAATTACGAAGGCAATACCGGTAATAACACTTTATCGATAAATCTGATGTACACTGCATCCAGAAAGTATTCACAGCGCTTCACTTTTTCCCACATTTTGTTATGTTACAGCCTTATTCCAAATAGAATTAAATTCATTACTTTCCTCAAAATTCTACAAACAATACCCCATAATGATAACACGAAAAGAAGTATGCTTGGAATCTGCAAATTTATTAAAAATAAAAAACAAAAAAAATCCCATGTACATATAAGTATTCACAGCCTTTGCTCAAATACCTTGTTGAAGCACTTTGGCACCAACTACAATCTTAAGTCTTTTTGAGTATGATGCTACAAGCTTGGCACACCAGACCTCTCAAGCTTCATCAGGTTAAAAGTGCTGCCTATCAGTGCCCACCAGCGACCACCTGTCCATGCCCACAGTGCCGCTGCACATCAGTGCCATCAGTAATACCCATCAGTGCCCATCCATGCCACCCATCAGGGCTCAGCAGTGCCGCCTTATCTGTGCCCATCAGTACCGACTTTTCTGTCCCCATCAGTGCCCACCATTGCAGCCTATCAGCGCATATCAATGAAGCAGAAAAATTACCTGTTTGCAAAATCTTATAACAGACTATTAAACATTTTTTTCAACATTTTGCATCTTTTTTTGTTTGTTTAGCAAAAAATAAAAACCCCAGCTGCGATTAAATACCACCAAAAGAAAGCTCTATTTTTTTTGGGGGGGGGGGGGGGGGGGATTCATTTGGGTACAGTGTTGTATGCCCGCGCAATTGTCACTCAAAGTGCATCAGTGCCGAAAGCTGAAAATTGGTCAGGGCAGGAGGGGGGTTGAAGTGCCCAGTAAGCAAGTGGTTAAAAAAGGCCTGGATTCTTTCCTAAATTTACATGATATAACTGGATACTAACATTTATAGGTAAAGTTGTTCCAGGGAAAATCTGATTGCCTCTCGGGGGGGATCAGGAAGGATTTTTTCCCCCCTGCTGTAGCAAATTGGATCATGCTTTTCTGGGGGGGGGGCGCTTCCGCTGGATCAACTGTGGGTATATGGGATTATATGATATTTTTTATTTTATTTATTGTTTATGGTTGAACTGGATGGACTTGTGTCTTTTTTTCAACCTGACTATGTAATTATTATGGCGCGTACACACGATCGGACTTTCCAGCAGACTGGAACCGGACCTAGAAATAAAACATGTTTCAAATCTATTCGACAGACTAAAATCGGGAAAACCGTTAGTCTGTGTGCTAGTCCGACAGACCAAATACGACGCAAGGGCAGCTATTGGCTACTGGCTATTGAACTTCCTTGTTTATTCCCGTTTACGTCATCACGTTCAAAATGAACGGACTTTCAAACAGACTTAGTCCGGTCATGTGTGTCCAAGTCCGTTCGTTCAGAAAGTCTGTCGAAAAGTCCAGTCGTGTGTACGCGGCTTAACTCTCACCAACAATGGCGGCGATACCTCACATGCGTGGTATGAACACTGCTTACATTTGTGGGTGCAACTTACATATGCATTCGATTCTGTGCGCAAGCATGGGGCGCTCATTTTATTTAATTTTTTCTTTACACTGTCCCTTTATTTTTTTCCTTTCTGATCACTTTTAGTTCCAATCAGAAGGAATGAATAACTTTTCCTGTGACAGTAATAGGCAGTGACAGGTACTCTTTATGGAGGGATCTGGGGTCTATAAGACCGTAAATAGAGACAAAGTGAGACATTAGGCTCCAAAAGTGCAATCACCTTATTGCAGAAGACCAAATAGAAGTATAATTATAGACGGATATTACAATAAACTGTAGCTCAAACATAGCTCAGTTACATGAAGAAAGAGAGAAAGAAAGAAAATAAAAGCAAAAAAAAAAAACAGAAAGAATATATTTATATATATATGTGACAGGTCAGTACAATGCCGTTTTTAAATATATTCTGTCCCATCACCAAACAGACAAGACTGAATATTCTAATCCAGAATCAGCAGACCTTTGGACAGTACCACCAGACATGGAAGCCATCGCCCCCTTGCCCACATCTCCAGAAGCAAAGGGACGAAGTGACAGGGTAAAGTTTTGCAGCCTCAATAGAACAAGGTACCATTGAGATAAACCTTGTACAGGCGGTCGCCGGGTTACAAACAAGATCGGGTCTGTAGGTTTGTTGGTAAAGCGGAGTTCCATCCAGAAGTGGAACTTCCGCTCGTTTGTCTCTTGCTCTCCTCCGGTGCCACAATTGCCACCTTTCAGGAGGGAGGGGGGGGACAGGAAACCTTTCTTAGACAGGTATCCTGTCCCCACTTCCGGGAGTCCGGGCCGCAGCCCATGACATCACTGCGGGGCTCCCTCCTCCTCTCCCCGTCGCTGGCCTAGTAGGAGAGAGGAGCGGGGCCTCGCGCATGTGCAGTAGGGTTCCCGGCGTGGAGCCGTAAGGCTATACTGCCAGGTACCCTTACCCACAATGGCGGCGGCAGCACCCCACAGCTGATGGAAATATCAGAGGCGGTGCCGACATCGCTGGACTCCAGGACAGGTAAGTGTCCTATTGTTAAAAGCCAGTAGCTGCAGTATGTGATGCTGCTGTCTTAATTTTTTTTTGGGCGGACCACCACTTTAAGTTGAATCTGTAAGTCGCAACAGCTGCAGCCAGCTTTTTGGATAGCATAGGGAAGGGTTAACACCCCTGTAAAGTTTGTTTTGCTGTCTGTGCCCCTGGACAGAAAATTTTAACTCACTTTCTGTGCCAAAGACAATTGGATTTTGAAAACTTTGGGTTGTTGTGGAAACAAGGATTGGCGATAAAGCTTCAGTGGAGACACCATTTTTTCCCATGATAACTCTTACTGAAGTGAATTTCCCTTCCTAGGGGGAGATTTCCTCTCTCTTCCTGTTGTCTCCCTCCGCTTGTAAGTCAGATGTTTGTAACTAGGGGACCGCATGTAGTTTGCTTCTGCCCTTGTTCACCATAGGGCTCCTCAATAGTCTCACCCAGGTCCGGTTCCAGTGTCATTTGATAGGATGGCTTGTTACCTTGGCTGTTAAACAGAGCATATAAACGCTGAAATTCCTCAGTATGAATCGGGACCATGTAAGCATTTATTTTCTAATAGAGTCCTAGTAGTTATGCTAACCTGGGACTTACTTAGAGTCTGCAGCCTGATGAGTTCTAAAGGCCTCCAGTTTGTGTTCCAGTGGGTGGTGGAAGTTAAAGAGCAGACACCAGTCTGTGAGGGTGGGCTTTCTATAAACATCAAAGTCCCCCCCCCATCCCTGACATGCAAGACACAGTCCAAAAACAGTAATTTGCTGTACATCTTCATGTTATTTCATAAGGATATTTATGTATTCCCTGCATGCATTACAACTGAGGTAGCCGCTGGGTCGAGCGATTGCGGCTTTGCCATTAGGTAAAAGCCCTGGACCTGATGGTTTCACAAATATGTATTATAAAAAGTTTCCTCAATCCTGTAGGTTCCTCTTTGCAGATACCCTAATCCTATCATGGTCTCTAACCCATTGCCTCCAGAGGCACTGTTGGCTTATGTGGCGGTTCTCTCGAAGGTAGGGAAAGACCCTCAGTGCCATGCCAGCCACAGACCCATCTCCCTCCTTAACTCTGACACTAAGCTCCTGGCTAAAATTCTGGCCCTAAAGTTACAAAAGCATATAGTTCAATCGATTCACCCAGATCAAACAGGGGTTATGAAGGGGCGAGAGGCTAGAGACAATACTATTCGGGCCTTGCATGTATTGCATTGGATGCATAATGGACCAAACCAGACCCCGAGTGTAGTCATTTTTCAATGGATGCGGAAAAAGTATTCGATAGGGTAGGGTGGGAGTTTATGGTCACAGTTCTGAGGGAGATGGGTCAGAGAGCGGATGATGGGTTGGGTGATGGCACTGTATGCAGATCCTAGAGCAAGGGTTAAAAGTTAATGGTAGACTATCAGATTATTTTGAGATATGGAATGGGACTAGGCAGGGATGTCCACCGTCCCCATTGTTATTTGCTATGGTGCTAGAGACCTTTCTGTGCACGATTAGGTGAAATAGGAAGATTAAGGGGATTTGTATTGGATCACCGGAACAGAAGATCTCAGCTTACGTAGACCATCTACTGTTGTACCCCTCTTCTTCTAAAGAGTCTTTGACGGAACTGATGCTGGAAATAGACAGGTTTGGCCTTATATCTAATTTTAAAACAAATATTGAGAAATCAGTGTTGATGCCGAGCCATGTGCCTTTGAGGGTGAGGACTACCTTGCAACAATCTTTTCCTTTTGTTTGGCACTTTGATTCTATTTAGGGATCTATACCTCTTCAGATATAAAGTGCCTATATGATCTAAACTATGGACCCTTGATGGTATCCATAATAAAAGACTTGCAAAAGTGGAGAAGTCGTAATCTGACATGGCTTGGCAGGGTAAACGCACCTAAAATGAGTGTAATTCCCAGGCTTATTTAAATTTTACATACCGTATCCATTACACTCCCACAGACATTGTTTAAACAAATACGAAGGGCTTTTATGACCTTTGTGTGGGGAGATAAACATCCCAGGTTGGCACACGAGATTTTGAGGAGACCAAAACAGGAGGGTGGGGTGGCACTGGTTTGTATAATGAACTGGTGCCATGACTGCTAGTAAAATTTGGGCGCCCTTGGAGAAAACATTAGCAGGTAGTAACTTGGCCGGAGCCCCCTAGGTTTCCAGTTTCTTATTGGGGGTTGTCGGAAAATGCATCTCCACTGACGAAGACAGGATTTGCGATAGAATGAACAGTACGGGAAAGTTTGCCCCCCCCAATATCCCCTATAACACCATTGGAAGGATTTCCCTGGTTTTCCCCAAGAGAAAGGGAGTTTAGATTGCTGGGGAACGAACGGGAAGGGTAATTGCGCTGGTGTGGCCCCACAAGGTAAATTGCTTCCATTGGTGGATTTGGTTTGAATACTGGGGGGGGGGGGGGGGTCTGTATAGGTTGGTTCTGAGCGCCCAAAATACGACGACTCCCGATTTCATTTGAGAATGGGAAAGAGAATTGGGCTATAATTTTACATCAGAGCAGATTAAAAGGCTGATAGGAGCGACACACCATACTTCAATAAGTTCCCATATACAGGAGATGTCTTACAAGTTCCTGACAAGATGGTATCGTACACCAGTTCGATTGGCTCAGATATATCCATCGGCGGATGTTAACTGCCGGAGGGGATGTAACCAAAGGGGTTCATTTCTGCATTTATGGTGACATTGCCCAAAGATTAATGTTTTCTGGGAGGAGATAGCCCCTTGGATTAAGAAAATGACACTTGGAAGTCTCTCCATTACATTTTCTTTTTCATAGGATGCCATCATCTGCTCGTGTTTTGTAAGAGAAGTGTTACTCCCCATTTGCTGAATGCAGCCAAAATATTGGTACCTAGATTGTGGAAACAGTCTGGATATCCCACTATAATGGATTGGAAAAAGGAGGTAGAAAAAAAATAATGGAAGCAGAGAGATAGATACATATGGTTAAAGATCAACAGATTAAACATAAAGATACATGGGCAGGATCGGCTGCATTGCTCCTCAGAAATAAGGGTGGATTCAACCCTTTTGGGGGCAATGCTGCGCTATGGATCGGATAGTCTGCGGGATGCATCTGGTGGGAGGAAATTGGGAGGAGGTGGGGGGTTTTTTTTTTTTGTTTTTTTTTTCCTCCTCTGGGAGGCACAAATCCCCATCAGCAACACACACACACACACACACACACACACACACACACACACCTCCGTACAGCCGTCTTCAGCTCCCTGACTCCCGCCTGCTGCTTCACACGCTGGATCGTTAATAAAACACTGGGCAGGAAGAGGGGAGGTGCCGCGCCAATGACGTCACTAGTTGCTGGGACATCAGCATTCTCAGCAGCCAATCATAAGCACGTCGTACAGCATGGGTGTGCTGCTTTGTATTGCAGGACCTGCCAGCTGCGGGCGGGCTGGTTTAAACGCACAAGCGGGCCGGATGTGACCCGCGGGCCAGGGTTTGGAGACCCCTGCCCTAGAGAATAAAATGGTGGTTGTTGCAATACTTTATGTCACACTGTATTTGCGCAGCGGTCTTACAATCACACTTTTTTGGGGGAAAAATACACTTTTTTGAGTTAAAAAAATAAGACAACAGTAAAGTGAGCCCAATATTTTTTTCGATTGTGAAAGATAATGTTAGGCCGAGTAAATTGATACTCAACATGTCATTCTTCAAAATTGCGCCCGCTCGTGGAATGGCGACAAACTATTACACTTAAAACTCTCCATAGGCGTCGTTTAAATTCTACAGGTTGCATGCTTAGACTTACAGAGGAGGTCTAGAAATGATAGAGATATAATATATATATATATATATATTATTATTTATTTAAGAGCTATGGGCGGACGTGACGTTTTGATGTCGCTTCCGCCCTGCATTGTCATGGAGACGGGTGGGGGCCATCTTCCCATCACTCGTCTCCATGCCCAGCAAGGGTAAGAGGCGGAGGAGGGCACCGAAGCACGGCGGGGGGGGGCCCTCTTTCGCCGCCGATAAAACTGATCTTGTGGCAAATCCGCTGCAGAGACCACTTTTATCTTAAACCGGACCGTTCACTGAAGATGATACCGGGGTTATGGCAGCTAACAGCTATAACAACGGTGGGTGGTCCGGAAGTGGTTAAAAGGAAGAGGATAAGTTAAAATAGTAAATTAGGCAGGGGCTGGCTAACAGTCAATGGAATCACATAAAGAAGGGTAGATTGAAATGAAAGGTGGAGAGGTATAAAAATGATTTAGTAGAGTGAGATTATACTGAATTAAAACACTAAACATAAACGAAAATAGTAATTTGAAATTATAAAAAAAAAAAAAAAAATTTTGTATTGTTGGTTGTTAGACACGTGTAATAGGGCGCTCAAAGCCCCATTCTTAATTATACTTTGAATAACGTTTTGCATGAATTGAGTTTTGGTTACGACGAGTAGGTAAGTGGGTGGGCTTTTTCCCCCCTTTTTTTTTTTCCTCTCTTCTGAAGAGGACATGATCAAGGACCCAGTGTGTTTTCTTGGGGTATGTTAACCACTTCAGCCCCGGAAGAATTTACCCCCTTCCTGACCAGAGCACTTTTTGCGATTCGGCATTGCGTTGCTTTAACTGACAATTGCGCGGTCGTGCGACGTGGCTCCCAAACAAAAATTGACCTCCTTTTTTTCCCCACAAATAATTTTGGTGGTATTTGATCACCAAAGAAGAGCAACAATTTCGGAAAAAAAATGCATTTTTTACATTTTGCTATAATAAATATCCCCCAAAAATATATAAGTTTAGGCCGATACATATTCTTCTACATATTTTTGGAAAAAAAAAAATCAAAAAAAAAAATCTAAAAAAAATAAAATCGCAATAAGCTATTGATTGGTTTGCGCAAAAGTTATAGCATCTACAAAATAGGGGATAGTTTTATGGCATTTTTATTAATTATTTTTTTACTAGTAATGGCGGCGATCAGCGACTCTTATCGTGACTGCAACATTATGGCGGACACATTGGACATTTTTGGGACCATTGTCATTTATACAGCAATCAGTGCTATACAAATGCACCGATTCCTGTGTAAATGACATTGGCAGTGAATGGGGTTAACCACTAGCGTGCAGTGTAGGGGTTAAGTGTGTCCTGGGGACTGTTTCTAACTATGGGGGGCGTGGCTATGTGTGACACGTCACTGATCTCTGCTCCCGATCACAGGGAGCAGAGATCAGTGACACTGTCACTAGGCAGAACGGGGAGATGCTTGCTTACATTAGCATCTCCCCGTTCTTCCTCCCCGCAAGGCGATTGCGGGTATCCCACGGGACCTGCGACCGACTCATGGAGCTTGCTGCGGGCGCGCGCCCGCTTGCTGCCTCTTAAAGGGCAATGTACAGGTATGCGATTCTCCCTGTACAATAGGTACATGAGGAGGTCGGCAAGCGGTTAATAAAAAGGATTTATATCGATATTTTGTGCAATGTGTACTTCTATGTTGGAATTTGTCTTAATAAAGAAAAAGTGATTATAAAAAAACAAACAAACAAAAAAACACAACTGAGGTAGCAGCCACTTAGATGATGGCAAAATGTCTTCAACATCACAAAAGTCCAGCTAAATGGAATCATTGCCTGGGAATCTGGGATACATGGTATCCTTTGCTTTATCTCAGAGTTCAGCTCATGGTTCGGGGAGGATTGGCAACAAACATTTTGCTGTGTTTGAATCACATCTACAAATAGTAATGGATTGATAAATCCTGCTGTAATGCTGTGGGTGGTTTTCCAGTGGGATCTTTGGAAAATCTCCACCCACATGCACCATGTTCATTTTGATGAAGTGTCATACACACACATTACACATTTATGACTTTATAGTAAATTTTTCTTCAAAGGGGTTGTAAAGGCAGAAGGTTTTTTTTTTATCTTAATGCATTCTATGCATTAAAGTGGCTGTAAACCCAATGCGAAAATAAAAATAAATAAAAACTAACACCTGCAAGACAAAGGCATAATAATGAGCATACTAGCTGATTATGTAATACTCACATAAGATCGGTGAGAGGGGGCGGGACCGGAGCTCCGTGTCTGAATGGACACAGGGAGCTGTAACTCAGCTTGGGTGCCCCCATAGCAAGCTGCTTGCTGTGGGGGCGCTGAACAGGAGAGAGGGGCCAGGATCACAGAAGAGCGACTGAAGAAGAGGAGGATCGGGGCTGCTCTGTGCAATTCCACTGCAACAGAGCAGGAAATAACAGGTTTGTTATTTTTATAGGAAAAAAAAAAAGACTTTACAAATCACTTTAAGATTTTCAACTGATTATTAATTCGTTTATACGTAAATTTCAAACAATATACATATATATACTGGAATTAGGAAGTTAATGGGGTAGTAATGCCAGGGTCTAAGCTTTATTTGATCTTGTAGCTGGGAAAGTGAACTTGTTAGGGGCAGTGGTATTAGGGTTAGGGGCAGCAGACAGGGGTGATAGTATTCTGGTTGGGATAGGAGTAACAGTTAAATAGATAGGGGTAGCAGTACATTGGATAGGGCAAGTGGCATACTAGTTTTGGGCTTCAGTACTGGAGTTTGTAGCTTTACCTTCATGGAGAGGGTAAACTGGTTAAAGGTAGCAGTACACTAGGACAGTGGTGGCAGCTCCAAAGGTTCTGATCAAGCCTGATATTGTAGTTTGAGGTGACTGGGGTAAAGGTCACTAAATAGGGATAGTCTTACAATGGGTAAGGGTATCTGCTCCGAGGTTCTGATCATACCAGATCCTGTTGTTGGGGGAGGTGACCCAGGAAGACATACTAGTACACCAGATAGGGGTAGCGGCACCCCGGAAGGAAGTGTGGGGGTTTTTGACTTCTTAATTTTGTGGTCGTAAAAGGTGACCTGGAGAGGAGTGGTGGTCAACAGAGAATGGTAGCAGTAGGTCAAACAGGGATAGCAGTCCTAGGATTCAGGAAGGTGAAGCGATTAGGAGTACCGATATACCAGATGTAAATAGCAGTGCCGATGTTTTGGTCATACCTGATAGATTTCTGATAGACGTGGTGGCACTCTGAATAGGGTGGCAAGTGCCAGGGTTATTGCCATACCAGATTATGTGGTTGGAAAAAAAAAAAATTACCCAGATAAGGGTAGCAGAACACCTGTCAGCAAGGGGAAAGGATGTGGTGGGTTGGAACTGGCCAGTGATGTGGGGTCCTGGCAGTACCTGATCTTGTAGTTGGCGATCTAGTGCTGGGATTCCAGTGGTACCTGGAGACATTTAAGCCAGCCAGAGACAAATCAAAATTAAGCAGGTTCAAAAGGAACTGTCCAAATGTCAATCCATCTATGGGCAGACTGGTTGATCTAACGATTGACTTCCGCACAACCAGCCTGTTGGGTTTCTCGCACAATCGCTGCTGCTGACTACAGCCAACAGCAGTGATCATTGTATTCTAATGGCAGGGAAACCTCCCGCTGTCAGAATACAATAGCGCAGTGGGAAAACCCCCCCCCCCCCAATCAACTGACTGTGTTGATGGGAATTTAGTGATTTTTAAAATGGATTCAAGTGTGCGATAAATCTTTTCTTCTCTTCCAGGGAAAGAGAATGGGTTGGTTGTTATAGAACTGGATCAGGGTAGCAATGCCCAGGTTTGGCCATACCACAACTTGTAATTGGGGAAGGTGAACTGGTTTGGGTTATCAGTACATGGGATAGGCTGGCAGTGTTGGGATTCTGATCGCGCCCACTCTTGTGGTTGGAGAAAGTAACACCGGATGGGGGGTAGCCACTCCAGGGCTCTGGTCATCCCTGATTTGTAGTTGGGGAAGGTGACTCCAAAAGGGTTAGCAGTACACTAGATAAGGGTAGTTGCAAGCTTGAAGTAGGAGGGGGGCTGCAGGAGTTCCCACAAAACCTGTGCTCAAGTTGCAAAAGGTGCCCTGATCACTGGAGATGGGTGGCAGTAGACTGGGCTTAGATAGCAGTACAAGGGTTTGGGAAGGTGAACTAGTCAGGGAAGAACCTATCACTGTACCTGATCTTGTAGGAGACTAAGGTAAGGATCACAGACACCAGGTAGGGGTAGCAGTACATTTAATGAGAATGGCAGTGACAAGGTTTGGGATGAACCTGATCTTGTGATTGGGGAAGGGGGGAGGGTGTAATGGTGCACCGGATGTGGAGGAAGTGCTGATATTTAGCCATAACTTATCTTGTAGTTGGATCGATAGGAGTAGCAATACATAAAATGCCAAGGTTTGCGCTACCTGATCCTGTAGATGGTGAAGGTGAACCGGTCAGGTGTATGAATACAACGGATGGGGTGACAATTTTCAGCTGTACCTAATCTTGTAGTCTGGGAAGGTGACCCTGATGGGCAATTGGTACACTAGATGGGGTGGTAGTGCCGGTGTCAGCCATACCTGAACTTGTATTTGGGGAAGGAGACTGGCGGCAGGGAGTTGACAGTACACCTGATAGGACGGCCACACCGGGGTTTTGGCCATACTCGATCCTGTAGTAGAGAAAGGTGACCCTAGAGGTAAGGGGTATTAGTACACCAGATGGTGTTGTAGTGCTGGGATCATCCATACATGATCTTGTAGTTGGGGGAAGGTGAACTGGTTAGGGGTACTGGTATACTGGATGGGGCTGGTAGAGCCAGGGTTTCAACTGTACCTGATCTTGTATTTAGGGAGGTGACCCTAGGAGGTGGAAGGGGTATCAGAACACTAGATGAGGTTGGGTAGTGCTGGGGTCAGCCATATCTGATCTTGTAGTTGGGGAGGTGACCTTGGGGGGGGGGGGGGGGGGGTTATAAATACATCAAATGGGGGTGGTAGTGCCGGGGTTTAAGCCATACCTGATCTTGAAGTTGGGGAAGGTGAACTGGTTAGGGGTATTGGTATATTTGATGGGGGTGGTAGTGCTGGGGTTTAAGCCATACTTGATCTTGTATTTGGGGAGATGACCCGGGGGGGTATCAGTACATCAGATGGGGGGCGGTAGTGTCGAGGTCAGTCATTCCTGACTTGTAGTTGGGGAGATGACCCGGGGGGGTATCAGTACATCAGATGGGGGGCGGTAGTGTCGAGGTCAGTCATTCCTGACTTGTAGTTGGGGAGATGACCCGGGGGGGGTATCAGTACATCAGATGGGGGGCGGTAGTGTCGAGGTCAGTCATTCCTGACTTGTAGTTGGGGAGATGACCCTAGGGGGGTGTATTAGTACACCAGATGGGGGCGGTAGTGCCGGGGTCAGCCATACCTGATCTTGTAGTTGGGGAGATGACCCTGAGAGGGTATTAGTACACCAGATGGGGGGGCGGCAGTGCCGGGGTTAGCCATACCAGACCTTGTAGTTGGGGTGGTGACCGTGGAGGAGGTATCAGTACACTAGATGGGGGGGCAGTAGTACCGGGGTTAGCCATACCTGATCTTGTAGTTGGGGAGGTGACCGGGGGGTACACGTACACCAGATGGAGGGTGGTAGTGCCGGGGTCAGCCATACCTGATCTTGTAGTTGGGGAGATGACCGGGGGGGGGGTATTAGTACACCAGATGGGGGGTGGTAATGCCGGGGTCAGCCGTACCTGATCTTGTAGTTAGGGAGATGAACCCGGGGGGTATTAGTACACCAGATGGGGGCGGTAGTGCCAGGGTCAGCCATACCTGATCTTGTAGTTGGGGAGATGACCCCGGGGGGGAGGGGGTATTAGTACACTAGATGGGGGGAGCGATAGTGCCTGGGTCAGCCGTACCTGATCTTGAAGTTGGGGGAGATGATCCCGGGGGGGGGGGGGTATTAGTACACCAGATGGGGGGTGGTAGTGCCGGGGTCAGCCGTACCTGATCTTGTAGTTGGGGAGATGACCCTGGGGGGGTATTAGTACACCAGATGGGGCGGTAGTGCCGGGGTCAGCCGTACCTGATCTTGTAGTTGGGGAGATGACCTGGTGGGTATTCGTACACCAGATGGGGGCGGTAGTGCCGGGTCAGCCGTACCTGATCTTGTAGTTGGGGAGATGACCAGGGGGGGTATTAGTACACCAGATGGGGGCGGTAGTGCCGGGGTCAGCCGTACCTGATCTTGTAGTTGGGGAGATGACCGGGGGGGGTATTAGTACACCAGATGGGGGTGGTAGTGCCGGGGTCAGCCGTACCTGATCTTGTAGTTGGGAAGTGTGTGCTTCTTGCGGATCACCCTCTTTAGCTGTGTGATGATGATGGAGGTGAGCTGCGGCATGGGTCGCCCCTCGAACTGGCTGTGGACCTGGAAGTCGATGAGCGGCTCCTCCAGGAAGCAGACCGACCAATGGCTGAAGGGCAGGCGGCTGAGCACCAGGCGGACTCGGCCCTGCAGACGGGCCAGCCGGACGGCCAGGAAGGCATTTTTCCCAAACAGTAGCTCCACGTCGATGGCCAAGCGGAAGCCTCCGGAATAGTCCAGCTCCAGCTCGAAGCTGAGCTCTGGGGGAAGGGATTCCGCGGGGGAGGGTCCCGGGGAAAGTAGGCGGATCCCACTGACCTCAGGCACCGCCTCCCCCAGGCTGAGTTCACGGACACTGAGCCCCTCTAGCAGGCGGCCAGCCGTACGGGACAGCAGCAGCTCTTCCAGCTCCACCCGGATCTTGCGGAGCATCCAGCGGCGCAGCTCGGCCGTGTCACGGAGCTCCCGGAACAGAAAGAGGAAGATGGCATTGAGGAAGTGGCAGCTCTCTGCCCCGGCCTGGCCGGACACATCGTCCCTCATTAGGGGCTCAGAGGATGGGGGAGGGGCCCAGGCCGGCCGCCGGTACACTGACAGCAGCACAAGTACCGTCAGCAGGCAGCCGGCCAGAGCGGCCAACACCAGAGCCAGCACCATCCCGGCCCGACACTGCGGCCCCGCCCACACTGTACGCCTGGGGAGGAGCCGGTCCGATCACATGACCCATACACCCACTCTGTACGGCCGCAGGAGTGAAGTCACATGACTCCCACACTGAATTCTTACTGGATGAGAGCTCGTGAGGGCGGAGTAACGGAGCTCAGTTGACTTCCCTGTCAAAAGAAGGGTGGGGCGTAATATGTCACATGACCCGCTTCCTGGAAGGTCACTGGAGGGGAGGCCGGGGACACAGAGGTCAGCTGACTCATCCTACGCTCTGTCACCGGAACGCATACAAGGAGGGCGGAGACGATGCGTCAGCTGACTTAAGCTTCAGCCCTTTCATTGGCCGGCATTTTAGAGAGGCGGGGCTGTTTGGTGGAACTGGTGTTTCGTCAGATTAGCCGACCTGTCAGATTGTGTAACGAAAGTGACGTTTCGTCACCGCCATCCTTCTACACCCCCTCCATAGTAAGGATACACTGAGAAGGGGGAAAGCGGACATCTTGTTACACCCACCGGTATTTTGCATTTTACACTTAACAGTAAACGCAGTTTATTTAGTGAGATACAGTACTCAGAACTCCGTCTGACTGGTAAATTGTTGAATTTTAAAAGAAGCGGCAAGCTTGCTCATCTCATAGCTTTGCTAATCTGACAGAAATTCACTTCTTTTACAATTCAACATCTAAACATTCATACGGAGTTCTAAGTACTGTATTTCACTATATAATCTCAGTTTACTATTAAAAATACGTGTAAAAAGCAACACTCAGGTGTCATAAGATGTCCGCTTTCCCCCTTCTCAGTGTATCCTTATTGTGGAGGAGTGCGGGGTGTAGCAAGATGGTGGCGACTAAACGTCATTTCCGTTACAGATTCTGACGGGTCGCCAAATCTGACGAAACACAGGCGGGTTGATTTTATTACGGTTGGATTTCTGAGGCATCGGTCGGGGCGGGCTCAGCAACAAACGTGAAGAACGTGCTGCCATGGAGACGCAAGAAGCGACGCTGGTGCGCGCGCTCCGCGTGTCCGACGACCCGGAGAGCCTGAGGGGCGTGAATAAGAGGGAGTGGCCTCAGCCTGGAGGGGCGGGGCGAGCAGGAGGCGACGTATCCCTCCTTGAAGCTGTGTCCATGTTAACAGACCCGCCCTCTCCCCCACAGCCATCCAATCATAATGCACAGCTTTCGGTTGGCTGTAGTAAGGGGGACACCCTCTGTCAGCTCTCATTGCTGTCTGTGTCCCCGCTGGGGAGATTCACTCCTTTATCTGTACTGGTGTCATCGAAACAGAAAGCAACGGGAAAATGTCGCCAGAAGAGGAACATCGGGAAGAGCTGTTCTGGTGACACGGGAAGGGATTTTCCCTCACTTCCTGTTGTGTCTCCGGTACAGGAAGTGAGAGAAATTCCCTCATGGGACCAAGTGACCAAAAAAATCAGGCCCCGGTCTGCGACCGAGACCGAGCGGATCCCAGGATGTGTTCACCGGGGAATCCCATCTATGGACTGCAGGGGGGGGGTCCTAGTCCCCCACCCCAGGTAATAATAATCCAATAATTGTGTAAAACAATTGAATATCAATTGCGTGAACTCCCCGCCAAGAAACCAATAAATAAATGTAAAACAAAAAGCTGCACCCTTAGTGGGGAGTGTATAAAAAGTAAGTCAAACAACGCCTGTATAGGTTTGTGCCTGCTCACATGAATAATGGCATGGGTACATAGGAAAATTCTCCCTCTTCACAGACTCAAACGGGATATATGGAAAGAGCAGGAAATGTCCATAGCGTAATACTGTTTTTATTTACAATAAAAGGTTTAAAAGATAGCCAAATGTACGTTTCGTCATCAACGTCTCCAACTGAAAGCCGAGCAGCCCCAGTGCCGGGTCGGCCAACACGACAATGTAAGGAGCCATTTGGCTATCTTTTAAACCTTTTATTGTAAATTAAAACAGTATTAAGCTATGGACATTTCTTCCATATATTCCTTTGAGTCTGTGAAGAGGGAGATATTTTTCCTATGTACCCATGCCATTATACATGTGAGCAGGCACAAACCTATACAGGCGTTGTTTGACTTACTTTTTAATTAAAGTGGTCAAACAGATCTGGTAAGCAGACTGTGTTTTCAATCACGATTGGATGTCGTTTGTTGGGCCCAATAATCCAATAATACTTACCCTCCCTACAGGTGTCACAGTACGCTGTGCGGCTCGCGCATGCGCAGTACGTGCAGGGCGCCCACAGTGACAATGCCGCCACCGCAGAGAGGAGGGGGAGACGGGCGGGGCTTTGTTCCACCCACATCACTGAACCCTGGGACAGGTAAGTGTCCGATTATTTAAAGTCAGCAGCTGCAGTATTTGTAGCTGCTGACTTTTATTTTTATTTTTTTTAAGCGGAACTCCGCTTTAATACCCCTTTCACACTGAAGCGCTGCAAACATTGCAGATAAAACGACAGCTCTTTTGCGGTGCTTTTTTAAGGTCACATGACAACAAGACCTTTAAAAGAAAATCTTTTAAAAAAAAAACGCAGTTTTTCAGCTCTTTTGAGGCACTTTGGGAGCGCTGGCCATTTATTTCAATGGGCAGGGATGTTTTTTGAGGCACTTTTTAAAGCACTCCAAACATGTCCCAAAGATGCTGCTTGCAGGACTTTTTTCACTGCCCCACAAGCGCACCACCAGATGGTGAAAGCATCCATTGAAATGAATGGGAGGCAGTTTTCGGGCGCTATTTTTAGCGCAAAAGCGCCTGAAAAGCACCCCAGTGTGAAAGGGGTCTAATTGAAAAAAACTGAAGTTAGAAGCTGATTGGCTACCATGTAAAGCTGCATCAGATTTTGCACTTCGCTTTTGTAATGCACCACAACTGGTTAAAGTAAACACTAAAATCCTATATACTTGTTGGCATGTTTTTTTATCATTTCAGACCTTCTTATCATTTTTAAAAAAAAAACTACAGCTTTTATTAGAGTAATGCCTGGTGATCCTGCCACAGAGATCCTTCTTCAGACGCTTCCTATTATAGGGTGACACCGATCTGTTCCTGTCTCCTAATTCTGCTCCTGCGTTGTCACCCTGTCAATGGGCTTCCAGCTCAGGCTACAAGTGGATATTTCAACACACAGGCATGTTCCACTGCTGTCACCATCAGGAAATACACCCTGAGAAGCAGTGCTAGGACAAGGTCATCTAGAGCCCAGGGAGAACATGCCAAGATGTATGAGCATTATGTGTCAGCCAAAATCCCCCCACAAAAGCACAGAGCACTCATCTGCATGCTTACCCCCTAAGCATAAATCCCCCCCAGTACAAATCTGCCCCCCCCCCCCCCAGTAAGAAGATCCCCCCTCTCAGCACAATTTTTTCCTACATCTCCCAAAACAATTGAATCCTCCTAACACAAATTCTCTAAAATATCTATACCTAGTACACAGCTTCTCAACCCCCCACTTCAAATCCCCCCCCCCCAGCTCAAATTTCCTCTTCTAGCACAAATTCTCTCCCCCATCCATATAAATCACCACTCTTGGCACACCCCTCCCAAAGCTTCCCTCCGAGAACAATGCTTACCCCAGGCCACCCCCCAAATTCCCTCTTCCAACACAACTCCCCCCAGGGGGGGTAACGTGGCAATTGCCCCCCCCCCCTAGAAATTAGATGTGGGTGAGAGAGCGGGCATATCAGAGAGTGGGTGGCTCAGTGGGTGGGTGAGAGGATGGGCCGGGCAGCTGGGAGGCTCGGTGGGTGAGAGAAGGCGGTTGGCCAATTAGCGAGCCGACGGGTGGGGGAGCAGAGAGATGACATCATCTCTCACCACCTGCCCTGCAGTTCCACCATCACTGTGCAGGCAGCCGCGGGCAGCAAAGAGATGACATCATCTCTCTGCCGCCTGACTCTGGGACACAGCAACAGACAATCCCCACCTTAGCAGTGACAATCGGCAACGAGTGACGGGTGACGTGGCAGGTGACAGTCCGCAACTTGGCGACGGTGATAAGTAACACACTCAGGGCTCCCACTGATTCTGCATTGTGGTGAGTGGAATTATTTCATTTTATATTACAATTTAATAATACAAATAATGCGATTCAATCATCCTGACACCATAACAACCATGGTGTCGGTGTAGTGTCATATTTTGCTGCCTATCACAGGATGCTGCGGAAGTGACGTTGCCGCCAGAAATTGCGTACTGCGCATGCGCAATGCGTTCCAAACACTCGCGCCGTGCGTTCCAACATAGTTTCGGCAATACAGTTCAGCGAAACCATCACATAATGTTACGGAAGTGATGTTACACACAACACAAACACTGGGCCGTGCGTTACAACACTAATACTTCCCTTGTTACCTAGTATCATTTATTACCAACCATGCTGAGCTACGTGCCGTGTTAGGTTTTGCATTGCTGGGACTTGTAGTGCCTATCCTGAGCTACATGCTTCAATGTTCAGTGTTCTCAATGTTCAGTGTCCTCACCCTTATCCCTGTGCTTCAATGTTCAGTGCCTCATCCTTATCCCCGAGCTTCAATGTTCAGTGTCCTCATCCTTATCCCTGTGCTTCAATGTTCAGTGTCCTCATCCCTATCCCCGAGCTTCAATGTTCAGTGTCCTCATCCTTATCCCCATGCTTCAATGTTCAGTGTCCTCATCGAAGCAGGGGGATAAGGATGAGGACACTGAACATTGAAGCACAGGGATAAGGATGAGGACACTGAACATTGAAGCAGGGGGATAGGGATGAGGACACTGAACATTGAAGCAGGGGGATAGGGATGAGGACACTGAACATTGAAGCTCGGGGATAAGGATGAGGACACTGAACATTGAAGCAGGGGGATTGGGGTGAGGACACTGAACATTGAAGCAGGGGGATAGGGATGAGGACACTGAACATTGAAGCTCGCGGATAGGGATGAGGACACTGAACATTGAAGCTCGGGGATAAGGATGAGGACACTGAACATTGAAGCTCGGGGATAAGGATGAGGCACTGAACATTGAAGCACGGGGATAAGGATGAGGACACTGAACACTGAAGCAGGGGGATATGGATGAGGACACTGAACATTGAAGCAAGGGGATAAGGATGAGGACACTGAACATTGAAGCAGGGGGATAGGGATGAGGACACTGAACATTGAAGCTCGTGGATAGGGATGAGGACACTGAACATTGAAGCTCGGGGATAAGGATGAGGACACTGAACATTGAAGCTCGGGGATAGGGATGAGGACACTGAACATTGAAGCTCGGGGATAAGGATGAGGACACTGAACATTGAAGCTCGGGGATAGGGATGAGGACACTGAACATTGAAGCTCGGGGATAAGGATGAGGACACTGAACATTGAAGCTCGGGGATAAGGATGAGGCACTGAACATTGAAGCACGGGGATAAGGATGAGGCACTGAACATTGAAGCTCGGGGATAAGGATGAGGACACTGAACATTGAAGCTCGGGGATAAGGATGAGGCACTGAACATTGAGGACACTGAACATTGAAGCATGTAGCTCAGGATAGGCACTACAAGTCCCAGCAATGCAAAACCTAACACGGCACGTAGCTCAGCATGGTTGGTAAAAAATGATACTAGGTAACAAGGGAAGTATTAGTGTTGTAACGCACGGCCCAGTGTTTGTGTTGTGTGTAACATCACTTCCGTAACATTATGTGATGGTTTCGCTGAACTGTATTGCCGAAACTATGTTGGAACGCACGGCGCGAGTGTTTGGAACGCATCGCGCATGCGCAGTACGCAATTTCTGGCGGCAACGTCACTTCCGCAGCATCCTGTGATAGGCAGCAAAATATGACACTACACCGGGATGATTGAAGCGCCAACACCAGCCATTTCCCCGATAAATTGCCCGCAAAAAGACATATTTTCTGGCAGTGTCCCTCTCAAGAATGGACTCTGTATCTGCCCTTGCCCCCCCCCTAAATGATACCACAGTGCCCGGGGCAGCCGCTTCTCCTGCCCACCCCTTGTCCCAGCCCTGCTGAGAACAGCCATGTAGCCATCACTGTAACGCATATACACAGGAAGTGGCTGCAAAGAAGCTGCATGGGATCAACAACACAAAGCTGGAACAAAGGATGACAAGAAAGGGAAATCAAGGATTTTATTACATAGAATGCAATTGCCTGTGTCCCATGGGGCACAGAGAAGGCTAAACGTCAGATAATTTGGGTTTACATTTATTTTAGGACCTTGGGATCCACGTGAGGTGCTGTCGATTATACATGTGATTTTCTTGCAGCTTTCCCAGCCGCGGGCCCCGGTGGGCGCCGATCCTTTCCTTTTACCTGTCTTTATTTGCTGGAAGCCTGCTGGGACGGATCTATTAATCCCTCATAAAATGTAAATTCCCCCCCCCCCCCCCACGCCCGCGCTGCAGGGAGATTCGCTGTCTGCCATTGGAAGGACAGAGGACTTCCAGAGACATTTCCAGCCTGTTCTGTGTACTTTGGCTGCAAGTAGCAGGGCGAGTTTACACAGTGACGCAGCGCTCAGCACATCCGCGGATTGTTTGTACAAAGTATCGGCTTTTTGTGTACTTAGCCGCAGAGACGTCTCACAAAATGACAGCGAGAGGTCAGAGTTCAGGCAGAGAGGCGATTATTACCTCTATTAGTGGTGTCATTCATCTACGCTAAGACATCTCTGACGTAGGATGATAGTCTGCTGATACAAACATTTTCTATGTCTATCGAATGAACGACACACAACAATACTCGGGGAGGAACAATCGATTGACCGGGGCCTAAAAACCTGCTGGGATTGGCGATGGCTCACTACAGAACAGTAATAAAGGGGAAACCTTCCAATGGGGACACTAGTTCTGGTGGCTCTGGGGACACACCAGGTATTTCCTCTCACTTCCTGTTTTGGCTATGGGACAGGAAGTGAAGGGAAATCTCCCAACAGGCCACAGATGGGGAAAAAAAATCTGACAGGGGTTATAACCCTCCCTTACTCTATCCAAAATGAAAGAAAATTGCCATAAGTTACAGTTTAAAGGAGTTGTAAAGGCAGAAGGTTTTTCATCTTAATGCATTCCATGCATTAGGATAAAAAGAAAAAACACATAGTATAAAATCAATGGTATCCAATATATATATATATATATATATATATATATATATATATATATATATATATATATATACACATATATATATATATATATATATATATATATATATATATATATACATACACAATATATATATATATATATATATATATATATATATATATATATATATATATATATATATATATATATACACACAATATATATATAAACAATGCTACTCACATGCTGTTGTATATGAGCCAATGAAGAGCAAGAAAGCCGAAAGAGCCTCAGCTCTTGTGCACATTGCTGGATCGAGATCAGAATTATTGGGGGGGGGGGGGGGGTTTCTGCAGGGTGAGTGAAGTTTTTTTACATTACTGCAGGTTAAAAAAACTTCTGCCTTTACAACCACTTGCATTAAAAAAGTGTGACATTGAAAAAATAAAAAAGTTTTTTTTAGTTTGTAAATAACTTTGCAATCCTTTGTATCAGAATCAAATGTTTAGTGACATTTTAAACATGATAAATGATAGAATAAAATATCTCATTTTAATTTTGTTTTAAATCAATCAATGTAGAAAACAAGTGTCTTTTTTTCTTTGTTGTGTTACATTTTTATTTGTGGATTGCAGAAAAATTAAAATGAGCTTTTCCAGACTAGAGAGTCTTGTTTGGCCCTAAAAATCATGTATATATGTATTACATTGTTATCTTAAAGCAATATTAAAACCAAATACAAACATTTATTATACTGCACCTTACCAATTAGACGTGATTGCTGCATTTGTTTTCTTTTTAGGCTTGCTTTCTTCTATTTTAATCTGGCCGGTAAATCTGTTATTTTTCAACAGAACAAAATCTCCTGCAAAGTTAGCAGTTAGCCCTTGTACACACGATCGGAGATTCTGACGGAATTTGTCCGATCGGAGCGTTTTGTCGCATATTCCGACTGTGTGTGGTCTGCATCGGACTGTTTCCGTTGGAATATCCGTCGGACCAAATTTTACAACTTGCCGGAAATATTTTCCGACAAAATGCACCGATCGGACATACTCCGATCATGTGTAGAGAATTCCGATCGCACAAAGTGCCACGCATGCTCAGATCAAATTCCTACATCAAAGCTATTGGCTACTAGCCTGAACGTAGTCCCGTCGTAACGAAATAACGTCATCACGTTCTGAACGATCGGATTTTCCGACAACTTCGACCGACCGTGTGTATACAACAGTTTCGGACAAAATCCGTCGGACAAAATTTGACGGATTTGGTTGTCGGAATCTCCAATCGTGTGTACAAGGGCTTAGAGTGTTACAACAAACCATTTACCACTGACAGGGCTGCTTACAATGATCAGGTTTTATTTATTTATATAAAACCTTTATCCAAAAAGAAAAAAAAACTGTTGCTATAAGACCCCTTTCACACCACGCGGCCCATAGCGTCGGCGGTAAAACGCCGTTATTTTTAACAGCGTTTTACCACTGGATTTGTGGCGCATTTCAGCCGCTAGCGGGGTGCTTTTACCCCCCGCTAGTGGCTGAGAAAAGGTTAAAACCGCCAGCAATACGCCGCAATAGCAGCGTTTTGCCGGCGGTATTACAGCGCTGCCCCATTGATTTCAATGGGGAGCAGTGGTGGAGGAGCGGTAAACACACCGATCCTTCACCGCTCCAAAGAAGCTGTTGGCAGGACTTTTCCCTGATGTCCTGCCAGCGCACCGCTGTAGTGTGAAAGCCCTCGGGCTTTCACACTACAAACAATGGTGCAGCTTTTTTAGGGCGGATTGCAGGCACTATTTCTAACGCTATACTGTACTGTGAGCTGGAGTTTGGCTTCAGCTTGTTAGTATATCTAAATCTGCTTGTACATCTAGGACTCCCCTTACACCAGACTGACAATGCTGCTGTCAGTGGCGGAATTATAGGGGTCGCCAAGATCGCCATGGCGACCGGGCCCCTTGCTGCAGGGGGCCCTCAGGCCCCCTGTACTCTTCCATAGGAGGGGAGGCTGAGAGGAGCTCCTCTATCATCAGCCGAACTGAAATCGGCACTGTGCGGGAGCTCCTCACATTAGGGTAAAGTGTGTGCTCTTTGTCTCCCCCTACAGTGCAGTACCCGGCAGGAAGAGCCAAGGTACTGTAAATGTCTGCCGTTTTTATTTTATAAGACTAGCTACTGCATTTGTGTTTATATGTGTGTGTGTGTGTGAGCATGCTTGTGTGTGTGTGTGTGAGAGCATGCTTGTATGTGTGTGTGTGAGCATGCTTGTATGTGCGTGTGTGAGCATGCTTGTATGTGCGTGTGTGTGTGAGCATGCTTGTATGTGCGTGTGTGAGCATGCATGTATGTGTGTGTGTGTGTGTGTGTGTGTGTGTGTGAGCATGCTTGTATGTGCGTGTGTGTGTGAGCATGCTTGTATATATGTGCGTGTGAGCAAGCATGCTTGTATGTATGTGTGCGAGCATGCTTGTATGTGGGCGTGTGAGCATGCTTGTATGTGAGTGTGTGAGCATGCTTGTATGTGCGTGTGTGAGCATGCATGTATGTGTGTGTGTGAGCATGCTTGTATGTGAGTGTGTGAGCATGCTTGTATGTGCGTGTGTGAGCATGCATGTATGTGTGTGTGTGAGCATGCTTGTATGTGTGTGTGTGAGCATGCTTGTATGTGCGTGTGAGAGCATGCATGTATGTGTGTGTGTGAGCATGCTTGTGTGTGTGTGTGTGTGTGTGAGCATGCTTGTATGTGTGTGTGTGTGTGTGTGTGTGTGTGTGAGCATGCTTGTATGTGTGAGCATGCGTGTGTGTGAGCATGCATGCATGTATGTGTGTGTGTGTGAGCATGCATGTGTGTGAGCATGCATGTATGTGTGTGTGTGTGTGAGCATGCATGCGTGTGTGTGTGTAAGCATGTATGTGTGTGAGCATGTATGTGTGTGTGTGTGTTCATATATGTATGTGTATGTATGCATGTGTGTGTGCGCATGTATGTGAGTGTGCATGTATGCATATGTATGTATGTGAATGTGCATGTGTTTATCAGTGGCGGTGCATCCAAAAGGGTGCACAGGTGCCACCCCCTCTCTCCAGCCACACCCTCTATGACCAATGGATAGATTCATGCATAGCATAGCATGAATCTATCGATAGCCACCGCTGGTACCCCCATATTTAGGTGTCTGGCCCCTTTTGGGGTGTCAGGCGCCTGAATTACAGCGGCGGGGGGTGTTTTTGCAGCACCTGATTACAGCCATGGGCTCTAATAGGCTTCAAAATAGGTGAACTGCGAGCGCCATGCTTGACGCTCACAGTCTACCCAGGTGTGTTAGAAAAGTGATTTAATATTCACTTTCCTAACACTGAACCGCCTCTCCACCAATCAGGTGTGCGGGTCTGTTACCCATCACCTGATTGGCTGAAACGATAGGCGCAGCTATTGGACGCCTATCAGGAGGAGAGGACAGGAGATGAGGATGGCAGGAGATGCATGGAGGACCCCGCTCATGGCCGTTACCCGCTGCCCCACCCAGACAGGGTAAGTGGCGGGCAGACAGCGAGCGGGTGGTGGGGATTCACAGTGGCAGCATTTGATGGGCACACCAACAGCATTTGATGTGCACAGTGGCGGCATTTGATGGGCACAGTGGCAGCATTTGTTGGGTACACTGGCAGCATTTTATGGGCACAGCGGTGGCATTTGATGGGCACAGCGGCAGAGTTTGATGGGCACAGCGGCAGAGTTTGATGGGCACAGTGGTGACATTTGATGGTACAGTGGTGGCGCTTGATGGTACAGTGGTGGCGTTTGATGGGTACAGTGGCTTTAATTGATGTTTTTTAAATCGGTTCCTTTATATGCGGCCACCCACTTGGGACTGGGCCCTGGTGTTCCACCATCGGGCTCAGAGAAAAAAACCCTGTCCGGAGGTCGGGGGGGGGGGGGGGGCCTCCAAGGTTTCCTGCATCGGGGCCCTGAAGGTTCTAGTTATGCCACTGGCTGCTGTCCAAAGGTCCCCCTGTGCTCCTTCATCCCAAGTGGGAGCACTCTAAAGCCTCGAACACACGATCGGATTTTCCGATGGGAAATGTGTGATGACAGGCTGTTGGCAGAAAATCCGACCGTTTGTACGCTCCATCGGACAATTGTTGTCGGATTTTCCACGGACAAATGTTGGATAGCAGGTTCTAAAATCTTCCACGGACAAATGTCTTTTGTCTGATTTTCCGATGGTTGCCACCACGAATAGCGGTGGCAACACTTGAGAGCCGATCGGAAAATCGGCTGAGGTGACGACATTGCGGGATTCCCTGAACAGGTAAGTGTCCTAATGTTAAAAGTCAGCAGCTACAGTATTTGTAGCTGCTGACTTATCATTTTTTGGTGGGGGGGCTGGACCTCCTCTTTAATAAAAAACATTTTGCTGGCATATAAATTTTTTTACCTATACTCACCTTATAACCCCCCCCCCCCCTGCATCCTGCACGCTCTGTGATCGTGATAAAGGGACAATCACAGCTGCCATTTACCATGTGATCAGATCAGCTGTGTCCAATCACAGCTGCTCACATACTTGCCAGTTATCAGCAACCAAGGGTTGAAAGGGGAATCCTTTGCGCTCCGCTATTGTTTTCTAACAGAAAGAGGTTTCCCCACCATCAGAATACAATGGTTACTGCCAGGGCTATTTATTCGTAAGAATAGATCAACTTCAGTACAACCTTCCCATAGATGGATCAAAACTGGATGAATTTCAATCCATCTATTGCCAGCTTAAAGTGGTTGTTAAGCCACTATAGCAGCCTTTCTCAACCTTTTCAACACAGAGGAACCCTTGAAATAGTTCTCTGATCTCGGGGAACCCCTGCTAAAAATGAGAAATCTATAACTCATGATACATTGGTGTGATGGTCAGTGGGAAGAATGGTCCTTACACTTGTGGTCATTGGGAAGAATTACCTCCTTACAGATAGCTAAAAATATCAATGGTGTCAGTGGGAACCTGAGAGGCAGAAGTTGCCCAATGCTGAAGGCATCTCTAGCAACCTCTGGAGGAACCCTAGGATTCCATGGAACCCTGATTGAGAATCACTGCACTACAGTATAAGCATGCCATCACCTCTGTTAACCACCTGAATACCAGGCACTTAAAGCGGGATTCCACCCTAAAGTGGAACCTCCGCTGATCGGATCCCTCCCACCCTCCGGTGTCACAATTGACACCTTTCAGGGGGGAGGGGGGTGGAGATACCTGTCAAAGACAGGTATTTACACCCACTTCCGGGCATAGACTCCCGTGGGAGTCTACGCCATTTCCTGCCCTGCCACGCTGTCTGCTGGGACACACACGGGTCCCAAGTGACGGCGCGGAGATTTCCTATTGCGCGGCGCAACTCGCGCATGCGCAGTAGGGAGCCGGGAAGTGAAGCTGATTCGCTTCACTTCCTGATTCCCTCACCTAGAATGGTGGCGGCAGCAGCCGAGGGCCGAGCGATCGATCGGCCTCGGCTGCCGGCATCGCTGGAACCCGGGACAGGTGAGTGTCCATTTATTAAAAGTCAGCAGCTGTAGTATTTATAGCTGCTGGCTTTTAATATTTTTTTTTTTGGTGGAATCCCTCTTTAAACACCTTCCCGCCCAGACCAATTTTGAGCTTTCAACTCTGTCGCAATTTGAATGACAATTGCGCGGTCATGCTACACTGTACCCAAATGAAATTTTTATCATTTTTTCCCCCACAAATAGAGCTTTCTTTTGGTGGTATTTGATCACCTCTACGGTTTTTATTTTTTGCTAAACAAATAAAAAAAGAGGCTATGTCACGAAACGCGCGAGGTTACATAGATGCACGTTCACACCTATTATGGATTAATCTTTGTAACACTGTACCTGGCTAACAGAATAATATGTATATATTGACCAATCTGCTTGACTATATAGCAATTATGTTACTGTTGATCTGTTGGAAATAAATCTTTACTTCATTGATTTTATTACTGAGTGTGTTGCGCCTCTAAAGTCCCACGGGCAATTCAAGTTTCTTTTTAAGTACCTTTGCCATTCCACAAGCATGCGCAATTTTAAAGCATGACATGTTGGGTATCTATTTACTGGGCATAACATCATCTTTCACAATATACAAAAAATTGGGCTAACTTTACTCTTTTGTTTTTTTATTTATTTAAAATAAAATATATTTTTTCCAAATTACGGTGTGACATAAAATATTGCAACAACCACCATTTTATTCTTTAGGGTCTCTGCTACAAATATATAATGTTTGGGGGTTCCAAGTAATTTTCTAGCAAAAAATACAAATTTAAACTTGTAAAAAAGGTTCCAGAAAAGGCCTGTCACTTTGCATCCAGGCCAATTCTGACATTTCTCTCCTACATGTAAAATTCATAACTTTTTTGCTAGAAAATTACATAGAATCCCAAAACATTATATATATATTTTTTTTTTAGAAAAGACCCTAGAGAATACAATGGCGGTCATTGCAACTTTTTATCTCGCACGGTATTTGCGCAGCAATTTTTCGAACACGTTTTTTTCAAAAAAAAAAAAGTTTCATGCTTTAAAAAAAAAAAACAGTAAAGTTAGCCCAATTTTTTTACATAATGTGAAAGAGAAAGATACGCCGAGTAAATAGATACCCAACATGTCACACTTCAAAATTGCGTGCGCTCGTGGAATGGCGCCAAATGTTGGTATTTAAAAATCCCCATAGGCGACGCTTTACATTTTTTTACTGGTTACATGTTTTGGGTTACAGAGGAGGTCTAGGGCTAGAATTATTGCTCTCGCTCTAACGTTCGCGGCGATACCTCACATGTGTGGTTTGAGCACCGATTTCATATGTGGGCGGGACTTCCGTATGCGTTCTCTTCTGCGTACGAGCTCACGAGGACAGGGGTGCTTTACATTTTTTTTTTTTATTGTTCATTTTATTTTAATTTTTTTACTTTGACACTTTAAAAAAAAAATACAAATTTTGATTACTTTTATTCCTATTACAAGGAATGTAAACATCGGATATAGGAATATGGCACGATCGGACCTATTTACAGTGAGATATGGGGTCAATAAGACCCCATATCTCACCTCTAGGCTGGGAAGCCTAAAATAAAAAAATAAAAAAACGATCATGGCTTCACAGCCAAATCGGCGCCGTTATTTTGAATGCAGAGGCCGGGTGTGACGTCATAACATCGCGCCCGGCCTCCGAACAATCATAGAGACTCCGGGGACGATCTGGTCCACTGGAAATCTCTATGGCATTATCCGGGGGCCGGCGGATCCTGTGACCGACTCACCGATGGAAGCGGTGAGTCAGTACAAGCACCGGAGGGCGGTGGGAGGGGGAGCGTCCCCTCCCGCCGCCCGTAAGAACGATCAAGCGGCGGAACAGTCCTGATCATTCTTATGGTGCAGGGAATCGCCGGCTGAAAACGCCGATATCTGAATGATGTCTGTGGCCTCAGGCATCATTCAGATATACCGCCACAAAACCCACAACGTCATATGATGTAGTGTGGGCGCCAAGTGGTTAAAGTGGTGTTTCCACCAAAAAAAAGCTTAAAATTCATAAAAAAATAAAAAAAAAAAATGATTGAAAAAAAAAATTATTGGAAAAAAAATTATTGGAAAAAAAAAGTTTTACTCACCTCTAAACGCCTGTTGCTAGGGGGTCCCTCGTAGTCTGCCTCCTTCAGTGCCTGGGCACTGACATCACTTCCCCTCGGTGCCGCACAGTCATGTGGGACCTGTCACGTGTGCCAGATGACTGTGTGGCGTATCACGGCGTGAGGCGCCGCTCGCGCATGCGCAGTGGGTGCCCGACTGTGAAGCCACAGCCGGGTGCCCACAGTAAGAATGCCGGTGTCTTGTCTAATAACGTCCTCCATCGGATAGTGTCCGCTGTGTGCTGCGCATGCGCAGTACACAGCAACACAGATTCAGAAAATTGCAGAGGATGAACGGCGCCTGCGCCGTGAGTCCAGGTTCTATCCCCACTATCCAAGTGGACATAGAGTAGGAATAAAAAAGAGCCGAGCGCAGCGAGGCCGAGCCCGAAGCGTGGCGAGCGAAGCTCACCCGCGAGGGGCCCTTTAATACTCACAACCCTGTGTCCGCTTGGATGGTGGGGCGACCACCTCCACTCACGGCGCAGGCGCCGTTCAGCTTTGGAAATTTTCCGAAGCTTCGTCTGCTCCGTACTGCACATGCGCAGTACGGGGCGGACACTATTTCATGGCCGGACACTATACGGCAGAACACCGGCAATGCGAGCGGAGCGGGGAATGAGGGGGGGCTTCGTTCCCCCGCATTGCTGGACCCTGGGACAGGTAAGTGTCTGATTATTAAAAGTCTGCTGACTTTTACATATTTTTTTTTAGGGGGCACCCCACTTTAACTTTTGCAAAAACAAAAAAAAAAGGGAGATGTCGAGACAACATATCTGCTGCCATCTACAGTAATGTACAAGTACTGCAAAAGATCAGGCTTACTATGTTTGTATGTTGTGTATCTGAGTAAAGTTGTTGTTACATTGACCTGAGCCACATTAAAGCAGTGTTCTGCCCAAAAATGGAACTTCCGCTTTAAGGGAAGGTGACCCCCTGACATGCTACATTTGGCATGTCATTTTTTTGAGGGGGCAGCAGATACCCTCTTTTTAGGGGCACCCAGCTCCTACTTCCTCCAACGGCTCCGCGGAGCCAGAAGGAAGTTCACCTCACCCCCTCCTTCCCTGCAATCTTCTGGGACACGTCACAGGTGGCAGAAGATTGCCCAGCCAATCACAGCGCGCGGCTCGCGCATTCGCAGGGCGTGCCCGGGTGTGAAGCCACAGCCGGGTGCCCACAGTCACAATGTCAGCGCCGAGGAGAGGAGCGGGGCTTCATTCGCCCACATCACTGGACTGTTGGACAGGTGAGTGTCGATTATTAAAAGTCAGCAGCTACAATTTTTGTAGCTGCTGACTTTTATATGGGTAGAACTCCACTTTAAGCAGAGTTAAGCCTCGTACACACAATCACATTGTTGGCCAACAAAACCGTGGAATTTTGTCCGAAGGGCGTTGGCCCAAACTTGTCTTGTATACACATGGCCACACAATTGTTGGCCAATAATCACGAACATAGTGACGTACTACGTGGTTTTTCAGCTCCTTAGCGCCACCCTTTGGGCTCCATCTGTTCATTTTGTGTTAGAAGTTTGGTGAGTGTTGATTCGCGCTTTTAACTTTGCACTTTTCAGTTAGTTTCTGAGCGGCCGTTCATCAACCAGACATGTTGCAGAATCGGAGGAGATAACGTGTTATTTATTATTGGCCTTGGAGTTATTGCTTTGACATTATTTTTTTGGTTGAATAATGGTTTGATTTGGTATATTTTTGGATGCATAGAATGCACTTTTTGGTTAAAGCGGTGTTCCGCTTAAAAAAATAAAAATAAAAGCCAGCAGCTACAAATACTACAGCTGCTGACTTTTAATAATTGGACACTTACCTGTCTCAGGGTCCAGCGGGGGATCGAAGCCCCGCTCATCTCCCCATCGGCATTGTAATTGTGGGTTCCCAGCTGTGGCTTCACTTCGCATGTGCGAGTGGCGCTGTGCGCCGTGATTGGCCGCGCAATCATCTGGGACCTGTGACATGTCCCAGATGATTGACAAGAGGGAGGGGGCAGAGCTGATCTCCGTTCCTGCGCCAAGGGAAGTGACGTCAAGAGCCCAGGCACCGAAGGAGGCAGATTACGAGGGACCCCCTAGCAACAGGCATTTAGAAGTGAGTAAAAAAAAAATATTTTTTAGGTTGGAACTGCACTTTAAGTTCTATTGGCAGATAGCATGTCTAATTTTATTTGTTTTCTTTTTTTAATGCACAATAAAAAAAATGATGTAGAATAATACTTGGCTATGTGTTTTACTTCAAATGACAGTTTGGGAGAAGCAGTTACATTTAAAAAAATACAATGTAAAATTGACAAGGGACACCAACATAGTTGTGTCTTTACTAAGGGATAATGGTGTTGTGGTAACTTGCCCAAAAAAAAAAAAAAAAAAGCATAATAATATTATTCTTGATATCACTAGAAAAAAAAAGCCTTTAAAAATTAATTTGCAATAATTCCATCAGTATCACCAGCAAAGCAGCTTCATTATTATCCCATTAAACAAGAAGAGAATTGTGCGCTGCATTTCGAGATTTCATAATTTGCCGCGTCACCAATGTTAATTCTCCATTACGATCGCTAATTTACAAGACCGACCGCTTCCAGTTTGTCCAAGCTTCCAAGCATGCGTGTTTGTACTTTGAACTTTTGTCCAACAGACTTGTGTACACACGCTCGGAAAATCCGGCAACAGACATTTGTCCGTGGAAAATTTTAAAGGCTGCCATCTAACATTTGTCCGCAGAAAATCCAACAACAATTGTCCGATGGAGCGTACACACGGTCGGATTTTCCGGCAACAGCCTGTCATCACACATGACAGGCTGTTGTGTACGAGGCTTAAGTAAAACAAAATCACGGAGACTTGGGTACAGTAAAAACCTGCCAGGGATTCTAACCTTTCTCAACTCCATCCAAAACTAAAATAAAAGTTTAGTCTGCATACACACTCATAAAGTAACTTGGGTATCTGTGACTCCCGGAATTAGCTGTATATTATCTACCACAGAGATATATAGATCTACCTATATTGGGGGTTTCCTGCACATTAGGGGGTTAATGTAGGAAAGTAGGGGTCGGAAACAGAGCGCGATTCATGGTGGTGCACATAGACGGGCCATTAGCCAGGCGCGGGAATATATTGGCATGTTTCAGACAAATGATAGCAATCATCTTAATATAAGTGTTCCAGTTGAGTGGCGCTCAGGCTGTAATAATTCACAAATTGCTCCCAGCTGTGTACAGCTGTCAGACGGGCTCACTGGGGCCGATTGTCAGCAGATTCCTGTCTAAGAAATGTATTGGGAGCAGCAGAAGTCAAGCAAGAAACAATTGGCGCAGTATTGGGCGCCTGACAAATCGCCCAGAGTTTCCGCGCAGCTTCTCGCATCAAGTGTTTTTTCTCCTGACGGGGGGTTAATTGGGGTCCTCCTCCCGGGTAGGGCAGGATGAGGGGGTCCCTGGCAGGGTGTTATCTCAGCTTGCAGTGGATGGTGGCCCTTATCCTGCAGAGGAGCACTCCCGCCTAATACCTCCAACTGTCTGAGATGGGATAACTTTCACAGCCAAACATTGGAATAAAAAGACGTGCCCCTTGACACTCCCACAGTTACAAGAAACAACAAACCATCTACACACCATATACAAAAAGTGATAGCAAACCAATAAGAAAAAGCTCTACAAAGTACTTATACAAAAGCAGACTCTTAACCTTTCCCTTTGAAGTAGAAATAGATGACGGTTAGCTCTGTGCACTGTGCATTATAAACATTCAACCCCTTTCTTACCTCTCAGTGATGTTGGTCTCCCGCATCCTATTTGCAGCCACTTCATTTCTACTTGTACTCCAGCGATGGCTGCATGGCATTTCTCAGGACAAGTTTTCCTGATGGTGACAACTGCAGTCCATGTCTGTGTAATGTGACTTGTCATTTCCATATAAAGCTTGTGTAATGCGGTGACAATACAAAAGCACAGTTTGGAAACAGGGACAGAGTGTTGTCACCCTACAATGGAGGGTGTTTGAGCAAGGACCTCTAGGCAGGATCACCAAGGATTATTTTATATATTATATATATATATGTATATATATATATATATATATATATATATATATATATATATATATATATATATACCGTATCTCACAAAAGTGAGTACACCCCTCACATTTTTGTAAATATTTTTTTTTATCTTTTCATGTGACAACACTGAATAAATGACACTTTGCTACAATGTAAAGTAATGAGTGTACAGCTTGTATAACAGTGTAAATTTGCTGTCCCCTCAAAATAACTCAACACAGATATATATATATATATATATATATATATATATATATATATATATATATATTATATATATATATTTTTTTTTTTAAATTATTATTATTCATTTATTTCAGGTACTTATATAGCGCCATCAATTTACGCATCTGTGTGTGTGTATATGTATATATATATATATATATATATATATATATATATATACACACACACACACACACACACACACACACACACACACACACAGTTGTGCTCATAAGTTTACATACCCTGGCAGAATTTATGATTTCTTGGCCATTTTTCAGAGAATATGACTGATAACACTAAAACTTTCCTTTCACTCATGGTTAGTGTTTGTCTGAAGCCAGGTATTATCGATAAACTGTGTTTAGAAGAAATAAATGCAATTGGGACTTTATATGAGCCGTGACCATCCAGTACACAAGACTCCATCCCCGATATTTGGTAAAAAGAGGGGAAAAGGGGCAACAAGATAATTGGGGTAAATTAATTCAATCAATATAATATGTTAAATTACAAATTTATTGGGAGCACATCAAGAGGTAGCACAGTGGATATATTAATAATAATAAGATGTAGTAAGCAAAATAAAACAGTATGATCATCGCATAGCACAATAAAATTCATAATACGATGGGATTATTACACATGATAAAGTAAACAATAAACCAACAGTACATTCCAAAGTGTGTATACAGTAATAACCAATAAAATGAATTAATGATTGAAGTAGATCAAACCCATAATAAGATCATGACTAATGGGGCATGGCATCCACTGGTAAAAATCTTGACGCGTTTCGTGGATTGTCTCCACTCATCAGGAGCAGCTGTATATTGGAAACACCTGTGATAGATCATATATTAATAGTAATAATCAATGGTAATTGATTATACACATAGAAAAAGGGGGAGCATATCAATGGATGCCAATATACACCTCCCAGTGCCTCTGATCTATACCATTACTACCATCTACTATATATATTACTTGTCATCCATAGGTAAGAGTGGTTAGGACCATTGATATGCTTCCCATTTTTCTATGTGTACAATCAAATACTATTGATTATTACTATTAATATATGATCTATCACAGGTGTTTCCAATATACAGCTGCTCCTGATGAGTGGAGACAATCCACGAAACGCCTCAAGCTTTTTACCAGTGGATGCCATGCCCCATTAGCCATGATCTTATTATGGGCTTGATCTACTTCAATCATTAATTCATGTTATTGGTTATTACTGTATACACACTTTGGAATGTACTGTTGGTTTATTGTTTACTTTATCATGTGTAATAATCCCATTGTATTATGAATTTTATTGTGCTATGCGATGATCATACTGTTTTATTTTGCTTACTACATATCTTATTATTATAAAAGCGGAGGTCCACCCTAAAGTGGACCTTCCGCTCATCGGAACCCTCCCCCCCTCCGGTGCCACAATCGGCACCTTTCAGGGGGGAGGGGGGTGCAGTTACCTGGATAATCCAGGTAACTGCACCCACTTCCGGGATAGCTCTCTGCGGAAAGGGGCGTAACTTACGCCCCTTTCCGCAAGTGCCCGCCCCTTCCCGTAAGTGCCCCGCTGCCTGCTGGGAAACACAAAGATCCCAGAGGCAGCGGGGAGCGTCCTTATTGCACAGCACGATTCGCGCATGCGCAGTAGGGAACCGGGAAATGAAGCCGAAAGGCTCCATTTCCTGATTCCCATACCCAAGATGGCGGCGGCAGGACCCGACAGACGACCTAGAGATCGGCTTCGGGTGCCGACATCGCGGGCGCGCTGGACAGGTGAGTGTCACTATTTTAAAAGTCAGCAGCTGCAGTATTTGTAGCTGCTGGCTTTTAAAAAAAAAAAAAAAAAACGCGGAGTCCCGGTGGACTCCCGCTTTAATATATCCACTGTGCTACTTCTTGATGTGCTCCCAATAAATTAGTAATTTAACATATTATATTGATTGAATTAATTTACGCCAAGTATCTTGTTTCATATAAAGTCTCGCAGCCCCTTTCTGCCACTTTTCCCCTCTTTTTACCAATAAACTATATTTACTCTTTTTAAATCATCATGACAACAGAAACTACCCAAATGACCCTGATCAAAAGTTTACACACCCCAGTTCTTAATACCATGTATTGCCCCCTTTAACATCAATGACAGCTTGAAGTCTTTTGTGGTATTTGTGGATGAGGCTCTTTATCTTCTCAGATGGTAAAGCTGCCCATTCCTCTTGGCAGAAAGCCTCCAGTTCCTGTAAATTCTTGGGCTGTTTTGCATGAACTGCACGTTTGAGATCTCCCCAGAGTGGCTCAATGATATTGAGTGCAGGAGACTGGGATGGCCACTTCAGAACCTTCACTTTACTCTGCTGTAGCCAATGACAGATCGACTTGGCCTTGTGTTTTTGGATCATTGTCATGTTGGAATGTCCAAGTCTGTCCCATGCGCAGCTTCCTGGCTGATGAATGCAAATGTTCCTCCAGTATTTTTTGATAACATACTGCATTCATCTTTCCATCTATTTTGACCAAATTTCCTGTGCCTTTGTAGCTCACATATCCCCAAAACATCAGCGTGTTTCACAGTAGGTTTGAGGCTTGTCTCTGTGCTGTTTGATGTATTGTAAGTGGGATACTTTGTAGCATTTGCGTAGTAATGGCTTTCTTCTGGCGACTCACCCATGCAGCCCATCTTTCTTCAAGTGCCTCTTTATTGTACATATTGGAACAGCCACACTGCATGTTTTCAGAGAGTCCTGTGTTCCATCTGAAGTTATTTGTCGGTTTTTCTTTGCATGCTGAACAATTTTGCTGGTAGTTGTGGCTGAAATTTTAGTTGGTCTACCTGACCGTCGTTTGGTTTCAGCAGAACCCCTCATTTTCCACTTCTTGATTAGAGTTTGAACACTGCTGATTGCCATTCTCAATTCCTTGGATATCTTTTTATTTCCCATTCCTGTTTTATACAGTTCAACTACCTTTTCTTGCAGATCCTTTGACAATTCTTTTGCTTTCCCCATGACTCAGAATCCAGAAATGTCAGTGCAGCACTGGATGAAAGATGCAAAGGTCTGTCAGGAGTCTAGAATTTCATTGACCTTTTATACACACACTAATTACAAGCACACAGATCACAGGTGAGGATGGTTACCTTTAATAGTCATTCAAACCCCTTTTGTGTCAACTTGTGTGCATGTTATCAGACCAAAATCACCAGGGTATGTAAACTTTTGATCAGGGTCATTTGGGTAGTTTCTGTTGTGATTATGATTTAAAAAGAGTAAACACAGTTGATTGATAATAAATGCTTCAGCCAAACACCAACCATGAGTGAAAGAAATGTTTTGGTGTTATCATTTATATTCTCTGAAAAATGGCCAAGAAATCATAAATTCTGCCAGGGTGTGTAAACTTATGAGCACAACTGTAGCGTGTGTGTGTGTGTGTGTGTATATCTATATATATATATATATATATATATATATATATATATATATATATATATATATATACTGTACACTCACCGGCCACTTTACTTTTTGCCTTCAGAACTGCCTTCATTCTTCATGGCAAAGATTTAACAAGGTGTTGGAAACATTCCTCAGAGATTTTGGTCTATATTGATGCAGTTGCTGCAGATTTGTCGGTTGCACATCCATGAAGAAATCTCCCGTTCCACCACATCCCAAAGGTGCTCTATTGGATTGAGATCTGGTGACTGTGGAGGCCATTGGAGTACAGGGACCTCATTGTCATGTACTGTATAAGAAACCAGTGGTGAGATGATTGGAGCTTTGTGACACGGTGTATTATCCTGCTGGAAGGAGCCATCAGAAGATGGGACACTGTAGTCCTAAAGGGATGGACATGGTCAGCAACAATACTCAGGTAGGACATGGCATTTAACTGCTGCTCAATTGGTACTAAGGGGCCAAAAATGTGCCAATAAAATATCCCCCACACCATTACACCACCACCACCAGCCTGAAGCATTGATACAAGGCAGGGTGGATCCATGCTTTCATGGTGTTTATATAAAATTCTGATCCGACCATCTGAATGTCGCAGTTGAAATTGTCCATGTTTGGTGAGCCTGTGCGAATTGTAGCCTCAGTTTCCTGTTCTTAGCTGATAGGAGTGGCACCCGATGTGGTCTTCTGCTGCTGTAGCCCATCTGCTTCAAGGTTGGATGTGTTGTGCGTTCAGAAATGGTATACCTTGGTTGTAACGAGTGGTTATTTGAGTTACTATTGTCTTTCTATCATCTCAAACCAGTCTGCCCATTCTCCTCTGGCATCAACAAGGCATTTTCCTCCACACCACTGCCGCTCACTGGATATTTTCTCTTTTTTGGGACATTCTCTGTAAACTCGAGAGATGATTGTGCGTGAAAATTCCAGTAGATCAGCAGTTTTTGAAATACTCAGACCAGCCCGTCTGGCACCAACATCCATGCTACGTTCAAAGTCACTTAAATCCCCTTTCTTCTTCATTCTGATGCTCGATTTGAACTTCAGCGAGTCGTCTTCACCGCATCTAGATACCGAACTGCTGTGGTTGATTAGCAATTTGTGTTACCATACCAAGCAATTGAGCAGGTGTACATAATAAAGTGGCCGGTGAGTGTATATAATGTATTTTTGCTGGTTAGTATGGATATTATTTATTTTTTCCTGATACTGATGGAGACCCACAATAATCCACCACCGCCCAGTGATGTGATTTAAAATCATTTACATTTTGATATTACTGTGTTAAAACTTCTATGAGATTTTACTTCAGCCCCGGAAGGATTTAACCCCTTAATGACCAGAGCACTTTTTGTGATTCAGCACTGCGTCGCTTTAACTAACAATTGCGCGGTCGTGCGACGTGGCACCCAAACAAAATTTATGTCCTTTTTTTCCCACAAATAGAGCTTTCTTTTGGTGGTATTTGATCACCCCTGCAGTTTTTATTTTTTGCACTTTAACCACTTTCAGACCGGACCAATTTGCTGGTCAAAGACCAGACCACTTTTTGCGATTCGGCACTGCGTCGCTTTAACTGACAATTGCGCGGTCGTGCTACGTGGCTCCCAAACAAAATTGACGTCCTTTTTTCCCACAAATAGAGCTTTCTTTTGGTGGTATTTGATCACCCCTGCGGTTTTTATTTTTTGCGCTATAAACAAAAATAGAGCAACAATTTTGAAAAAAAACGCATTATTTTTTACTTTTTGTTATAATAAATATTCCCCAAACATATATAAAAAAACATTTTTTTCCCTCAGTTTAGGCCGATACGTATTCTTCTACATATTTTTGGTAAAAAAATCGCAATAAGCGATTATTGATTGCTTTGCGCAAAAGTTATAGCGTTTACAAAATAGGGATAGTTTTATAGCATTTTTATTAATAATTTTTTATTATTTTTTTTTACTAGTAATGGCGGCGATCAGCGATTTTTATTGTGACTGCGACATTGTGGGGGACACATCGGACATTTTTGACACATTTTTGGGACCATTGTCATTTATACAGTAATCACTGCTATATAAATGCAGTGATTCCTGTGTAAATGACACTGGCAGTGAAGGGGTTAACCAGTGGGTGGCAGTGTAGGGGTTAAGTGTTCCTAGGGGTGTGTTACTAACTGTGGGGGGGTTGGGCTTTCATTTAGTGAACACTGATCTCTGCTCCAATCACATGGAGCAGAGATCAGCGTCACTAGTTGCTAGGCAGAATGGAGAAATGTTGTTTACAACGGCACTTCTCCATTCGGCCGCTCCGTGAGACGATCGCGGGGATGCCCGCGGCGATCGAGTCCGCGGGTCCTGCGACCGGACTCATGGGGGTCCCGACCAGCGCGGGAGCGCACCGCCGGCGGCACACTCCCGATGGCAGGGCGGCAAATTTAAAGGGACGTACATGTACGCCCATTTGCCTGCCCGTGCCATTCTGTCGACGTACATCGTCGTGCGCTGGTCGGCAAGTGGTTAAACAAAAAAATTGCAACACTTTTGAAAAAAAGCAATATTTTTTACTTTTTGCTATAATAAATATCCCCCAAAAAAATATATATAAAAAAATGTATTTCTCAGTTTAGGCTGATATGTATTCTTCTACATATTTTTGATTAAAAAAAATCGCTTTGCGCAAAAGTTATAGCATCTACAAAATAGAGGATAGATTTATGTCATTTTTATTATTCATTTTTTTCTCTTTTTTTTTATGCGTAATGACAGCGATCTGTGATTTTTAGTGGGACTGCAACATTGTGGCGGACAGATCGGACACTTTTGACACTATTTTGGAACCATTGACATTTATACAGCTATCAGTTCTATAAAAAATGCACTGATTACTGTAGAAATGTCACTGGCAGGGAAGGGGTTAAACACTAGGGGGCGATCAAGGGGTTAGGTGTGTTCTCTCAGCATGTTCTAACTGTAGGGGGGGTGGGCTCACTAGAACATGACAGAGATCACTGCTCCCGATCAGTGGGAGCAATAGATCTCTGTCATGTTGCTAGGCAGAACAGGCAAATGCCTTGTTTGCATCTCCCCATTCTGTCTCTCTGTGCCATGATCGGGGGCCACTAGCGGACATCGAGTCTATGGGACTTGCGGGCACGCTCCCATGATGTGCGTACTGGTACACCCATATGCGCAGCTGTGCCATTCTGCCGACGTATATCGTGCAGTGGTCGGCAAACCTAAACTTTTTTTTTTTTTTACCTGCAGCACTTTGAGATCTTTTTGATGAAAATCGCTTTATAAATACAATTTATTATTATTATTATTATAAACTTCACCCAACCAATAATCTGACACCCAACACATGCCAGAGCATGGGAGCTGCAGGTGTCATATTCAGCCAATCACACATCTGTTCTCTCGTGAGCAACAATGCATTAGCATTCACTCATGTTTGTGCATACAATGTATTTCCTGAACTCCAACTTCCATGTTCAGGAAATATGTTGTATGTGTATGCACAGTTAAAGCAGTATTAAAGAGGAAGTAAACCCTTCCAAACAACTTGGACCTACAGGTAAGCCTAGATTAAGGCTTACCTGTAGGTCCAAGCAATATCTCCTAAACCTATATGGTTTAGGAGATATTTGCCCGAAAATGGGCACCGCTGTCTACGGCGCATGCGCCGTAGACAGCGGCGCGCAGGCGCACTAAATGCGGCAAGTCCAAGAATGGATTTGCCTAATTTGTCGACTCCCGTGCGCATGCGCGGGAGTGACGTCATCGCGGCTTCGCCGAATGGCAGCGGCGGAGCTGCGAGACGCGACTCCCGTGCGCATGCGCAGGAGTGACGTCATCGCGGCTGCGCCGCTGTGATTCGTCGGAGCTGCGAGACGCCACCAGCAACATGGATGCGGCGGACTACAGGGGACAGCGGTGACTTCGCTGGCTCCTGTGTCAGGTAAGTGACACATAATGAGCTACTATGCGATGCATAGTAGTCCATTATGCTTTACCTTTGCAGGGAATGAAAGAGGAAGTAAACCCATCAGGGTTTACTTCCTCTTTAAACCCAAAACTAAAAATGCGACATATTGCAGCTTACCAATCATTAGCTGTGGCAGCTGCATTCGTTTTCTTTTCTTTTTTTTAAGCTTTTCCCTTTTGTTTTCACCTGGTAATCTGGCCAGTAACACAGCTCCTGTATTATGCCTTGTACACACGGTTGGAGAATCTGACAGAATGTGTCCGATCGGACCGTTTTGTCGGATATATATATTGTGTGTGGTCTACATCGGACTGTTTCTGTCGGAGTATCCGACGGACCAAGTTTTCCAACTTGTTGGTAAAATTTTCCTACAAAATGCTCCGATAGGACATACTCCGATCATGTGTAGAGAATTCCGATCGGACAAAGTGCCACACATGCTCAGATCAAATTCAGACACCAAAGCTATTGGCTACTAGCGTGAACGTAGTCCCGTCGTAACGAAATAACGTCATCACGTCGGATTTTCTGACAACTTTGTCCGACCGTGTGTATGCAACAGTTTCGGACAAAATCCGTGGTTGTCAGAATCTCCGACCGTGTGTACAAGGGCTTAGAGTGCCCCCACTCTGGATGAAGGAGCACAGGGGCACAGCAGACAGCAGCATTGTTAATCTGGGAGAAGGGAATGTTATTCCGTGTACACACAACTGAAATTTCTGGCAGAAAAGGTCAGACTAAATCATTTCATCAGATATTCCGATCGTGTGTGGGCTTCAGTGGACCTTTTTTTTCATAAATTCTGATGGACCTAGAAATAGAACACGTTTTAAATCCTTCCGACAGAATAAATCCCAATTCCTATTCCGACGGACCAAAAACGACGCAAGGGCAGCTATTGGCTACTGAACTTCCTTTTTCTAGTCCCATCGTACGTCATCACGTTCTAAATGAACTGACTTTGGTGTGATCGTGTGTAGGCAAGTCCGTTTCAGCGGAACTCCGTCAGAAAGACCGACAAAGTTTATTCTGATGGAAAGTCCGGTCGTGTGTACGCGGCATTAGATGTACTATCAGATTTAGATACACTATCAAATTGAAGCCAAACTCCAGCTCAGACTGCAGTTACACAAGCAGTTACAGCAACGTTTTTTTCTTTTCTTTTCAGATACTTACTTGAATAAATAAAAGCTGATCATTGTACGCACCCCTGTCAGTGCTAAATGGTATGTCTCAACCCTCTAACTCAGGAGTAGGGAACCTTGGCTCTCCAGCTGTTTTGAAACTACAAGTCCCATGAGACATTGTAGTTTCAAAACAGCCGGAGAGCCGAGGTTCCCTACCCCTGCTCTAACTGATGCATTTGCAGGACAGCCTGTTCTTTTGAAATACAACAACAGACTTGCTGGCTGGATTACCAGATGAAAATAGAAGAAAGAAAGCCTAAAGCCTTTGCTTTTGCTTTTGGGGATAATACTGCTCTAATCACCAATGCAAACACACATCTCCATATGCAAGAGTACAGCTGTGTACAGCCTGTATGGCGGGCTGTGAGCAGAATCTGCAGCTCCCTGGGGGCGGGGAAACACACTGATTTTTACTCCCATCTTTTTCTTTGCCTCTTACTGTCCATTTGCAAGAAGTCATTACATATACATCCTCTCCCCCCTCAGAGGGTGGCTGTGTGTTAAATACTTGTCGTAGGTTGTCAGTGATGCTCGGTTTGGATCGGTTTGAGAGAAGTGGTACTGTGCAGAGTCCAAACATACAGAATAAGAACAGATACTGAGAATTACACCCAGAATACAGGACAAGAGAAGTGGTACTGTGCAGAGTCCATATATACTAAATATATACTGCTATTCAGAATTTCATCCAGTATTACAGAACAAGAACAGATACTAAACATTTTACCCAGCATACAGGATGAGAGGAGTTGTACTGTGCAGAGACTGTAGAAGCTGCTGCTGCCACAAAATTGGACCACCTAACAGTGTTTATAAACATTGTTACATGGTTTATATGGTTGAATAAAAGCACATGCCCAATCGGTTCAGTGTGTGTGTGTGTGTGTGTTGCTATAAATTCCCATATAAATTCCCATATCCCTATATGTATTTTGTTCACTTAGAAACACATCTAAGCCCTTGTACACACAGTCGGACAAAGTAGTCGGAAAATCCGATCGTTCGTAACGTGATGAAGTTTTTTCGTTACGACGGGACTACGTTTAGGCTAGTAGCCAATAGCTTTGGTCTAGGAATTTGATCTGAGCATGCGTGGCACTTTGTCCAATCGGAATTCTCTACAAATGATCGGACAAAGTCCAATCGGATCATGTTGTCAGAAAGTTTTTATATCCAGCTCTCAAACTTTGTTGGTCGAACATTCCGACGGAAAAAGTCAGATGAAGCCCACACACGGTCGGATTATCCGACAACGCGGTCCGATCTGACATTTTCCTTCGGAATGTCCGACCGCGTGTACAAGGGCTAACAGTTTTTTAGAAATCTTTTTAGTCTATAATTTTCTGGCAGAAGACCTCCTGTGCCATAAAATATTAAATCATGTCTCGCCCAACTTCCTTGTATGCCCTGGTGTCTTCTTCAGAGACCTTAGGTTAAACAGTTTCTTCCCAATACTACAGTTACCAATGAGATATTGCAATCATATCCCCTCTTAAGTGTCTCTTCCTCAGGTAGAATACATTTAAAGCAGTGGTGGTCCATCCATAGGGGGCACCTGGGCGCCGCCCCACCCCTCCAGGCAGTCACAAAAAAAAATGTCAAAAAAATAATAATAATTTGTTAAAGCTGGCCCTTTAAAAAAAAATAAAAAGTCCTTAAGTGCACTGTGTTCGGACACCGGATACAGTGCACCTATGGGAAGAGCCACGTCTATGCAATCATGAGATTGCAGACGTGGTGCTTCATTTGCGGGCGCTTAGCCCGCCTTGCGGCTCTTTCTGAAGCGCCAAGTAGCTTCCACCCGTCCGTAGTATATATTACTATGGCCGGGTGGTTTGATTGACATCTGAGTTGATGTCACTTCCTGTTTTCTCTCTCCAATTGCACCCAGGAGAGAGGAAACAGGAAGTATGAGAGGACGGACCTCTCCGCTGGGAGAGGACAACACACTGCAAGGTAAGTAAGGGGGGGATTTGATATGAGGCTGCTGCAATTGATGGTGACACATTCTGCTGCAATTTATGGTGACACATTCTGCTGCAATTTATGGTGACACATTCTGCTGCAATTGATGGTGACACATGCTGCTGCAATTGATGGTGACACATGCTGCTGCAATTGGTGTTGACACATTCTGCTGCAACTTGGTGGGACGCATGCTGCTGCAATTGATGGTGATGCATGCTGCTGCAATTTGGTGGGACACATGCTGCTGCAACTTGGTGGGAACGAATAATTTACTGACTCTGAATCCTGTGAGCTCCTCAAGGCCTTTGTGGTGGTATCCCCCTTAAGCGTCACCCACGCTTCCCTGCTGGGTTCCTAGCTTGGCACTTTGGATACCTTCAAGCTTCACCCCTGCTGACCAACTCGGTCCCTAGCCTGGCACACAAGGCTGCTCTGCAAGCGTCACCTCCGCTGGTTGGGTCCAAGACTTGGCCATCACCTGAAGTTTCCCGATTCTCCATCGTGCCCATTCAGTGAGAATACTGCTCCGGTACTTGCTTCAGTTACTCACTGTGGTCCCTGGTAAAGGCAATTGGTCCCTTAGTGGCATCAGCTTCCCTTCTACCTCCGACCACGGCAGATTCTCCGACCCGCAGAACCGTCACATTTGGTTTGACTGCAAGCTGCAGTCCCAACTCTGAGCTGCTCTTTTACTCTGGATAGGCCCTCACACAGCCTGGCAGCCTGATGCCCCTGGTATATACCCAATCTTTGGCCTTGCAGCCCGGGGCAGACACAACTCATCTACCCAGATGGCGGTCTGGGTGGCACACAAGAACCTGAATCCCCTGACCTCACCCGAATAAATATGCTCTCTGGGCAGACCAAGAGATTCAACAAAATCCCTGCCCATTGGCTGAGATACCCCATACACCCATAACCTGACCTTGAGTTATCCTTCTCAATCTAATACCTCCAAGTGCCCGGCCACCTGGTGGTATAAGAGGAAAGTACAACCATGCCAAATTTAGGGAGAAGTCAATGGATCCCTAATAATTAACTACAGTAGCTACTTCTGACAAGGAATTTGGTGAGGAGCTCCCTGACTAAACCCCAGGGTGCTACATGATGCATACTAGCTCATTATGCCTTTGTCTTGCAGGGTTTTTTATTTCATTTTTTTTTTTTCTGAGGTTTACAATCTCTTTAATTCCTCCCAATGAGTAACTTGCTTACATATTTTTAGCTCCCAACTTTATAGTTTTCAATATTAAACCTGATCTGCCATGGAGCTGCTCATCCCTCCAATTTATTAAAGTCCTCTTTGCTTGCTCTTTTGCTGTATCCTGTGAAGGTGTTCCCCTGCTTGGTCTGGTATCATCAGCAAACTCTGAGATTAAACTGTTTATTCCAAGCTTTATATCATTTATAAAGAAGTCAAACAGAAAGAGCAGCCATATATCACCGCTCTCTGGACAAGCCCTTGTAAACAGTTTTCACATACTTCCCAACCTTTTGAGATGGGAATGAGGGACACCTATCAGCAAAAGTATGCAGGCATAGGACACACCCCCTGGCACGCCCCCTTAAAGGAGAATTGTACAAAAAAACAAGATTGGTTAAACCCACAAATGCTTTTTTACCACTACTGTTCCTTTAAATTGGCTTTTGAAATGTACAAATGCAGCAATTTAGAAATCAGATGAAAGGTTTAGCACTGGGGAACACTTTTTGATAGATAAAAAGTGCATTGTAAATACATCTATATAGATCAGACTAAAAGGAGGGACAAATGAGGAGGAATGAGGGACAGAGGGACTTTTTTTTCCTCCAAAACAGGGACAGTCCCTCAAAATCAGGGACGGTTGGGAGCTATGGGTTTCAATCCAGATATGTGCAATACAGACATACCCCACTTTTAAGTACACCATTGAGGGCCTGGTCATTGTATTACACAATGGCCACCTTTTCACTCTCTTTCTTCACTATCCCTTCCCCACTTTATTTATTTATTTTATTTGTGTGTGTTCTGTCACGTTTTATGTTTGTCACTTGCACGTTTGATGAGTAGGGTGTCGGTCCTTGGGCCAACCCTGAAAGTCTTGTGGGAGGGTGGACATAGGTCTTCTGGCTTGGTTCGTCCTCTCTTTGGGGGGTCTTTCTTCGGGGGAGCCCCTACCCAAGTACCTGGGTGGGTCTGTTTCCGTAGACCTTCCGGAGAAAGGCGGTCGTCTGGTTTCGGCCAGATGGGCCATGTATTGGTACCTCAGTCCCCATCTGGAGCCTAACGCCCTGGGGGATCAGGGTAAGGTCCTTCCTAGTGGATGACAGTAGGACACCCGTTGCACGTTTTTGTGTTCACTCTTGATGTGTGTGCACTTTTTTTGGCACCGGGTGGAAGTTTTTGGGTGTGTTTTGCACGCCACAGGCTTTAAAAAAATAAATAAAGAAAATTGAATTTATTTACTAAAGCTGGAAAGTGCAAAATCATGCTCACTTCTGCATAGAAACCAATGAGCTTCTAACCCCAGTTTGTTCAATTAAGCTTTGGTAATAAAACCTGGAAGCTCATTGGTTTCTATGCAGAAGTGAGCCTGATTTTGCACTTTCCAGCTTTAGTAAATAAAGCCCCATTGTGTACTTAAAAGTGGGGTATGCCTGTATCATCAATGCGAATAGACCTTAAAGAAAACTCAACTGTATCTGAACACCACAAACTGAAAACACTATTTATCTCATTTTTTTAATATTCAAAGCAAACTTCCTCATCCATCAATGTCTCCATGCTTTATTATGTTGAGAAATCACTTTGACAAACATCACCCCCCCTCCCCCCCTTGCATATCTAGCCACGGCAATCTTAAAGAGCAGCTAATTCATGTAACATTTACTTCCTGAAATTAATCTGCCCTTAGCTCAGGCATGCTGGCAGGAATGTGTGCTTATTGGAGAAAGCTCCTTCTCTCCTCCAGATACAGTAGAAGAAGAAAATGCCTATGAGGACTCCTGGGATGTATATGACATAATTTTGGCCTAGGCCAGAAACCAGGACGCAAATGAAAGATATGTTAAAGTTTAAAACAAACAACAAGTTTAAAACTGCAATAAGGTCTAAGTATAACTAATTAGCTGTAAGTATAACTACTTGGACCTAAGCGCTCTTATGGGCCTTATTGTAGCCTTTTTCATGGTTCTTCTCCCCAGAAGTTTATCCTAGCAGGTAAGGGCCACAGGATTGGTTATTGTTCCTTCTGCAATTGTTGTTCCTTCCAGCAAGCGCCTGATCTTTTTTGCGGCTATAACAAGTTTAAAACAACCTTCCTATCCATTTGCTAAGGTTAGCAGCATAAGAATTAAAAATAGTTCATGTTGATTGTGAGAGAATTTAGTTCTGCTTTAATTTTTAAACTAAGCAATCATGGGGTACCTTGAACCTTGAACTCCCCTTTCAGCCCCACATCCAATCACTGTCCAAATCATGCTGCCTCAATCTCTGCAATATCTCCAGAATACACCCATTCCTAACCAATGATATCACAAAGCTACTAATTCACTCCGTGGTCGCCTCTCTCCATGGTTATCCGCTTCAGCCCCAGAAAATTTTACCCCCTTCCTGACCAGAGGACTTTTTGCAATTTGGGACTCCGTCAATTTAACTGACAATTGCGCGGTCGTGCGACGCTGCACCCAAACAAAATTGATGTGATTTTTTCCCCAGAAATAGAGCTTTCTTTTGGTGGTATTTGATCACCTCTGCGGTTTTTATTTTTTGGCCTATAAACAAAAAAAGAGCGACTATTTTGAGAAAAACGCAATATTTTTTACTTTTTGCTATAAGAAATATCCCCCCCAAAAAAAAAAAGAAAAAAAAAAAAATATATATATATATATATATGTGTGTGTGTGTGTGTGTGTGTGTGTGTGTGTGTGTGTGTGTGTATATATATATATATAATATAAAAATGTATTCCTCAGTTTAGACCGATATGTATTCTTCTACATATTTTTGTTTTAAAAGAAAAAAAAGTGCAATGTGTGTATATATATATATATATATATATATATATATATATATATATATATATATATATATATATATATATATATATATATATATATATATATATATATTGATTGGTTTGAGCAAACGTTATAGCGTCTACAAAATAGGGGATAGTTTTATGGCATTTTTATTATTATTTTTTTTATTAGTAATGGCGGCGATCTACGATTTTTAGTGGTACTGCGACAATGTGGCGGAGAGATTGGACACTTTTGACACTATTTTGGGACCATTGTCATTTATACAGCTATCAATGCTATAAAAATGCACTGATTACTCTGTAAATGACACTGGCAGTGAAGGAGTTAACCACTAGGGGGTGATGAAGGGGTTAAGTGTGTCCTAGGGAGTGATTCTAACTGTGGGGGGGGGGGGGGCTTTAACTCACATGACAGCGATCACTGCTCCCAATGACAAAGAGCAGTGATCTCTGTCATGGCACAAGCCAGAACAGTGAAATTCCTTGTTTACATAGGCATCTACCCGTTCTGCCGCTCCGAGACATGATCGCCGGGAGACCGGTAGACATCGAATCTGCCGGTCCCACGGGCACGATCACGCTGTATGCGGCGGGTGAGAGCGCCTGCTATCCCCACCTCTTAAAGGGGATTTACAGGTACGCCCATTTGCCCACTGCTGCCATTGTGCCGATGTATATTGGCATGCAGCGGTCAGCAAGTGATTATTGACACTCGTTCCTCATTGGCTTACCTCTCCGCAGGCTATCCCATCTTCAGTCTATCATGAATGCTGCTGCCAGACTCAGTCACCTTACCAAACGCTCAGTGTCTGCCACCCCTCTCTGCCAATCCCTCCACTGGCTTCTGCTTACCCAACTAATACTATTAAAAAGACTAACAGTCTAAAAAGCCATCTACAACCCTGTCCCCAGCTAAATCACTAACCGTCTCAAAATATCAACCAAACTGTTCTCTTTGTTCCTCCCAAGACCTCCTGCTCTCTGGTTCCCTCCTAACCTCCTCCCATACTTGCCTCTAGGACTTCTCCAGGTCCTCTCCAATCCTCTGGAACTCCCTACCCTAATCTGTCTGACTATCCCATACTCTGTCCACCTTTAGGTACTGAAAACCCATCTCTTTAGGGAAGACTATCCTGCCTCCACTAAAACCTAGACTTTTATTTTCTAAATCAGCTCATCCTCCATAGTTATCACCTTTTGTATCACTTCCCTCTCCCTTTTAGATTGTAAGCACTAACAAGCAGGGCCCCCTGATCCCTTTTGTATTTAATTGTATTTTAACTGTACTGTATGTCTTCATTTAGTAAAGCAATGTGCAAACTGTTGGCGCTACACAAAGCCTGTATAATAATAATAATAATAATAATAATGAATAAAAAGATTGGTAAAATCCCTACTAAACGAGCTAACAGTACATCACCCCCTCCTCCATTTACAACTTTGTTACTGTAATAAATATAACAATCAGAAAATCCAGCACTAGACGGAGCAAACAGCCACATCACTTTTTATCTTTGTTACTGTATTAAAGGGGCGTTCCGGCCAAGAATTTTTTTTTTCTTAAAAGTCAGCAGCTGCACACACTGTAGCTGCTGACTTTTAATAAGGACAACTACCTGTCCAGCGATCCCGCGATGTCGGCCGCCCCGAGTCCGATCCGTCCATCGGATCGGCTGCCGCCGCCTCCATCCTAACGAAGGGAAACAGGCAGTGGAGCGTTGCGGCTTCACTGCCTGTATCCTACTACGCATGCGTGAGTTGCGTGGCGCTTTGTGAATGGCCCCGTTGTTTTCTGGGACACACACATCCCAGAAGGCAACGGGGCCGCTCAACGAGGAGGAGGAATCACCGCGGAATAGGAAGAGGCAGATTAGGAAGACTGCATAGTGTTAGGTGTGACCTCAACAAGTCACCTATTTGTCAGGTTATGTTACCGTTTCCCAATTGTTAGTTAGAGTTCTTATCCAAGCAAAGAGACACGGAGATATTATTCAGTATTTCTGCTCAGAAGTCCGTCGTTAACTCTGACTGTCTCTGACTTTCTCTGGCTCTGAGGCTTCTTTATTACATCTTTTATAGACAGAAAAGAGCAAACATCAGCAAATGTAAAAAAAACAACATTTTCAAAGTAAAGACAATTCTCCGGGTGTTATCAGCTGATAAGACAATCTTCTGGGCGTAGACTGCTTTTTAGGGCTGATGCGGCCTCTTCTTGATGAGTACGTGACAATAGATGACGAATCCTTATTTTACAGAGAAGGATAGGAAAATACAAGTATTTAGTAAGACATAAGGTCAACCATTTTGTTTTGACACCCCTTAATCCTTACATTTCCCCCTTTGACATCACCCCTCCCTCTTGCCCTGGGTCCACCTGAACAAGTTCTAGTCGGCCTATATCCAGAGTACTCTCCCTGACCGCGAGTTGTCAGAGGGGTATACACCCATCCCCCTGGACAGTACCAACATCTAAAATTCAGGAAGAGTGGCTTTTCTGACAGATGGGTGATGTCAAGAAACTAAATCTACCTATCTTCACAAAAGTTCCATCTTTTCCGCATCATTTACCTTGGCTTTCTTGCAAAAGCACATAAACAACTTAAAGCATGCATAAAAGAAAAATACGAATAAGAGCACCACTATAATCGTCATTGCTGCCTTCTTAACCCAAGAGAATAACCCTGAGAAACTAAAAGTTCCACCAAACGGATCCCAGTCGCGACCAATATTTCGGGCCTTCTCTTGTAAATTCTTTACTTCCGTACGGTGTTGTGCAATGATGTCATAATAGTCAGGTACCTCAATGCTGGTGTTATGTATCCAAGTACAGCACTCATAGTCCTCAGTAGTTTCACAGAGTCCTGTCAGTGCTGCACTCATACTTTCAATTGCTAATTCATGTAATTCTAATTGTTGTCTGATGGCTCTGGTCTCCAGATTTAACTTAGTAATGTCATCAGAGTTTTTCTCCAAAACATCATTAATAATTCCTGTATAGTTATTTAGTCTTTTCATTAAGTCTATACCCCATCCTGTCCAGGACGGGAACCAAGCCCATGCCATGTCCTTCTTCAGGAATATTTCTCTTTTACGACGATACCTGAGGGGATATCTAGGGTGCATGCTAGCTTCTAATAGGTGATCACCTCGTTCATCACCTACTACTCCCATTACTGGTACTAAACTTGCGAGGTAGCACCATCCCTGAGCTCTTCTAGGTATCCAAGTATAACATTTATCCTCACAACAGATATATATATTGTTTCCCAGTGCTACTGATCTTGAACTGATATCATTTCTATAACGAGAGGTGTATCCATAGAGGGATAAGTTGGATACTAACCACCTAACATTATTATCCACAATGTTAGTGAGGAAGTCAGATAATGTCTGGTGTGTGCTGGAATTACTGGGGTAGAAGCTTCCATTTAATACGACAATGGACAAATTAAACTTGCTGTCTTGGCATTCTCCATTTCCTCCCGTTGTGTTCCCTAGGTTGAAACACCAATCAGGGGAAAAGGCGAGACCATTTGACTTAAACATTACTGTCTCACTGGTATTTGTTTTAATTATGTTAATGCTACTGTTAGCAAGATCAGTATAGTTTATAGGAACTGCCATCAGTGGTATACTTGCTGTGCTGGGGTGTAATTTGCTACAAATCCAACATTTCTCATATCCTGACTTCTGGGCATAAGCATATTTAAACTTCAGTAATAACATTTTTTTAGAAAATCCTTCATCCTTGTGTATTTTATTCTGTGAGGTAACCAAACTATTAGCCAGAATTACTGAAACAATAAAAAGATACATGTTGTCATTTGCCAACTGGCTCCTTTTTACAATGAGAAGCGTGGATCCAGGTAGGTTTCCCTTCCAATTTCACTGAGGTTGCTGTAATCAATAGCACCTGGAAAGGACCTTCAAACCTTGGTTCCAGTGTCTTTCTGGTATGTTTCTTTACATACACATAGTCTCCTGGTTGTAGATCGTGTGTACCTGTGACAGAATTAGGGTCTGGAAGAGAAGAATACACACTCTTGTGGATTTTAGTCAGACGCTGTTGCAACTGTATTACATACGTAGTTAAACTATCACATTGTAATTGCATACTTTGAGGAAAATATAAACCTAATCTAGGTGCACTTCCAAACAGTATTTCATATGGGGATAACCCTGTTTTTCCTGTTGGGGTGTACCTAATAGAGAACAAAGCTAAGGGTAGGCACTCAGGCCATGGTTTATTTAACTCTTGCATAGCTTTTTGTATTTTCAGCTTGATTGTACCATTTACTCTTTCTACTGATCCTGAACTCTGTGGGTGGTAAGGAGTATGAAAACTTTGTTGAACCCCTAACATTGCCATCACATTTTGCATTATTTCTCCCGTGAAATGTGTCCCCCTATCTGATTCTATTGTTTCTGGGAGACCAAACCTAGGTATCAGCTCAGTAATCAGTTTCTTGGCGGTGGCTTTTGCCGTAGCTGATTTCACAGGATAACTTTCGGGCCAGCCTGAAAATAGGCAGATGCACACGAGAACAAATTCAAAGGGGCCGCTCTTAGGCATTTGTATGTAGTCAATCTGCAGTCTCTGAAAAGGATATTGGGCCCGGACCTGATGTTTACGTGGGGTTTTCACTCTCTGTCCTGGGTTATTAATCAGACAGATTTGGCATGCAGCACAGTAGTTCCTTGCAGTACTACTGAATCCAGGGGCTAGCCATCCTTGGCTTACAATCCTATACATAGAATTGGAGCTGACATGAGTGGGTAAGTGAACAGCCGCTGCCATTGCTGGGTATAGAGAACCGGGTAGACATATTTTGTCTCCTTCTCTCCATACATTGTCAAGGCCTGGTGCAGCTCCCTCCTTAACCCAACGGTCCTTCTCAATAGCCCCTGCTTGTTCCTGTAGTTCCATTAGCTGCTGCCATGTGGTTTCGGGCATACTCACCTGTACCGTGGCTAAGGTCTCAGGGCTTACTTCCCCTAGAGCTGCCTTCTTTGCAGTTAAATCTGCAAATGCGTTTCCTTTTGCCTCAGTTGTTTTTGCGCTCGTGTGTGCCGCTATCTTCATGATGGCTACTCTTATAACCTTTTGAAGATTGTTCAGGACTCTTTTGATTCCTTCACCATGTTTAACAGGTGTGCCTGCTGCTGTAAGGTAACCTCTAGCTTTCCATATGTGGCTATAATCATGTGCCACACCGTAGGCGTATGCGGAATCAGTGTAAATGTTCCCTTCTTGTCCCTCCAAGTGTTCTAGGGCTTTCTCTAGAGCGGTTAGTTCCGCTTCTTGTGCCGACATGTGTGCTGGTAGTGACTTTGCCTCAATTACCTGTGTGTCCGTTACCACAGCATAACCTGTGTGATATTTACCTTTGTCATCGGCAAATCTACTACCATCTATGTACAGTGTGTGTTCTGCATTTGCAATGGGTATGTCTGTGACATGTGGGAACCCCGTGGTTTCTTGTTCCATAAGTTGAAAACAATCGTGTTCATCAGATGTTATGTCATGAAACGAAAGTGTGTCAGAATCCTGAGTATCTTGTGCTGTATCTACACCATTATCATCATTACTCCCCCCTGTCAAATCTGTCTGTAATGGTAAAAGCTGTGCTAAGTTAAAAGAAGTGCATCGCTGAAAGGTAACATTGGGGGGTAGGAGCAAAGTGCATTGTAGACGCAGCTGCCTTGCCATTGATATGTGTTTTGGCTGGACCTGTGACAAGATGGCGTGTATGTCATGTGTGGTATGTACCACTACAGGATTGTCTAAGACAATTTCTGAGGATTTGTCAATGATAATTGACACTGCTGCAACTGCTCGTACACAGGACGGTGATCCTCTAGAGACAGGATCGAGAGCCGCCGAGAAGTATGCTACCGGCCTTTGTTTGATGTGTTGTTGTGTCAACACCCCTGTTGCGTGTCCCGTGATTTCAGCAATGTACAAATGAAATGTTTTGGTATAATCAGGGATCCCGATCGCAGGTGCCGAAATTAGTAACCTTTTTAAGGTGCTAAAAGATTCATGACCTGCTTCTGTGAGTACATAGGGTACTATTTTCAAGCAATCATATAATGGCTGCATCAGAGAACTGGCATGTGGTATCCATTGTCTACAATATGATACCATTCCCAGAAACATACGAAGTTGCTTAAAGTTGCGTGGGATATTCATTTGTCTTATGGCCTGGACTCGGTCTTCAGTGAGATGTCGAGTACCCTGGGATATACAGTGGCCCAAAAAGACAACCTTTTTCTGACATACCTGTAACTTAGTTCTATTCACCTTGCACCCTTTTTCAGCCAGGAATTGTAACAATGATAGAGTGGCTTTTAAACAAGTATCGTTATCCGGACAACATAACAATAGGTCATCTACATATTGCAACAATACACAAGTGTCAGGTGGTTGCCATTCTCCTAACACTGTCTGCAGGGCTTGTGAGTATAGAGTTGGCGAATGCGCCATTCCTTGAGGTAGGCGTGTCCAGGTTAGCTGACGGTTTCGAAGGCGGAACGCGAACCATGGTTGACATTCCTCCGCCAGGGGTACAGAAAAGAAAGCATTTGCCAAGTCTACAACTGTAAATGAGGAGCTATCTGATGGTATTTCTGACAGTAAGGTATGCGGGTTCGGTACTAATGGCGTTATTGGGGCCAATATTTTGTTTATTGCCCTTAAGTCCTGTACCATCCTATACCTTATTGGGCCATCCCCCAATGTCTTTTTCTTAACTGGATACAATGGGGTATTGGCTGGTGATTGTATTTCTTTTAATGCTCCACTTTTAAGTAGAGCCTCCACTTGTAGTTCTATAGCTGCTTCCTGGGGCGCACTGAGTGGGTACTGTTTCTGCTGAGGGAGAACTGCTCCTGGAATCAGCTGTAGAGTAACCGGGGGTATGGGCAGAAGCCCAACGTCTGCTGGATGTGTTTCCCATAACCCTTCCGGAAGGCTAGACAGAATTTGGTCTATTTCCGGTGAGGGCGTATTGGACGGTTCTGGTTCTTCTTCCAAGCATTGTATTTTACTACAGATTTCTATACCCTCTGGGTCATCTCCTATTGCTAGGGTGACCATGCCATCTGGGTGATAAGTAATGTTCGCTCCTATTTTCTGAAGAATGTCTGCTCCTAATAAATTAGTGGGAGCTCCTCTGGAAATCAAAAAGCGTGACAAAAACATGTGATTTCCTATCTTTACTTTTAGTGTTGAAAATATATTTATTGAACATTTCAAGTAAAAACAATAATAGACAGTAACCTTCATGAAGCAAATACAAGCAGGAACAGTAACAGGACTACATTTATGAATGGACGGCTAACGACTATCAACCACAGTCGGCCCCGTCGGAAAGTTTGGAAAACAGGGAAAACAGCCTGTTCCCGATCCACAAGGCCACAGTAGGGAAAAAATACTCATGGGTTACTACATGAGACAACGTGTAATTAGCATTACGAAGAAGACAGAAAGAAAGAGAGAAAAGAAAGGGAAGAGAGGAGCAAAAGAAAGAGGAACAGAGTGATACAGGGAAAAATGAATATCAAGATGAGAGGAGAGGGAAAAGGGGGGAAGGGGAAGGGATACGGGTAGGGGGGGGAAGGGTAGGAGAGAGCCCACAGCGTCCTTATGCATTCAAAATTTGTTCCATTAAGGTGTCAGAGGAAGAGAAGCGGAGCCAGATCGACCATTGAGATATAAACTTGGTGTAAGTGTCATTGTCCAGTGCCAACATCTCCTCCATTCTCATGGTGTCATTCATAATGGATACCCACCGTGACAATGGGGGGGTAGTCGTCGTCTTCCAATAAGCAGGTATCAGCTGCCTAGCAGAGGACATAAAAAAACGAAGCAATCTTTGTCTCTGCGATTTAATAGACCCGGGCAATATTGAGAGTAATGCAATTTTCGGAGAGATAGGAACTGGAGTATCAGCTAGAAGATTATAACATTCAAAAACCTGTGTCCAGAAGGGGCGGATCCTCTCACAGTCCCACCAGACATGTAGATAGGTTCCGACTGAGGCTTCACAGCGCCAGCAGGTGGCTGGCGTAGACGGGAAGATTTTGTGTAAAGTAGCAGGGTCTCTGTACCATCTGGACAGCAGCTTATAGTTCTTCTCTTGAGAGTAGCAGGAGATGGTCGACTTGTGTGTGAAGTGGAAAGAAGTTTGCCGGTCCGGCACAGTGATGTCTTCACCCAAATCCGCAGACCACAGCCTAGTATAAGGTGGGAGCTGATCATGCGCTAAAGTCTGTAGTAAGTTATATAAGGAGGATAGCAGGTGTTTGGGGGCTTCTGGGAGCGAGCACAACACCTCAAAGTCGGTAAGCTTGCGGTGTATTTGAGAGGAGGAGTGTAGGCGTTTGGTAAATGCGGACACCTGTAGGGCCGTGAGCCAATCTCCAGAGTCTGCCAGGGGGACCGGGGTCCCCTGAGAGGGATGCACAAATGTGTGAGCTTGCGGCCACTCCGCACGCCTAAAGGGTCCTAGGGAGGCTGCCCCTGTACTTTGTGGTAAAGCAGGATGGTCAAAGAGGGACGTCAGGGGGCCCGGATCAGAGGAAAGGGTGGTGTTTAGCCCTGTCTTATACCATAATTTCAAGGAGGCCAAGGTCAATGGGGATAAGGATGTCATACTAGAGTAGTCCTGATTGTATCCCCATAGAAGAGCTCGGAGATCCACAGGAGAAAGGTCCTGTTCAACGGCCACCGAGGCCTTGCAAGGAGGACGGGGGAACCATTCTATGATGCGAGTCATATGAGCAGCTGCATGGTAAGTCTCAAAGTCAGGGAGGCCTGTTCCCCCCATAGTCTTCGGGAGTGTAAGCAGTTTAAATTTAACTCTGGGGAGGCCCCTGTTCCACATGAATCTGATGGCTATCGAACGCAGGGAGATGAAAAATGATTTGGGGACTTGGATGGGGATGGTTTGAAATAAATACAGGAGCTTGGGCAGGATGTCCATCTTTAGGATATTAATCCTTCCGAACCAGGGCAAGGGAGACCCCCCCCATTCCTCAAGGTCCTTCCGTATACGGTTAAGCAGGGGAATATAGTTCAGGGAAAACAGGTTAGCTAGGTTGGAGGGTATAATAACCCCTAGATAAGAAATCCCCTTGGTCTGCCATTTAAATGAGAAATTGGATTTTAGAAGGGACAGTGTGGAGGGGGTGAGGGATATGTTAAGGGCTTCAGTCTTAGTAATGTTGATCTTGAAGTTACTATGGGTACCAAAACGTTTAAATTCTCTGAGTAGGGATGGTAGGGAGGTGTGCGGATTCTGAAGGTACACAAGGAGGTCATCAGCATACAGGGAAAGTTTGTGATGCGCAGACGGAGTGTGGATACCTAGAATGGAGGGGTTTTGTCGTATGGCACAGGCTAAATGTTCAATAATAATGACAAAGAGGAGGGGGGACAGGGGGCAGCCCTGGCGGGTACCGTTTGCAATGTCAAAGGGGGCTGATGTGGTACCGTTGACTAGGACCGTAGCCGAGGGTCGTGAATATAGGGACATAACTTTAGAGATGAAGGGAGTTCCGATGCCAAGTTGTTGTAGAGACAGCTGTAGGAACCTCCAGCTGACCCTATCGAAGGCCTTTTCAGCGTCAAAAGATAAAAGGCAAGCTTTCAGGCCTTTACGTTGGATCAGGGAGATAAGATGTATCGTCTTGGAGGTGTTGTCCCTCGCTTCTCTGCCAGGGACAAAACCCACTTGATCGTTGTGAATAATTTTAGGCAATAAAGGGGACAGACGGGTAGCCAGAACTTTCGCAAATAGCTTAATATCTATGTTGAGCAGGGATATGGGTCGATAGCTGCTGCATTGGGATGGGTCCTTGCCTGGTTTAGGGATAATAGAGATGTTGGCAGATAAAGATTCCTTGGAGGGGAGGTTAAGACTGTCTACCGAATTAAAGGCCTTTGTCAGAAGGGGTGCAAGTTGTGGGGCAAATGTCTTGTAGAACCGGGGTGTAAAGCCGTCAGGACCCGGGCATTTGCCCACTTTAAGGGCTTTGATGGCCTGCAGAAATTCAGAAGTAGTTAGGGGCTCATCTAGGGATGTCGCGTCTGCATCATCAATAGTGGGTAGAGCAGTTTCCATAATATAATCCTGTGTGGGGTCGGGAGAGGGGGGGGACCGATCGGAGGGGTTTGCACGCGGGAGGTTATAAAGCTGTGAATAATATTGCCGGAAGGATTCAGATATCCCGGAGGTGTTAAACGTTTTCCTAAGGTCCGATTGGACGATAAAGGGGATAGAATGTCGTGGGGGTCTAGGGTGAATAGTTCTGGCCAGGTGTTTACCACATTTATTCGCCAGGGAGTAGAAGTGATTCCGCGCTTTATCCCGGGCAATGAGGGAGTGCGCGTCTAAGAGCTGTAGCAAGTCTCTGCGGGCGTTGGAAAGCCGGACAAAAACCGTAGGGTCCAGGTCTTTTTTATGAAGGGATTCAAGGTCCGCTATGGTAGAAAGGAGTTTGCGTATATCATGAGCGCGGGCCTTCTTAAGGCGGGAGCCGTGTTGTATGAGGGTACCCCGGATCACACATTTGAGTGTGTCCCACTGGTTCAAAGGGGAGGTTGTGTCCGCGGAGTGGTCACCTATGAAATTTTTAATGACTTTGGAGACATCCGCCACGCACACGGTGTCCCGCAGCAGATTGTCATTAAGCCTCCAGCTCGCCCCCCGGCGGGCAACAGGGGGGCGGACTAGAGTCAGATAGACGGGGGCATGATCGGACCATAGGAGGTTACCGATCGCCGTTTGGAGAGGCGTGTCTAGAAGTGATTGCGATATGAGAAAGTGGTCCAATCTACTGTAGGAGTTGTGTGAGACTGAAAAATAACTGTAATCCCTTTCCGTGGGATGCTGGACTCGCCAGGCATCCACCAGATGGGAGGAATGGAGGAGTGATTTAATACGTGTCAAGGTGGAGCAAGGTACAGAAGACTTACCCGAGGATGTGTCTGCGGATGGGGAGAGGGCAACATTGAGATCACCTCCAACAATAAAAGCCGACCCTCCAAAGGAGGATAGTCTGGTGAGGACTGAAGAGAGGAACCGAGCCTGGCCCACGTTCGGCACGTAAACGTTAGCTACTGTAAAGAGAAAATCGTTTAGTTTCAATTTCAAAAATACATAGCGGCCTGAATCGTCTATGAGAGAGTCCAGGACCTCCGGGTTAAAAGATTTATGAAAGGCAACAGACACCCCCTTGGATTTGGCCTGCGGATTAACACTGTGGAACCATTGAGGGTAGTACCTATTGCGCAGTGCCGGAATAGCTCCAGCTCGAAAATGTGTTTCCTGGAGCAACAGAATTTTCGCGTGCTTTTTGTGAAAATGGTAAAGTGTCTGGCTCCGCTTCTCGGGAGTGTTGAAACCCCTACAATTAAAGGAAGCAAAAGTTATCGAATCGTCACTAGCCATGGGGGATCATTAGGGTGGAGCTCGGGATCAATAGGATAAGTGACACTATGGGCAAACCCCATTGGGGTAAGGAACAGGAATAGAGGATGTACAGGGGAGGTAAGGGAGGGGGGGAGGGGTGGGAGGGTAAAGGCAGAGAGAAGGTGAAGGGGAGAAGAGAAGAAAGAATAGAGAGAAAGAACAGTATGACAACCTTGCATAAGTAGTAACAACAGTGGCAGGTATGGTAACCCGTTCCCAGCACAATAAGCAGGGGGACATGAAACTGGGCATTTAGAAACATCAGTGATAGGAGACGGGCCCAGTAGGTCAGGCAGAAAAGAGGAGTAGGCAAGAAAAGTAAAATAAAAATAAAAAAGGCCACTAGGTGGCTCCAAAAGGCAAACATTACAAAGAAAAGAAGCCTGTCATAAAGGCACAAATCAGTGCATCGCACAGTGATCATAGGATCACCGTGGGGCGCACAAAAAAAAAAAAAAAAAAAACCCCGTAAAAGGGGGGGGGGGGGGGAGTGTGGGATAAAAACACAGAGTCGGGCAGCTCCCAGCACCCCGGCCCCATGGGTAAACCAGTATCAGTTGCGACCTAAAGAGTAAACTAAAGAACATAGTAAGCATAAACATCTTAGTGGTCATCAATAAATGCAATTGTAAACCGGCATAAAATAGAGAACATCTATGAGTCATAGGGGGAAGAACATGCAATAGGCCCAACAAAGGGATCAGATTAAACAAAACAATAATCATAAAGTATGTCAAGGGCAACACGGAGGGGACCGTTGTATACAGTGGGTTGCAAAGACAAGTCTTGAGATCAGTCCAGGAACTATCAGCACAACGGATAACCCCAACTATAGGGAAAGGGGGGAGGGGAACACAGCAACGGGGGTTGTAAAAGATATGCAAAAAACCTGTAAACAAAAGGGTTAATCAACATGTGAGATATTCGACCCATACGGGTCCAAGGCCATCACAGGGGAAGGCCCCAGCGGCGGGAGGAGAAAACAGGCCCGGGGGGCCCACTGGATCGGGTCAGTCGTTGGGATCCTGAAGCTGCGGGGACCGAGTGGTGCGCTTGCGTCCTTGCTTCTGCCATTGCGGGGTGTAGGGTAGACCTGGAGTGGTCGGTGCAAACGGCCAGTCAGGCAGGGCAACTTGGGGCAGTTCAAGCGTACTAAGAAATGTAGGCAGGTCCCCCAACGTACGAAATACAGCGGTTTTACCCGCGTGGTGCACTCGAAGATGGAACGGGAAACGCCATTGGTATTTGATCTGTCTTGCTTGCAGGAGTTGCGTGAGGGGTCGTAGGGATTTCCGCAAAGCCAGTGTTTGGCGAGAGAGATCAGGAAGGAGCATGATGGGTGCGTCATTAAAGAGGATCGACTGCTGCGTGCTGGCGGCCCTCATAATGTTCTCCTTTATTTTGTAGAAATGGACACGGCACAACGTGTCACGAATGAAGGAGGGGTCAGGGGTACGGGGACCCGATGTACGGTGCACCCGGTCCAATTCGATCGGGTCATCCTTGGGTCGTTGGAGCAGTTGGTTGAAGATAGTCGTCACAGCTGCAGGCAGGTTTTTGGGGTCAACCGACTCGGGTATCCCCCGTATACGGATGTTGTTGCGGCGACTGCGATTTTCGAGGTCGTCCTGTTGGTATGAGAGCTGCTGAAGCAGGACAGTGTGGGTATTGAGGATCTGATCATGTGATTGTACAGTGTCCCGCAGGCTATCTACTGTGCTATCCACATCATCAAAGCGCACCCCCACATCTTTTCTCAAGTCAGAGATTTCCTTGCGGTATGTTTCCTCGATCCGGAGTACACAGTGTTCAAAGTCAGCTTTGGTGGGTAGAGACCTCATGTAGCTGTGCAGAGATCTAATCTGCGATTCCATGTCCCATCCATCCCCCGATCCTAGGGAGGCATTAGAGCGGCTTCTGGTAAGCCTGGGGGAGAGGGCAGTGTCCTCAGAGTGTGAGAGCAGGCTGTGGGGACGCACCTGAGACTGCAGAGCTGATTCAGAGCGTGCCGGGGATGGAGGGGCCGGCGTCCCTTTGGATGCCGGTCGGTGCTGAGAGGACGACCGTCCATGGCCAAAATAATCATCGAGATCCCCTCCCGGGTGACGGTTATTGCCACTCTTGTGTGCTTTGGGCTTGTCTTTCCCCATGGTGCTGTGTATAGTCCGGTTTACTGTCCGAAAGAAGGGCCGGGGGAGCCAGGAGCTGAGTATAGGCCCGACCTACCTCTCCATACGTGGGGGCAGGTCCTTAGAGGTGAAAGTCCAGATCATTCAGGGGGGCTTGCATATAAAGCAGAACGTGGTTCTATAGGTACAATCTTGAGATAGATCAAGGTGACCCCCGCCGTAGCAATTCTGTGGGGTATAGTGGCTGATTATCTGAGAGGATTAAAGGATCATCCAGGTAGAAGGAATGTAAAGTGGTCAGTCCCCTGCTGCAGTAGAGTAAATGAATAGACAAGGGAGCCAGAGCAGAGTCTGTGTGCAGAGGGCTGCAGGGGATGCCTGGAGTAGTGGACCAGGAGAGCAGGCTGGGGTCACAATCAAAGGTGGATGGGGGACCACAAGCAGAGAGATAAGTCTACTAAAGCAATCCTCCGTGAGGGGGGGTTTTCAAGCAGGCAGACCGCAGATGCGAGCCAAAACATCCGCGGAGCACGTTTCTGGGCAGCAGTTGCAGGAAACCCTGGGGATCCTCAGGCCTCAGTAGGCCGCATTAGGCCGGGGCCGGCCGCGGGCCCCCCGAGGGCCGCGGAAGCTCGAAACCACCCCAAATAGGATCCGGGCGGGGGGGGGAGACAACTGGAGGGGACCGATGACAGCCCCTTACCTCACCCGCCGGCGTGGCTCCGATGGCTTCAGGCGATCCCGGAGGCCCAAGATGGCGGCGGCCGGCGGAGAAACTAGTGGCAGGTCCGGGCGGCTGGAGGCCTCAATTCCGAGGGAAAATCGTCCAGGACCCCGTGGCGGCACAGCGCGGACCGGGCGCAACAATTTTCTGGGCAGATTGTGCTCGTTGGCAGGTGGATGGCGACGGATTGCTCCGTGACCGGCGGGAGCTCCTCAACTACACGTCCGCCGCCATTCGCGTCAGGCCACGCCCCCCTATCTTTACTTTTAAAGGTTTAGTCAGTGGGGCATCAGTCAGGAGTCCGTCATAACCACTTATGGGTATGGTGTCACGGGACGTCATGTGTGGAGGGACTACTGAATCAGACAACAGACTGCGTGACGCTCCTGTGTCAACCAAACAAGGAATATGTTTACCTTCCACCTTCATCAACATGTGGAGCATTTTGTTCTCTGATTCAGCTAGGACTGGGGCAAGTCATGCGGTCGGATCGTCCCTATCATTGGTACGCCTCTGTCTGTAGTCCCTCGTGTCTCTGTCCGTGTTTCCTTCCTGTTCGTCTTTTATCCTTTTCCTACAGTCTCTTTTTATATGTCCCACCTTGTTGCAGTAATAACAGGTAAGAGGTTTACGGGAGGAATTCCCTCCTTCATTGACCCGGGCAACAGTGTTAACTCCCGGTGTCCTTCTGGGTTTAGTTTCTGCTAAATCAGCCTCTATGCCTTGTGCTTTCTGCAACAATGTTCCTCTGTCCCGTATGGCTCTCCATTCGGGAGTACATGCCTTCAGTTTGTCACCTATTTGGGGTACTAGTCCTTCCATAAACTGTCGATTGAAAGCCCTAATGGTGACGGGTAAGGCTAAATCTAGACCTTCGTCAGCCATCATGCTTTCCATGTTGAGGTAAAATTCTGTAACAGTCTGACCTGGGGCCTGTTTTATGGGCGCTGTCGAACCCCTTTCCTGCTGTTTCCCTTGGCAAAATTCTCGTAACTGAGCAATAAACAGGGGTCTAGAGTCTATATGACGAGGGTGTACTCCTGGCGGATCTGTGGTAGGATCCCCTTGTGGTCTATGTGGAGCAATTTCATTCATAAATTGATTAAACATCGTTAGTGTCATTTTATGTCTACACAAATCTTCCCCATCTTGCCAAGTTGCTTCATGTGTGTCTAGTAATTGTGTCACGAATCTACAGAATGCGGCAGGTTTTGCTACGGGATCAGGAGCATTCTGTATTAATGCCATAAGAGTGTCAGCCGACCAAGGTGTCCATGTCCTCAGAACGACTTGTCGGGTCACTGTAGGTGGCTGTCCTGCTTGACCCGCATTTGGATTATTTACTTGTATTACCCTAGTCCGACTATGGACTGGAGCTACGGGCTCTGGTCTTTGAGCGCCGCAATGTACACATTCCTGTGCCCAGTCTGTATTCTGGGTACCGCATACTCGGCATACCCATCCTCTTCCTCTTAAGGAAGGATAAAGTTTTGGTCTTTCATTACCTGGTGTGGTGATGTTATAAGGAGGTGGAGTATCTCCCGTATTTACCCTATCGCCGGGAGCAGAAGGAAGACTTTTGTGTCGGACCTTCATATCCCATCCACCCTTTTCCTGACAATACTCCCATCCCTCCTCTTCAGCCCTGTTGGAAACCTTAATTAAACATTGTATTTGTGATACCCATCTGTTCTGCAATATCTCTCCCTGTCTGTCTCTCTTTATATTCTCCCAACCTTCTACACTTAGCCCATTTTCTCCATCCATCCCCAATTTCTTGAGAATCCTATTTGTGCCCTGTGCCTTATCCTTCCCATACAACATTGTAATTATGTCTTTAACAGCATAACATTTCTGAGGTTCCTCCTGGGGTTTACCATGTGTCTGGCCCATTTTGACAGTCCTGCCTAGGTGGCGTTTGGATCACTTACTAAGTGTCTCGTTGCCTTCTCCTCCTAGGGTGCCAAAATACTAAAAACCTCTCCTAGATGAGATTTCTGAAATCGAATTACCTTATATGCTAGCCAACTGACAAATATTATGACCAGACTGACGGCTACAACATATACAAGCATTCCCTTTTGGTGGCCAAACACATATGACTAGGTCTCCGGGACTTTGTGGAGACCTTATTTCCGTCCCATTACCATGGAATCTCTCAGCATTCGTTTCTTATTCCTGCTTTATCGAGGCAGTCAGGACTTATACTTTCAACCCGTTTTTAGGCTCATGAATCAAAAAGCGTATATCAAACTTAAGTGTCGGACCCCCAAAGTACTCTTACGAGTTAAGGGCGCATTCCGTTACCCATTGGGATGATATATGTTTCAATTCACACCATACAAACAGGGCTTATTTCATTCACAACAGACAGATGACAAGTAGACAGACAAGAAACAACGGTAACATAAGCCAAAATATTAAGTTCAAGACCCGCTTACTACAGAGGTTGGTTTTTACCTGAAGAACAATTCAGACAGATCAGGTGGGCACAAATCTAAGAAGCACAGAGTTTATAAGAAAATAAAGCTTTTCTTACCTGCGCAGGATTTGTCTGTGGTTCTTTGATGTGCCCGACCATTTCGTTCCGTCCTTATGTTCGTTCGCCTCTTGTAGTTTCTTCAGCGAGTCCCTATTCGCGGCGCCAGAAATGTTAGGTGTGACCTCAACAAGTCACCTATTTGTCAGGTTATGTTACCGTTTCCCAATTGTTAGTTAGAGTTCTTATCCAAGCAAAGAGACACGGAGATATTATTCAGTATTTCTGCTCAGAAGTCCGTCGTTAACTCTGACTGTCTCTGACTTTCTCTGGCTCTGAGGCTTCTTTATTACATCTTTTATAGACAGAAAAGAGCAAACATCAGCAAATGTAAAAAAAACAACATTTTCAAAGTAAAGACAATTCTCCGGGTGTTATCAGCTGATAAGACAATCTTCTGGGCGTAGACTGCTTTTTAGGGCTGATGCGGCCTCTTCTTGATGAGTACGTGACAATAGATGACGAATCCTTATTTTACAGAGAAGGATAGGAAAATACAAGTATTTAGTAAGACATAAGGTCAACCATTTTGTTTTGACACCCCTTAATCCTTACAATAGCAACAGCGGTTTCAGGTAAGTTAAAAAAGTAATAATTTTTCTTTTTTTAAGAATATTAATGCATTTTTTTTATGTGGCCCTCCAGGAATATTATTATTATTATTATTACTATAATACAGGATTTATATAGCACCAACAGTTTGCGCATTGCTTTTCTTCATGAGGGCAGACAGTACAGTTACAATACATAAAAAAACTTTTTATTCATTCTCCTTGCTGTCAGTGGACACAAATGCGTTTTTATAGCCGATGTTAGTGAGAAGAACCTAGACACTTTTCTGTTAAAGCACTTTGAACCTCGACATATTGCACAACGAAGTGTCTATGTTTATATCTATGTGAGATTTGATTGATCCTTGGGAAGGAGACCATACCTGACAAGCTTACAGGTTGCGGACCTGGAGGAGCCTCAAAGCCATATTTAAATAACGTGGGTTTGGCTGCTCTATTTGGGTAGCCCAACACATAGGATAAGGGTCCTCCCTATCGATGGTGGCTCTCAGTATAACACCTATCACTTTGGATTACTGTCACTGGAGCTATTTGGACTTTTTATAGTATATGGATTTATATTTATGTAACACCGTATCACACTTGATGGTTACTATTTTATAAGTGCTGCATCTTTATCGTTAGTACAGTTACAATACAATTCAATATAGAGTGATTAGGGACAGAAATGATGTGCCCCTACTATTATAATTGAATATAATACATTAAAGTCTCTCTTCTCCGGGCCTGTGATCAAAGATGTGTAAACATTTTAAAAGGATTCCTCAGAGGTGACAATTTTGCCTGGACTTTACCTCCTAGTCAATTAGCCACCAAAACACTCTTATGCCCTGTACACACGGTCGGACATTCCGACCAGAAAATCCGTTGGATTTTTTCCCGACGGATTTTGGGGCGAAACTTGTTTTGCATACACACGGTCGCACAAAGTTGTCGGAAAATCCGATCGTTCTGAACGAGGTGGCGTCAAACACATACGACGGGACTATAAAGAGGCCAGTAGCCAATAGCTTTTGTCTCGTAATTTATTCTGAGCACGCGTGACACTTTGTCCGTTGGAATTCTCTACACACGATCGGAAAAAGTCCGATCGGATTTTGTTGTTGGAAATTTTTTTTTGACAGGTGTACTAACCTGTCTCCACACTATCCAAAAAAGAAATAAAAAATGTTACCTCCTTTATTTACACTTTAACCACTTCAATACAGGGCACTTAAACACCTTCCTGCCCAGACCAATTTTGAGCTTTCAGCGCTGTCGCACTTTGAATGACAATTGCGCGGTCATGCTACACTGTACCCAAATGAAATTTTTATCATTTTTTTCCAACAAATAGAGCTTTCTTTTGGTGGTATTTGATCACCTCTACGGTTTTTATTTTTTGCGCTACAAATAAAAAAATACCAAAAATTTTGAAAAAAAAAATGTTTTTTTTTGTTTCAGTTTCAAAACTTTGTAAATAAGTACGTTTTCTCCTTCACTGATGGGCACTGATGGGGCTACACTGATGGGCACTGATAAGGCGGCACTGATGGGCACCAATGTGGCACCAATGAAGTGGCACTGATGGGCGGCACGGATGGGCGACACGGATGGGCGACACGGACGGACACTGATAGGTGGCACAAATTGGCACTGATAGCTGGCACGGATGGGCGGCACGGATGGGTGGTACGGATGGGCATGGATAGGCGGCACAGGTGGGCATGGATAGGCGGCACAGGTGGGCATGGATAGGCGGCACAGGTGGGCACTCATAGGCGGCACAGGTGGGCACTCATAGGCGGCACAGGTGGGCACTCATAGGCGGCACAGGTGGGCACTCATAGGTGGCATCGGTGTTATACTATAGTAATGGATGCCAATCAGTGCCAAACAATAATGCATGCCAATCAGTGATGCCCATTGTGGGCACTGATTGGCATCCATTATAGGCACTGATTGGCACCCATTGTGCTGACTGGCATCCCTGGTGGTCTAGGGAGGATTATGACCTTTATTACCTTTTCCCTGGTGGTCTGGTGGCGTCCCTGGTGGTCCAGTGTGGGCATCCTCGGGGGGGCTGTGCTGATAATCGATCAGCACAGACCCCCCCTGTCAGAGGAGCAGCCGATCGGCTCTCCTCTACTCACGTCTGACAGACGCGAGTGAGGGAAAGCCGATCACCGGCTCTTCCCATTTACACTGTGATCAGCCGTGATTGGACACGGCTGATCACATGGTAAAGAGTCTCCGTCGGAGACTCTTTACCGAGATCGTAGTTGCCGGGTGTCAGACTGACACCCCGCAACAACGATCGCCGCGATGCGCGCCCCCGGGGGCGCGCAGCAGCTCATAATCCTGATCACGTCATATGACGTCCGGTCAGGATTATGAAACCACTTTGCCGCCGTCAATTGCCTATAGGGCGGGCGGCAAGTGGTTAATGCCCCATACACATGGTCGGAAATTCTGACGGAAAAAGCCCGATAGAGCCTCGGATTTTTCGACAACATAATCCGATCAGACTTTTTCCATCTGAATTTCCGACCATGTGTACAGGGCATTAAAGTGTAACTACAGGAGGCAACATTTTTTATTTATTTTTTGGATAGTGTGGAGACGGATTAGTACACCTGTCAGTTTTTATTGCTCTCTGGGCCTCTGTTAGGGAGAGTCACTGTCTATTTGTCCTGTATACTGTTATTATCGAAAGTGAAAATAAAAGACAATCCCAAATTTTGGGTTGACACCAGAACAGTAATAGAGGGGAAATCTTCTAATGGTGACCCCCCAGGATTCCCTCATTTTGGGGAGATTTCCTCCCCCTTTCTGTTTTGGCTATGAGACAGGAAGTGATGAGAAATCTCCCCAATGGGGCACAGATGGCAAAAGAGAAAAAAAAAAAACTGGCAGGGGTTTTATTTCTCCCTGTTACTCTAGAAAAAAAAGGTTTTCCTTTAGTTAGACTTTAAGATTTGATTATTATTATTATTAGTATTATTATCATAATACAGGATCCATATAGTGCCAACAGTTTGCGCAGTACTTTACAACATGGAGGCAGACAGTACAGTTATAATATAATTCAATACAGGAGGAGTCCGTTATAAATATATTCATACTTTTTACAATAACCATCACTATTTAGGTAAGGCAAAAACAAAAGTTGTATCTCTTTGATGGTTGTTCTTCATTACTTTTCTGATGTATGGACATTTCAAAAGAAGTATCACTGGGGGAGTGAAGTGTGCCTCGTTTCTTATCTTCGAGTCAATTTCCCCATCTTCTAAATTGATCTTTTTCTGTATAAATTAATCCTTTACAACAAACTTTACCCCTCATATTTTATTTTCCCAACTCTGTGTATACATTTGTGGCTTTTAGAACAATTTCTAGAAATCTGTTAAAGAAGAGAACTAAGTTCTCTTGAAAGCTTGCATCCAATGCTCCGTACACATGGTCAGATTTTGCGACGGAAAATGTTCGATAGGAGCTTTTTGTCAGAAATTCTGACCGTGTGTAGGCTCCATCGGACATTTTCCATTGAAATTTCCGTCACACAAATTTTGAGATCTGGACAAATTTTCCAACAACAAAATCCGTTGTGGGAAATTCCGATCATGTGTACACAATTCCGACACACAAAGTTTCACGCATGCTCAGAATCAAGCAGAAGAGCTGCACTGGCTATTGAACTTCATTTTTCTTGGCTCGTCGTACGTGTTGTACGTCACCGCGTTTTTGACGTTCGCAATTTTCAACCAACTTTGTGTGACCGTGTGTATGCAAGACAAGTTTGAGCCAACATCTGTCGGAAAAAAATCAATGGATTTTGTTGTCGGAATGTCCGATCGCGTGTACGGGGCATTGGACAACTTGTAAGCCAAAAAAGGTAAAGGGCATCACTTAAACGCCAAACTTTCTGCATTAATCAATGGCGAACATGGTACAATACTCCACTGTTACTGATCTATAAATCCACCACTAGAGGGAGCATAGAGTGTCCTTACCATCACTTCATTCCATAACTTTATTATGGAATTATTACTATAATGCTCTACATATAGATCAGTAAAAAAAAAAAAAAAAAGAACCATGAAAAAAAATAAATCTGTGCTGCTGCATACATGCATGCATACACTATATAAATCCTGTATAATAATGATTAATAATACTATAATAAATATAATATAATAAATATAAGGCCTCTTGCACACGGACGCCTAAAAATGCCACGATTTTAGGCATTAAGGTTTTTTTTTTTTTTGCTTTTTTTTTAACTGATCTAAATGCCACTCATTGTTTGGGCCTGTACAAACAGATGCATAAAAGTGCTCTGCATATAGATCAGTAAAAAAATAGATCAATAAAAAAAGAAAAACCTGCGTTGCTGCATACATACATGCATACAACATAGCTAGAAAAATATTTTCATGCGTGTGCACGTACGCGTGAACATGCACATTTATTATACAGCCCATCCTTGCATTTTTACACAGGATTTTTCTGCCAGGAATCCGATGTTCATACATCAGTACCGTGTGCAAGTACTCTAAACATTTGTAAATCCACCACTAGAGGGAGCAAGAAGTCACATCACTTCCCCTCCCTTTATAACCTTGTAACTGTAATTAATACAGGGATTTATATCTAGAGGCAGCAAACCAGCATCCCCCTCTCTTCATAACTGCTGCTATCAGCCACACAAGGAGTGCATTGTTTTGAATGAGTCATCCAACTCAAAAACCTGTATTGTAAAGAAGAGTAGTAAATGGTGTAGTGCAGAAAATAGAGCCTGAGCATGTAACAATGAAATGTGGCCACCCCCTGTCATTTTATGAATTGTACACTACACATACAAACAAGGTTTATAAGACATTATCACACATTAATACCATTATTTACAGCTAGCTCTCTATGACACACAGGTAAAAACCAAGACTCCACATTCCCTTTATGGTGTAGTTGTCAATTGCTGATGTTACAGTTGAGGTGTGGGGGGTATTTCAGTGTTATCTGGTTTAGTGTCAGGTGCAGATGTTGTCACTATTAAGATTGATGCCTAATGTAAAGTTTAGGACTTGTTAAGGTTACAGGTAAAGTGGTAACCGCAGCAGTCTAAAAAACAAAACAAAAAAAATGTAAGACAATTGCATAATGTGCTAGTATGCATTGCATACTAGCACATTATGCAATACTTACCTTAGAACGAAGCCCTCCAGTGGCACGCTGTCACTGCTGAGAGGGCTGACATTTCCCCCGGTCTTTTTTCCAGGTTTGTGGGCTTCGGTGATGTGAGTGGCCGGAGCAACGATGGCGTCACTTCTTCGGTTCTGGCACGAAGCTCTGAAGAGCACATGCGACGTCACCGGCTGCATCCAGGGTGAATATCTCCTAAACAGTGCACATTTAGGAGGTATTCATTTTACCTACAGGTAAGCCTTATTATATACTTACCTGTAGATAAAAATAACAAAGCGGGCTTTACTACCGCTTTAATGGGTAGAGATAGGTTAAAGGTCATGGAGATTGCTCCACCTTCTTTAAAGGCAACCTGTACTCCAGCTGAAAGTTCTGCCTGACAGCTCTGGCTGCCATGTTCATCCCTTGGTTTTAATTCTTTAAGGGGCCCATTCACACCAGTGTGAGCACAGGAACTTCTTGTCATTGCTAGATAGATTCTCGTGGGAGCCATTTATGCCTCATGCACACTGGACGTTTTTACAGCAGCTGTTTTTGGCTGTAGATGTCTTTTTCTACAGTCATTAAACTCTCCATCATGTTATCCTATGTGTCCATGCACACATAGGCTGTTATCAGCAGTTTTTGAGCAGTAAAAAAACCCCAAAACTAATGGGTTCTGAGAGACGTTTTTCAACTGTAAAAATGTTCTAACACTGATAAACGTCACTCACCAGCGGTTTTAAACAATTTTGATCCATTTAAAAGAAAAAAATTGTTAAAAAAAAAAATGATAAAAAAATGCTAAAGCGTAAAAATGCTAAAAATTTGAAAAACTCACTGCAAAGCTACTGATGTTTTTATAACGTTACTTTAATTTCCAGTGTGCATGAGGCCTAAAGTGTGCCTGTCTTACTTTTTTGTGCGTTCCTGTGTGTTGGGCAGCCCATTGAAATGAATGAGCTGTCAAAAATGTGACACGCAAAAAATGCGTGAGCCAGCCCTGAGTCACTGACCCATTACAAGTATGCATGTAATGACCTTTGACTTTCCTGTTACTTGTTCTGGGCCGCTGCTGAAGCCAGGGGATAGACATGACTGCCAGTCAACTAGCAAGTTCAGAAGGAGCTCAGGGATAGCAGCTGCTGTTTTTACTTGACTGTAAAGGCCCAGATAGTCTGTATAAGCACATGCTGTAGATATATTATAAATCGGATCGGTGCAGAATAGATGGGGTCTGCGAAGGACCCTTGGAAGTGAGATAACCAGAACCTAATAGAGGCCCTAGGTATTGAGACAGCTAGCGGCCATGAGGTGCTGTGACAGCTCTGACCACAAGGTGTCAGTAACGCTCCACCCTGAGCAGCGTCCCCTCTCCTATTTCAGAGTGGAGTCAGTCTCAGTAGTTTTATGATATGATTCTCCTTTATTAGGAATCCCGCCGTGTTTATTGCTGAAGGAAATCACTGAACACGCCGTCATTTACGGCTCTCTGGCCTAAATTGCCTCCCAGGATCAGCCATCATAAAATCTTTATTTTCCCTGTAAAGCTTAGTGACACAAGCGGAGTCGCTGCATCGCGCCCCAAGCCCGCAGTGCTGAGACTCAGGGTCATGGCCTGCGGAGCGCCAGAGGTCACAGGGTCATGGGTACGGCCTGGATCGGCACCTGTGGCCCCCCTCCTCTATACTCAGGGGCCCAAACCCTACCAACATTCCCACTCTCTGTTTGTTTATGGAAGATGAGCGGCTCTGATTAGCCTTGTTATGTGGCCTGCCAGCGGTTCAGTCTTGAGCAGCGCCCAGGGCCGGGAAGCAGCTGACGGTGTCCTGCGCGGCAGGTGGTCATCTAGAAGCAACATGGCCGCTGGAGCTCCATAATGAGCTGATTATAGACAGGCACGGGGCTGTGGCCACCTGTTGTGTGGAAGCAAACAAACTGCAGGCGGTCGAATACATCATCACTAATAATCATACACGTGTAATAATACTCAGGGGAGGCCTCTATGATCTTTATGTAAAAATAATCAGAGGGGGCCTATATGATCTGTAGGGCTCCATGTATATATGTAATAATACTGGAGGGGTGCAGGATCCATAGGCCTCTGTATACATATGTAATAATACTCAGAGGCCCTGTATGATCTGTAGAGAACCGTGTACATGTGTAATAATACTCAGGGGCCCTGTATGATCTGTAGAGCACCGTGTACATGTGTAATAATACTCAGGGGCCTTGTATGATCTGTAGGCCTTTGTATACATGTGTAATAATACTCAGGGGCCTTGTATGATCTGTAGGCCTTTGTATACATGTGTAATAATACTCAGGGCCTGTAGGATCTGTAAGGCTATTTGTGCATGTGTAATAATACTCAGGGGGCCCCGTATGATCTGTAGGCTCTTTGTACATGTGTAATAATACTCAGGGGGCCCCGTATGATCTGTAGGCTCTTTGTACATGTGTAATAATACTCAGGGGGCCCTGTATGATCTGTAGGTCTCTGTGTACATGTGTAATAATACTCAGGGGACCTGTATGATCTGTAAGGCTATTTGTACATGTGTAATAATACTCAGCGGCCCCCTATGATCTTTATGTCTCTGTGTACATGTGTAATAATACTCAAGGCCCCGTATGATCTGTAGGCTCTTTGTACACGTGTAATAATACTCAGGGACTCATATGATCTGTAGGCCTGTGTACATGTGTAATAGTACTTAGGGGCCTGTATGATCTGTAGAGTATCATATACATGTGTAATAATACTCAGGGGCCCCGTATGATTTGTAGAGCATTGGGTATACGTGTAATAATACCCAAGGGCCCCTATGAGCTGTAGAGTTACATGTGTGAACCAGAACCAGACATACCTCTTATAGAGGTAATACTCAAGGCGGGTGCCTGCACAGAGACCGGCGCAGCAGCAGGGACAGCCTGCGACTCAGGTTGTACCGGAGCAGCCACCATGGAGGATTCCAGGTGAGCCGTGCGATTCAGGAGCGTTTGTAATGCCAAGGCAAACTGATCCATGTGGTGATCTTGCTCATCCAATCTGGAAAAAATATTACCAACAAGTGGATTGACTGTATCTTCTGAATGCATGGCCTTCACGTACTGTCAGAAACAAGAAACAGACAGACAGAAGTACAATCAAATCACACTTGTTTATAAATAAAAATAAAAAGGTAATTAGAAAAACGCGTAGTCAAGCATAGCCAGAGTCCTGTAGCCAGGTCTTGTAGTCAGCCAGTCCAAAGTTCATTAACCAGATCGGGTAATCAGCCAGGCCGGAAGTCAGGGATCCATGGAGAGCAACCGCAAGCAGGACAAGAAGCCAGGTGGGATGTCAGCAAGCCAGTCTTGAAACAAACAGCAGGAGATGGTTCCCTGTGATGTGACCAACGTGAAGGCAAAGCAAAAGTGAGACGGAAGGCTTTAAATAGGCAGGTCAGACGAGCATCATCGGGAACAGCTGGTAACTGTGGAAAGAGAAGAGAGCTGGCAATTAGCCGACAGCTGAGTGGCCAGCCCAGAGGAGGAAGGGCTACGCCAGCCCTGACAGTGGGGAAATCCAAGTCTTCTAGCGGCCGCTGTCGAGGACACTTCATGAGTTCGATTAAACCTGACCGGAGAAAGGAAGTCGCTTCGGGGAGGGTCGGCCAACACTGATGGTGAGTAGGGATGAGCTTGGTGTTCGATTCGAACACATGTTCGACTCGAACATCGGCCATTTGTCTGTTCGACAAATTCAGAACTTTGTGGACAGTTCGCACCAAATTCGTGTGGCACGAACAGTCCACAATGCACTACGGCATTGCAGTGCATTGCTGGCTCATGATTGGCCAAGCATGCACTGTGACCCGGCATGCTTGGCCAATCACAGCGCCGGCAGCGAGGATAGACATAATTGGCCACAGGCAGGATGCCTGTGGCCAATTATAGCTCAGGGGGTTTAGTACACGCCCCACACTATATAAGGCCGCCAGCGCGGCGGCCTTGTTTAGTGTGTTGGCGTGCAGGGAAAGTGCTAGATAGGCAGGGACAGTGTGTTCTTTTCTCAGCCATCTGCAGGAGTTAGTGGGTGTTGTGTGCCTCCAGCGCAGTATACACATGTATCTACCCTTTATTGCTGTTGCTCTCTAATACAGCCATCTGCAGGAGTCAGTGGGTGTTGTTTGCCTCCAGCGCAGTATACACCTGTATCTACCTTTTTATTGCTGGTATTCTCTAATACAGGCATCTGCAGGAGTTAGTGGGTGTTGTGTGCCTCCAGCACAGCGCAGTATACACCTGTATCTACCCTTTATCACTGGTGTTCGCTAATACAGGCATCTGCAGGAGTTAAAGTGGGTGTTGTGTGCCTCCAGCACGGTATACCCCTGAAGATACCCCTTATTCCTGGTGTTGTCTGTTGCATAGCTTGCATATTAGCCTTTAAAATTAGCACTTTTGATTTTGAACATTCAAGTCCCATAAACTTTAATAGGGTTCTAAAGTTCTTACAAATTTTAGGTCCGTTCGAAGGTTCTGGTACGAACAGAACCGGAGGGTGTTCGGCTCATCCCTAATGGTGAGAGATCTGGGGCCATTGTGTTGGGTGGGACTGTGAGGAATTATCTCCCAGCGGAGGAGCTGAGAGATTCGGAGTTTGACTCTCTCTCTGACACTGGAGATGACGACCTCTTTGAGACTATGTCGCAGGAAATGCTCTGGGCTAATTCAGACGATGTTGCCGCAGCTTGCAGCGTCTCCGGGTGGCTGGCCCTGAATTCGGGGAGTGGAACATCACGTGCGGAAACCCCCGACAACAATAGACTTAACCTTGCCCAAGCCCGTAGCTTTGACTACACCCAAAACAAGTTTGGATACTCTAGTAAGCAAGGCCCCTGACTCCTGTGTAACTCTTGGAGATGGGAATGCCAGAGCCTTGCCAAAGCTTGCGAGGTCTCAGAGACTACTTAATAAGCGGGTGGCATCAGAATATGGGGTTGAATTCCCTTATGTGCCCAGGGACATTATGGATGTCATTGAACAGCACGTGAGGAGTGGTATGCAGAGGACGTCGTTTGGAACTACCTAAAGGTTCCAAAGCCGTTCCGGAAGAAGATTTTCTCCTTGGACATGTATGAGCGGTTTACAGGGTACCTCCAGCAGTGGAGTTATGGAAGGCACGTATATGCAGACAAGGTGGTGATCTGTAGACGGAGGAGGGACAATGTTGTTTATTTTGTTACAATGATAGATGCCCAAGGGAAGTCCATGACCTTACCAGATCCCAGGTTCTAATGGTGAGGACAGTTACCAGAACTGTTTTGTTCTTTGAAAGAAAAAAAACTTTTGCTCCTCCTACTTTTTGATTGAGATCAAGGACTGTGGGTAGACAGCTAGATAGTAGGTTTTGAAGAGACTACGTGTCAAGCTCTACACAGCACGGGGGGGGGGGGGGGGTGGACTTGAACTTATGACTTTCGCCACTAGGTGGTGCAAGTTTTATATGTTTTTCGTTGCAGGAGAACTTCTATCAAGCCACTGGAGAGAGGGTGGTATAGGTAGATAGGTCTTGGGCTGCATTGTGTGCGAAGATGATCCTGTGTTGCTAACCAATGTTTTTTTTTTATAAATGTTTAACATTTATTGTTTTCCTTCCCTTTCCCCCATTCCAACCCTAAAGTTCAGGTACTCAATTTTGATTAGATTTAGAACAATTTTTTTGGGGTCTCCCTTTCTTGCCCAGACGATGAGGACATCGTCTAAATTGGAAGGGGAAGTATGTAGCGTCGGCTCCTGAAGAGCACACGCTATGTGTTTTGTCATTTAACTTTTCCTAGAGACAGAGTTTGGTTTTGGGTTTAATTACTCTAAATTTTGACCTCAGTACCAGTCTGGCTGGACTACATGGTGTTCTGCCTGACCATGGGTGGCACTGTCATCCCTGGCAAGGTCAAGAACGCAGTCTAGTTGGGTGCATTAAGGGTTTACTCTCTCTCGGAACCAGCCCAGTGGGAGTGTCACTCATACTGTGCATTCTGGGAGAGGGTACTTAAGGTGCTGACATCATGTTCTTTGGAGTTCCGGTCCAGAAGTGCTTTCTGGTTGTTTTGGTCCTGGTCCACCTGACCAGCCCCCAGGACTCTCATGGCCTGGGGTGTGGATCCACCCGACTACAAGTCTTGGGGCTGGCTAGCCCGAGGCAAAGAAACTGAAAGAAGGATTCAGTGATTCGGTGCCGTCTCGTTTTGTAGAGAGGCCCAGCAACTGTGAAGGTTTATAGGGGAGGACTCTTCGGGAGAAGGCCACGCAAAGGTTGGCTTCTCAGCAAGAGCCTGGACAAGTTGAAAGACCCCAAGTGAATCTAGTCTCGTGTGGTATCGCAGGTCCGGTTGCAAGACACTGGTGCCATACAAGGGTTTTCTGAGTTGTCTACATCTTTCAGTTCTGTTAAAGTGTTTTACAACAAGTCTGTGGCAGAGATTTTAACCAAGTGTTCTACAACAAGTCTGTGGCAGAGATTGTATCTAATAGAAACACCCTGTTGGCTGCTAGGCCTGGTGAGAGAAGGACTATCCGATAAGGGTGAGGATCCAGTTGTGAATGGCTATTCTCTGGATTTCCTAGTGTGAGAGACTTTTCCTATTTGACTTAGCACTAAGAGTACCTGGAATTTCCTACCTAAACCCTCTAACCCTCTGTTCAGCGACTGTGTTCATTAACTATTTTTGCAAATAAAAATCCCTCTAAGTGGATCTGGCATCAGTCTCTACAGTGCTTGGGCCATCTACCTCGGGAAACCCCTAGACACTCACAAGGGCAAGAAGGTAAGGGTAAGCCCAATTAAATCAGCCGCTTCTTCGGGGGTCAGTGCTACAGTAGCAGTGAAAAAAGCCATTGTAGATTTGATCATTCATTTTTACAATATTCCCTTGACTAGGGGTGAGGCAGATGTGAGTGCATTGCCCACTTAGACTACCCATATACTAATTAATGAGTGATGTGGATGAAGGAATCCTCCTCACTCAGACAGTGGGGTTGATCTACTAAACTTGCAAAATCTGGTGCATTTCTGCATGGTAGCCAATCGGCTTCTAACTTCAGCTTATTCAATTAAGCTTTGATCAAAAAAAAACCTGGAAGCTCCATCTATGGCCAGCTTAAAGCAGTATTAAGCTTAAAACCAAAAATGTAATATATTGCAGCTTAGCAATCATTAGATTTGGTAGCTGCATTTGTTTTCTTAGGCTTTTTCCCCTCTGTTTTCACCTGGTGATTTGGTGTCAGGGCTGGGCTCAGCCCTTTCGCCTCTGAGCTGGCCGCTCAGCTGTTGGCTAATTGACAGCTTCTATCTCTCCACAGTTACTCAGCTGATGATGATTTCCTGCTCGTCAGTCCTGCCTACTTAAACCCGTCCAGCCCAGAGGATCTCTGCCTTCACCTTGGTCAACATCAGAGACTATCTCTGTGTAGAAATGGGAACAGAGGGGCGCCAGACTGAGTGCAGTATAAATCATATATTTAATAAAAACAAGTAGTAACTCACAGGTTAAATTAAATGAGTTCAGTATGTGGTGAAAATCCCCAGTCCTGGAGTCTCATAAAAGTCTTCCCTTTGCAGCCTGGGGCACTGGTGTGATCTTACAGGGATCCACCTCTATTTTCACAGAGACTATCGCCTGTGTTCCTGTTTAAAGACTTGCTTGGCTGACATCTCTTCTGGCTCCAGATCCTGCTTGATGTTCTACTACACTGATCCCTGACCCTCTGGCTTGGCTGACTATCCATTCTGATTACCGAACTTGCTATGTTTTGACTACGTTTGTTCTATTTACTTTTATTATTAAACAAGTGTGATTTAACTGTACTTCCGTCTCAATCTGATTTCATGGTTTCTGACATCTGTCCAGTAATACACCTCCTGAATTAGAGTGCAACCACTGTGGATGAAGGAGCACAGGGGGCACCTTTGGACAGCAGCATTGTCAGTTGGGGGAAGGGGAGTATTAGGTGGGCTAGTAACTGGTTGTCAACCTTCTCGGACCTCCTGGACCTCTAGACTCACAGTTTTGAATCCCGCGGACCACTAACATGAATTTTTCATGCCTTATACACACAATGCTTTGGCTCTCTGCCCCCTTCTCCCTGGATCACACTGCTGCCCTATACACACAATGCTCAGGCTCTCTGCCCCCCCCCCCCCCCCACACACACACTCTGGATCACATTGATGTCTTACACCTCCTTATTAGGGATGAGCCGAACACCCCCCGGTTCGGTTCGCACCAGAACTTTCGAACGGACCCCGTGTTCGTAACGAACGTTAGAACCCCATTGAAGTCTATGGGACTCGAACGTTCGAAATGGAAAGTGCTAATTTTAACGGCTGATATGCAAGATACTGTCCTAAAAAGGGTTTGGGGACCTGACTCCTGCCTCAGGGGACATGGGTCAATGCATTAAAAAGTTTTAAAAGCGGACGTTTTGGCGGGAACACTGATTTTAATGACGATTAAAGTGAAAAAAAAAATGAAATATTCCTTTAAATATGGTGCCTGGGGGGTGTCTGTAGTATGCCTGTGAAGTGCCACGTGTTTCCCGTGTTTAGAACAGTCCCTGCACAAAATGACATTAAACGGAAATAACACCATTTAAAACTGCTTGCGGTTTTAATGTTATATCTGGTTCCTGCAATATGGTTGAAAATCATTCAGAAAAATGGCATGGGTAGCCCTCCCTGCCCATTACCAGCCTATTTGGGTCTTGTACGCATATTAAGGGGAACCCCGTACCCATATTAAAAAAAGGAAATGTGTGTGGCCCCCAGGCCCTATATACTCAGAACAGCAGTATACAGGTGGTGCAAACAAGACAGGGACTGTGTAGGTTTGTTGTGTTAAGTTGAATCTGTTTGTAATTTTCAACTGGTACATTTTTAAAGTGTAGCTCCAGTCAAAAAAACTATTTTTAAGCTTTTTGGAAAACATAGGGAGGGGTTATCACCCCTGTATAATTTGTTTTGTCGTCCATCTTTTTTCATCTCACTTGCTGTTGTCTCCTTCCGTTTGCAAGTAGGAGATGTTTGTAAATTGGATGTTTGAAAGTAGGGGCCTGCCCTATATGCTCTGCAGAAATGGCGGAACAAGGTGTTGGTTTTGCCACAACATTGTAAGCCCTCAAAGTGACTCTTGGTGGGCGCTGGAGCGCCCTGCTGTGAACGATTATATCAAGAATTGTAATTACATGCCATTGTTGAACAGTGGTAGAAGAATTGACCTTTGGTGGTTGTGGTGCTGGTGCCACAACACTATAAGTCCTCACCGTTACTCTGGGTGGGCACAGGAAGGGGCCCTCCTGTGAAATATTATATCAAGAATTGTAATTACATGTCCCTGTTAAACAGGGGCAGAAAAATTGGGCCTTAGGCACTGGTGCCATCACACTGCAACCTCTGCCATATACTCTAGTTTTATTGCAGGAATTAGCCCTGCTGCAAAGCATTGCATCAAAAATTGTACTTAAACGCCCCTGTTAAACAGGGGCAGAAAAATTGGGCCTTAGGCACTGGTGCCATCACACTGCAACCTCTGCCATATACTCTAGTTTTATTGCAGGAATTAGCCCTGCTGCAAAGCATTGCATCAAAAATTGTACTTAAACGCCCCTGTTAAACAGGGGCAGAAAAATTGGGCTGCTGGCATCACCCAGAACCAAAAATGTTCTTCCAACATATCAGCGGAGGAGGAAGAGGATAGACAATCAACATAACAGGACAGTCACTCAGCATCAGCATAGGCAGTCTTGAAGGGATGTGGTATTTCAAAAAAAAGATTATTCGGTTACATCAGCTTCAGGTGCTTGGTAGCTGTGGGTGATCCAAGACTGATTCATCTTGATGAAGGTCAGTCGATCAACTGATTCGGTGGACAGGCGCACCCTGTGATCGGTAACGAAGCCACCAGCAGCACTGAAGGTGCGTTCCGAAAGAACGCTGGATGCAGGACAGGCCAGTAGCTCAATTGCATACTGTGCAAGCTCTGGCCAGTGATCCATCCTCAAGACCCAGTAAGCCAGAGGATTTTCAGTGGGAAAGGTGTCCAAGTCTGACCTTGCCCCTAGGTATTCCTGCACCATGTAAATTAGACGCTGGCGATGGGTGCTGGAACCAATCATACCTTGGGGCTGCGGACTAAAAAATTGTCTGAAAGCATCAGTCAGCCGGCCACCTTCTCCACCTCTCCTTCTGACTGATGCCTCAGCAACACGTTGTCCAGGACCAGGAGTTTGTGACCTCCCAGTCGCTGGGAACGCGTTGCACAGAGCTTTCTGCAAGGCCTCCCGGAGATGTCTCATCCTCTGCTCCCTCTGCGATGGCAAGATAAGGTCGGCAACCTTACCCTTGTACCGTGGATCAAGGAGAGTGGCCAGCCAGTAATGGTCCCTCTCCTTGATCCGAAGAATACGAGGATCCTTCCGCAGGCTTTGCAGGATCAGGGAGGCCATGCAGCGTAGGTTAGCTGAGGCATTCGGTCCGGAGTCCTCTGGGTCACTAAGGACAACATGATCCGCAGCTACCTCCTCCCAGCCACGTACAAGTCCACGTGTTTCTTGGGACTGTAAATCATCCCTATAAGACTGCTGCTGCTGATGCTGATGCTGAGTGCCAGCCTCCACCTCCATGCTGACACAGTCATCCTCCTCCTCCTCTTCCTCCTCCTCACCCTCTTCCTGTGTGATGGGTGGCACAGCAGGAACACTGTCTGGATAAAGGGGGCCTTGAGAGGCAAGGAAGCCCTCCTCTTCCTGCCTCTGTTCTGCCTCAAGTGCCCTGTCCATTATTCCACGCAGCGTATGCTCCAAGAGGTGGACAAGAGGTACAGTGTCACTGATGCATGCACTGTCACTGCTCACCATCCTTGTGGCCTCCTCAAACGGTGACAGGACAGTGCATGCATCCCTGATCATGCCCCACTGGCGCGGTGAGAAAAAACCAAGCTCCCCTGACCCTGTCCTGGTGCCGTAGTCGCACAGGTACTCATTGATGGCCCTCTGCTGCGTGTGCAGCCACTGCAGCATGGCCAATGTTGAGTTCCATCTGGTGGGCATGTCACATATAAGGCGGTTCTTGGGCAGGTTCAACTCCTTTTGGAGCTCAGCCAGCCGAGCACAGGCATTAAATGATCGGCGGAAATGCACACAGACTCTCCTGGCCTGTTTCAGGACATCCTGTAAGCCGGGGTACCTGCCCAAGAACCGCTGCACCACCAGGTTAAGGACGTGAGCTACACAGGGCACATGGGTCAGTTGTCCCTGTCGGAGGGCGGAGAGGAGGTTGGTGCCATTGTCGCAAACCACCATTCCTGGCTTAAGCTGGCGTGGCGTCAACCACCTCTCGGCCTGCCCCTGCAGAGCTGACAAAACATCCGCCCCAGTGTGGCTCCTGTCCCCCAAACAAACCAGCGCAAGCACGGCATGGCATCGTTTTGCCTGCGTACTTGCGTAGCCCCTGCAACGCCTACGGAGCACCGCTGGTTCTGAGGACAGAGCACTGGAAGAGGCCATGGAGGAAGAAGAAGAGGAGGGGGTGGAGGAGAGAGGTGTGTCACAACCAATAGTAGCATTTTGGAGGCGTGGTGGCGGAACAACCTCCAACACTACTGCACCTTGTCCTGCATCCTTCCCAGCAGCCAGAAGAGTGACCCAATGGGCCATGAAAGACAGGTAACGTCCCTGTCCATGCCTGCTGGACCATGAGTCAGCGGTAATATGCACCTTACCGCTGACCGCCCTGTCCAGCGAGGCAAGGACATTGCCTTCCACATGCCGGTAGAGAGCCGGAATCGCCTTCCGTGAGAAAAAGTGGCGTTTGGGGACCTGCCACTGAGGAACCGCACATTGTACAAACTCACGGAAGGGGGCCGAGTCTACCAACTGAAAAGGCAGCAGTTGAAGTGCTAGCAATTTAGCCAAGCTAGCATTCAACCGCTGGGCATGTGGATGGCTGGGAGTAAATTTCTTCCGCCGGTCCAGCAGCTGGGGCAGGGACATTTGCCTGCTATAATCGGACGTGGATGTACCACTAGCAGAGTTCCCGGAAGCACTTGGCTGTGACACACCTAATTCTACACCTTCATTCCTCTCAGAGCAGGTTTCAGAGAGGACTGAAGGTCTAGTGGGGTTGGAGATGCCAGCTGATGAGGAGCAAGGAGAGGTCCGCTTTGTTCTTTGGTGTGGGTCTTTGAGGTATGCTTGCCAACGAGCTGCATGGCAGGTCAACATATGTCTGGTCAAGCATGTGGTGCCCAAGCGGCTGATGTTTTGGCCACGTGAGATACGCTTGAGACATATGTTGCAAATAGCAGCGGTGCGATCTGATGCACTCGTCTCAAAAAAGGCCCACACCAAAGAACTTTTAGAATAACGCGCAGAGGAAGCGCTCTGCGCAGGCGGAGCTCTGCGGTGTGATTCAGTCGGTGTGCTGCCCCTAAGCTGGCCCCCGGAGGGCATCCTGCCTCGTTGGACATGTGCCTCCTCCTCCTCCTCCTCCCTCCTTCCAGGCACCCACGTGGAGTCAGTGCCCTCATCATCCCCTCCCTCTTCATCGCTGTAGCAAACCTGGCAGTATGCTGCAGCTTGTGGAACATGACTGCCAGATTGCTGTGCTTCTTGAGCATCCTCTCTCTCTGCGCTCACGCTACTGCCTTCCTCTAGCTGAGTGTCATCATCAGAGCCCACCAAACACTGGGCATCCTCCTGGAGCATGTACCCAACACTGTGCTCAAAGAGTTCAGGAGACTCCTCAGGAGGACGTGGTGGGTCTAGGGAAGGAGTCACTGATGATGACATTGAGAGGAGGGACGACGATGTGTTGGCAGCTGCTTTTCTACTACCCTGAGACTGGGTGAGAGAGGATGAGGAGGATGAAGAGGGCTTGGTCATCCACTCTACCAAGTCATTGGCATGTTGCGGTTCAACATGTCCAGCTGCAGAAAAGAAGGACAAGCATGTCCCATGGCCACGTGCTGATGACAATGCACCGCGTCCACGACCAGCACTGTTGTCTCTAGACACAGAGCCTGCTTGCCCTCTTTTATCGGCTCGCGCCTGTCTGCCTCTCCTTGCTGGCCTTTCAGACATGGTAATGGCCTGAAGGGAGTTGGGTAAAACAGTAGTTGGGTAGTTTATATTGTGCTGGAGGCACACAACACCCACTAACTCCTGCAGATGCCTTTTTTATAGAACAGCAGAGTTAAAGGGGTATATACAGATGTATACTGTGCTGTGCTGGAAGCACACACAACTTCCAATAACTCCTGCAGATGACAATCGGGCCCAAATAGAGAACAGCTATGTAGGTGGATTATAGCGGTATGTACTGGGTACAGAGCACGCACACAGCACGCACTATCTCCTGAGTGACACTACTGACTGCAAGCTCTATTGTTAAAGATGGACCACTAGCTATATAGGTGAGGTGAATATCACGGTGTATACTGCGGTCAGGGCACGCAGACAATAACCAGAAAACAGCAGAGTTAAAGGGGTATATACAGATGTATACTGTGCTGTGCTGGAAGCACACACAACTTCCAATAACTCCTGCAGATGACAATCGGGCTCAAATAGAGAACAGCTATGTAGGTGTATATAGTGGTATGTACTGGGTACAGAGCACGCAGACAGCACGTACTAACACTACTGACTGCAAGCTCTATTATTAAAGCTAGATCACTAGCTATATAGGTGAGGTGAATATAGTGGTGTATACTGCGGTCAGGGCACAGACAGTAACCACTACACAAGAGCAAGATAGTAAATCAGCCAAAAACGATTGGTGTGTAACTGTGTTGAAGGTACACAGAACACCCACTGCTTCAGACGCCAACACACTACACGAGGCCGCCTTAATGGCGGCCTTATATAGTGTGGGGCGTGCACTACACAGCCTGAGCTATGATTGGCCACAGGCAGGATGCCTGTGGCCAACCATGGCTCTCCTCGCTGCTGGCGCTGCGATTGGCCAAGCATGCGGGGTCACAGTGCATGCTTGGCCAATCGTGAGACAGCAATGCATTGCGCCATCGCAGTGCATTGTGGGCCACACGAATTTTGCCGCGAACGGCCCAAACGTTCGGAATTTGGCGAACGCACGAACGACCGATGTTCGAGTCGAACATGCGTTCGACTCGAACACGAAGCTCATCCCTACTCCTTATCCAGTCATGTGCTCAAACTCCATGCTCGCTCCCTCAGTCTATGGTCAGCGCTGCCATTGGAAGTCCCCTGCTTCTTTACCTCCTGCTCTCTGCACTACTCCCGGTGTTCACAGGAGCAACAGGATACCTATTGGGGAGGCAATGGGTATCAATGTGTGCTGACAGTATTGACAACAACAATGGAAATACCATTGGGCGGTATACATCCACCACAATGTTGATTGGCTACCACTGGACTAGCAGATTTAAAAACATCAACAAATTGAAACCAAACTCCAGCTAATACTATATACTATTGGGATCAAATGTCACACGCATTGTAAATTTAGTTTTTGCCTCAGGACCCTATGGTACTGAGGGTTAATTGTGTAGGTAGGCCTTAACACCAGTCTGGCCAGGCCATGTTTGAAGTTCTGCCAAGTCATGTGAATGGTGAGGTGCACATGACAGGCTAGAACCAGGCCTGATTGAATGTTTGGGTATGGCCCTCTCGGAGCCAATCAGCGGGAGTGCCGGGCCCGCTGAGGAGTCTGGGGGGGTACTTAAGCAGGTGTGGGTCATGTGTTCGGGGTTCCGGAGTTGTTTGTGAGACCCGTGTAGTCTGTTCTGGTTCCAGGACCGGGATAGCCCCGTGAGGGGTCATGGTCACGGGGTGTCTGACATCCCACAGCATGTTCCTGTCAGTGGCCCCTGATAGACCCGTCTGGTCTGGGGTAGGGATCCGTCTGTTCCCGAGTCTCTGAGCCGATTGCTCCAAGGCACTGTAACTGAAGGAGGATTCAAAGTGTCTGGGTGTGCTCTCGACTTGGAGGGACACCACAGCTTGTGGAAGTGACCGTGGGAGAACTCTTCGGAGGAGGGCCGGCAAGTGGCATCCTGAGAAGTTCCTGGTTACTGAGTTGGGAAGGACATTGATGAGTTCACACTTTTCCAGTACCACAAAGGAAGCGGGAAACGTTCCAGGTACGGGTGGAAAAAGGTTCCTGTACACCTTCAGTTGATTGTTCAAGTTTTGAGTCAACGTGCTGACTGCCATGATCTCTGGCTAGAGGTCTGTTCAGCCTTGAAGTACCCAGCTGCGAGTGGCTACTCTCTGGGTAGAAGTGGAGACTTTGTTAGACCTGCAGTTCAAGGTACCTGAGTTCTTCACCCGTGCCCTCTGTTCCCTAAGAGACTGTGTTCTGTGAAAGTTCCACTGCAAAATAAAACCTTTTAAAAGGACTTTATCTGTGTCAGAGTGCAAGTCGTTGGGTATCAACCCTGGGAACCCCTAGACGCGGAAGAGCAGGCCAGGAGAAGGTAACCGGTAAGCCCATTCAGTCAAGGCCGCCCTGCAACGGGTTATGGCCGCTACAACTACCGTATATACTCGAGTATAGGCCGACCCGAATATAAGCCGAGGCCCCCAATTTACCCCCAAAAAAACTGGCAAACTTATTGACTCGTGTATAAGCCGAGGGTGAGACATGCCTGTCCATCCCTGTGTGTGTGTCCGTCCATCCCTGTGTGTCCGTCCATCCCTGTGTGTCCGTCCATCCCTGTGTGTCCGTCCATCCCTGTGTGTCCGTCCATCCATCCCTGTGTGTGTGTGTGTCCATCCATCCATCCATCCCTGTGTGTGTGTGTGTGTCCATCCATCCATCCCTGTGTGTGTGTGTGTCCATCCATCCATCCATCCCTGTGTGTGTGTCTCCATCCATCCATCCATCCCTGTGTGTGTGTGTCTCCATCCATCCATCCCTGTGTGTGTGTGTCTCCATCCATCCATCCCTGTGTGTGTGTGTGTATCCATCCATCCCTGTGTGTGTGTGTCTCCATCCATCCATCCCTGTGTGTGTGTGTCCATGTGTGTGTGTGTGTGTGTGTGTGTGTGTGTGTGTGTGTGTGTGTGTGTGTCCAGCCTACCTGTGTCCCGAGCCTGTGTCCCGAGCCTCCGTCCCGTGCCTTGCCTCCTTGCCTCCGTCCCGTGCCGTGCCTTGCCTCCTTGCCTCCGTCCCGTGCCGTGCCTTGCCTCCTTGCCTCCGTCCCGTGTCGTGCCTTGCCTCCGTCCCGTCCCGTGCCGTGCCTTGCCTTGCCTCCGTCCCGTGCCTTGCCAGGATCGCCGCTCTTCGTCGGCGCCTCGGCGGCCATTCTAAAATTCAAAAGCCGCGCCTCCGCCTTCGCCTGTGATAGGCGGAACACTGAATTTCCCAGCAGCCTGTGTTCCGCCTATCACGGACATCGTCTCATCCTCGTCCGTAGTACGAGGATGAGCGGATGTCCGTGATAGGCGGAACACTGACTGCTGGGAAATTGAGTGTTCCGCCTATCACAGGCGGAGGCGGAGGCGCGGCTTTCGAATTGTAGTATGTCCGCCGTCTGTCTGCTCGATACGCTGATCGAGCAGTCAGACGGCGATGACTCGAGTATAAGCCGAGGGGGGCACTTTCAGCCTCAAAAAAGAGGCTGAAAATCTCGGCTTATACTCGAGTATATACGGTATATAGCTCCCAACCATCCCTGATTTCGAGGGACTGTCCCTCATTTGGAACAAAGTCCCTCTGTCCTCCTTTCCACCTCATTTGTCCCTTATTTTGGTCTGATCTATATAGTTGTACTGTAAATAAAATGCAGTACTTATCTATCAAAAAGTGTTTCCCAGTGCTAAACCTTTCATCTCTTTTCTAAAATGCTGCATTTGTAAATTTCAAAAGCCAATATAAAGGAATAGTAGTGGTAAAAAAGCACTTGTGGGTTTAACCAATCATTTTTTTTGTACAATTCACCTTTAAGGGGGGTGTGGCAGGGTGTGTGTCCTATGCCTACATACATTTGCTAATAGGTATCCTTCCTTCCCATCTCAAAAAGTTAGGACTTATGCATAAGCAGTTACAGCAAACAGCTTTTTTTTTACTACTGGAATAAAGGTTTGGCATAAATAAAGAAAAGATGATCATTGTAAGCACCCTTGTCAATGGTAAATGGTTTGTCTCATCCCTGCTACTGATACAATCTGCAACAGAGCTTCTTCTTTTGAAGAACAATAGACTTTTTGGCTGGATGAAAATAAAGGTAAGAAGGCCTAAAAAAATAAAACAAATGCAGACACTACATCTAAGCCCTTGTACACACGGTCGGAGATTCCGACGGAATGTGTCCTATCAGACCGTTTTGTAGGATATTCCCAATGTGTGTGGTCTGCATCAGACTGTTTCCATCGGAGTATCCGACGGACCAACTTTTCCAACTTGCCGGTAAAATTTTCCGACAAAATGCTCCTATCGGACATACTCCGATCATGTGTAGCCTACTCCGACGGACAAAGTGCCAGGCATGCTCAGATCAAATTCCTAGACCAAAGCTATTGGCTACTAGCCTGAACGTAGTCCTGTCGTAACGAAATAACGTCATAACTTTATGTACAATCGGATTTTCTGACAACTTAGTCCGACCATGTGTATGCAACATCACTTCCGGACCTCTTCCGGAATTAATCCGTCGGAATTACTCCGACGGATTTGGTTGTCGCAATCTCCGACCGTGTGTACAAGGGCTTAGAATTGGTAAGTTGCAATATAATAAATATTTGCTTTTAGGTTAAATACCACTTTAACGCTGTGGTATAAGGTGTCCCTCATTCACATTTCAGAAGGATGGGAGGGATGCCTTTAGGGCTCATGCACAAGAAACGCTGCCTTTATATCTGTATAGCTTTTTTTGGGGATCTGAAGTTTTATTATAGCCAATTTGTATATGCTTATAGCATTGTTTAGCCCAAAATAGAAGAAATCTTGCATTCAATATGTACATTATATAGTATTTTGACTTATTTTACTACTTATAAATGCATATAAACCGGTGTACATGCATACGTGGGTCAAGGTATTCTATTGGATAAAGTGGAATGGATGAAGAATTACACAGCTCTAGGCACTGTACTAATGTTTATGCATTGAAATGCGCACAAACAAAAGTATTTAACACACCATTACAAGCATTTATTATATTGGATGTTTCTGGCAGCAAGATCCAGCATAGAGATGAGTATTTTAACTATCCCTGTAGGCATAAAGCTGACCATACTCTAGCATATCTCCCAACTTGTTGAGATGGAAACGTATGTAGGTATAGGACACACCCCCTGCCACACCCTCTTAAAGGAGAATTATACAAAAAAAGAAAAATATTAGTTAAAGGGTTTGTAAACCCTTGTGGTCTTTCACCTTAATGCATTCTATGTACGGTATTAAGGTGAAAAACCTTCTTCTGTAGTGCAGCACCCCCCAGACCCCCCTTTTACTCACCTGAGCCCTGTCTTTCCAGCGCCGAGCCAGTGTCTCGGATCCTGATTGGATAGATTGATAGCAGCACAGCCATTGGTTCCCAATGCTGTCAATCAAATCCAATGATGCGGGGGGCGGGGCAGAGTCTTGCCATCTGTGTCAATGGACATAGCAGCAGGACACAGGAGCGCACCCGCATGAGTGCCCCGAGCAAGAGCGCTTCCCCAACGGGGCACTCGAGAAGAGCAGGCGCCAGGAATGCCGCTGAGGGCCCCTAGAAGAGGACGGTTGGGGCCATGCTGTGCAAAGCTAACTTTTAAAACAAAGGTTTAGTTATCCTTTAAACCCATAAGTGTTTTTTTTATTTTTTTATCTTTACTATTCCTTTTATATTGGCTTTTGAAATTTACAAATGCAGCAATTTAGAAACTGTATGAAAGGTTTAGCGCTGGGAAACACTTTTTTGAATGATAAAAGTGCATTTTATATTATTCTTTATAGATAAGAAAAAAGGGGGACAAATAAGGAGGACAGAGAGACTTTGTTCCAAATCAGGGACAATCCCTTGAAATCATGGATAGTTGGGAGCCAAGCACTAGTAGAATTTTGTTCAGAAATCTTAGCGTTAAGAACATTCGTTTGATTTACTAAACGTAAGTGGGTCAAATCTATGTTCGTTTTCGACCACAGTGACAAGAAAATTTGAAGGAGCAGGATGGAAAAATTTTCTCCACTGATCGAATTTATAACAGTAAGTGCCCGTTCACACAGGGGCGACGCGACTTGCAGCGCGACTCACAGACGCGACCTGCACACAACTTCAGCGGCGACTTGCAAAATGACTTCTGTATAGAAGTCAATGCAAGTCGCCTGAAGTCACCCCAAAAATAGTACAGGAACCTTTTTCTAAGTCGGAGCGACTTGAGTCGCTCCTATTAGAACGGTTCCATAGTACAGAACGGAGTGCGACTTGTCAGGCGGCTAAGTCGCCTGACAAGTCGCGGTAGTGTGAACGGGCACTGAATGTGGTTATTATTTGGGAACATCAGTTCTCTCCATAAGTGAACGTTAAAAGGAAATCTTTTACAGTGTTACTAAAGGCTGCTTTTTAATATAGACAAAAAATATAGACAAAAAACATATTATACTGCTCTGTGTAATGATATTGCACAAAGCGGCCCTGAACCTCCACGTCTGGGGTCCCCTGCCAGCACTCTCAGCTCCTTTTCTTCTCTGTGTGCCACCACAGGAAGCCATTTTCTATGGTGGCACATGTGCTGGCACTATCTTGAGCTAGGCTGTGTGTGCCTATTGACACACACAATGCAGCTGGGCTAGGCTCTCTCCCCGCTGAATTTGATTAACAGCAGCAGGAGCCAATGGCCGCCTCAATGTCCAGTGAGGGGAGAGAGAGAGCTCAGCACTGAAACGAAATCAGGCTCAGGTATGTATTTAGGGGGCCAATGATGACAGAATGTCTCCTGGGCATAACTGTGATAGCCTGACTGATACAGGGGACGACACCACATCACTGGGGAATGCTTCAAGTCTTGCTGCCTGTTGGACAGCAAGCATAATACTCACAAACGTGAAATAAAATTGCTCATTGAGCTACTCATCTATAGCCCAATAGTTGTAGACTTGGCACACTCCAGAGTGCAGAGGGACCTCACCGGGATCCTTTATGGCTAACATGTTTCAAGGGTAACCCTTTCTTCATCAGAGCCAAGATGGAGTGACTCTGCAATGTGCCAAGTCTAGGATTACTGGGTTATAGATGAGTAGCTTGATGAGCGATTTTAATTCACAAACATATTATTCTTATTGATCTTAAAAGAAATGCTGTGGGATAATGCACTAGGCTGGTGTGCCCTCATTTGTTTGTTTCTTGAAGTATTTAGAGGGGGCTGGGGGGAGGGGCTAATCTTGAAAGTTTTTTTACCTTAATGCAGAAAATGAATTTAGGTTAAAAAAAAAACATCCTTTAAAGGGGTTGTAAAGGCAGAAGGTTTTTATTTTTTTTAATCTTAATGCATTCTATGCATTAAGATAAAAAATCTTCTATGTGCAGCAGCCCCCCCTCAGCAGACAACAACTAACATAAACATACTGTAGTACAATTTGATACAATTAGAACAGATTGTTTAGTTTGCCCTTAGGGCCGGTTCACACAGCGGGCGATGCGAGGCGACACGACTCGCCTCGCTCCCGCAAGTCGCCCCCGTTCTGTACAATGGAACCGTTCTGAGAGGAGCGACTCGAGTCGCTCCGACTCAGAAAAAAGGTTCCTGTACTACTTTCGGGCGACCTCGGGGCGACTTGCATTGACTTCTATACAGAAGTCATTTGCAAGTCGCCGCCGAGGCCGCTGCAGGTCGCGGCGAGGCAAGTCGGAGTCGCCTCGCCTCGCCTGCAGTGTGAACCGGCCCTTACAGTGCCTTGAAAAAGTATTCATACCCCTTGAAATTTTCCATATTTTGTCATGTCACAACCAAAATTGTAAATGTATTTTATGGGATAGGAAAATACGAAAAGCTGCGCCAACAGGAAATGGTCTATACCTAACTACCCAGAACATAAAATTTTTTAAAGGTTATAAATAATTAACACATTCATTATATATTGAAATAAAAAAATGACAGTTAATATGATTTCTTAATTGAAGAGTTCATAAAAAGTCCATAGACAATCCACAGTTGCGATCCTTTATGAGAACACCACGGTGGTTACACACACACACACGAATGCGCACAAGTGCCCGTCACCGTGAAGTGAGTGCGCTTACTGGATGGAAGCTTAGTTAAAGCGTTGTATGTAAATCCTCAGTCTCCTCAATATACTCCTCCTTATAATGGATCAGCTAACCGTAGTGAAAAGCAGCATTCACATATAAGTATCTCATTCAGCGATCCCAAAAAGTACTACCAATGGTCATCATTAGTATCCATGGGCTGCTCTGATGTCTCATGAGGCCTTGCTGACCTGCTGTGCACATGGCAATTTTATGTGATAGACCAACACAAAATCGCACATAATTGTGAAGTCTAAGAAAAATGATAAATGATTTTCAATATTTTTTTTACAAATAAATGTCTGAACAGTGTGCATTTGTATTCAGCCCCCCGAAGTCTCTGCAGCACATGTGAACAAGCCCTTACATAATGGAGGGGATTGTGGGCAGACTGCCACTAATATGTTGGTAAGTATTTAAAGGAGAGGAAAAAAAACTCCTCGAGGAAGGTGAGTGATAGCATGAAAACCTGAGCACCCGAGGAATTGCTCCATTTACATATACTATTTGCACATGGCTGCATATTCACACTGAACAGGAATTTTCTTCTTTTCTGATGATTAGATAATTGAAGTAATAATTTATTAAATAAAGATTCTTACATCAGCCTCTCCATCTCCCAAGACAACGTTCTGTTTTTACATGCATGCCCTTCACAGCTTATCACCTAACTGGTATTTCGGGTGTTGTGCCCCTTTAAGCGTTGCTTACATTTCAGCTGTGGTGGGAATCCTGTATTCCGGGAAGATCTCCGCCAGTAATCAGCAGCAGCATGTCAGCAGCATTTAAAATCTTTATTGGGAGGTTAAGTGTCATCGCCATTATTAGTTAATAACTATAATCATTGTGAGCCGCTCTGCGCGGCGTCTTCTGCGTTCCTGGCGGTGTGGAAATGCAAGCTGTGCCAGGAGCCATCTCACCGCTGGGTTGCCGGTAGGACAGGTATGGGGCGCCATTGGAGGTGGAGTACACGCTCCGCCCTGTCTGTGAACTCCTGGCCTCTGCTGCCACAAATACGCCATTTCCACTAATTGGCGCCAATAGGAAGGCTGGCAGGTAATAAATCTTAATTTCGATGTTTACTTTTTATTTCCTCCAAGTAAAACATTATCATCGGACTTCCAGCTCCGCCCCCTGCTTCCTAATAGTTTAATGTAGGCGATGATCCCATGATGGTGTCTCTCCATTCAGACACTTCGCAGCTGCTGGAAACTGTTCACAGTTATCGACATTTTTAACCACTTACAGGCCAGAAGTTTTGCCCCCTTAATGACCAGGCCATTTTTTGCGGTATAGCACTGCGTCCCTTTAACTGACAATTGCGCGGTCGTCTGTCGCTGCACCCAAACAAAATTTACGTTCTTTTTTTTTCCCACAAATAGAGATTTCTTTTGGTGGTATTTGATCACCTTTGCGATTTTTATTTTTTGCACTATAAAAAAAAAAGAGCAACAATTTTGAAAAAAAAAAGAAAAAATAATATTTTTTACTTTTTTGCTATAATAAATATCCCCCCCCCCCCCCCAAAAAAAAAAAACAAATATGAATTTCTTCATCAGTTTAGGCCAATATGTATTCTTCTACATATTCTTGGTAAAAAAAAATCGCAATGAGCGTATATTGATTGGTTTGGCAAAAGTTATAGTATCTACAAACTATGGGAAAGATTTATGGCATTATTATTAATTTTTTTTTTTTTTTTTTTTTTTTTTACTAGTAATGGCAGTGATCAGTGATTTTTAGCAGTACTGCGACATTGCGGCAGACAGATCGGACACTTGACACGTTTTTGGGACCATTGACATTTATACAGCAATCAGTGCTATAAAAATGTGTGTAAATGTCACTGGCAGGGAAGTGGTTAACATTAGGGTGGCGACCAAGGGGTTAAGTGTGTTCCCCCGTGAGTGTTTCTAAAGCCTCGTACACACGATCGGATTTTTGGCAGGGAATTGTGTGATGAAAGACTGTTTCACTAAAATCCGACCTTTAGTATGCTCCATCATACAATTGTTGTCCAACTTTCGGCCAACAAATGTTGAATGGCAGGCTAGTAAATTTTCGTCAGAAAGGTCTGTTGTGAGATTTTCATATCGTGTGTACACAAGTCCGTCACACAAACGTCCAAAGTACAAACACGCATGCACGGAATCAATGCTCACCAAACACGACATTAGCAGAAGGTGCCCATAGGGTGGCGCTCAAGTTCTAAAATTCCACTTTGAATGACAATTGCGCGGTCATACTACACCTTACCCAAACAAAATGTTATCATCTTCTTCACACAAATAGAGCTTTGGTATTTAACCACTTCAATACTGAGCACTTAAACACCTTCCTGCCCAGACCAATTTTGAGCTTTCAGCGCTGTCGCACTTTGAATGACAATTGTGCGGTCATGCTACACTGTACCCAAATTAAATTTTTATAATTTTTTTCCCACAAATAGAGCTTTCTTTTGGTGGTATTTGATCACCTCTACGGTTTTTATTTTTTGCTAAACAAATAAAAAAATACTGAAAATTTTGAAAAAAAATGTTTTTTTTTTTTGTTTCAGTTTCAAAACTTTGTAAATAAGTAAGTTTTCTCCTTCACTGATGGGCACTAATGGGGCTACACTGATGGGCACTGATAAGGCGGCACTGATGGGCACTGATGAGGTGGCACCAATGAAGTGGCACTGATGAGGTGGCATTGATGGACACTGATATGTGGCACTTATAGGTGGCACTGATGGGCGACACGAATGGGCACTGATAGGTAGCACAAATTGGCACTGATAGCTGGCACGGATTGGCATGGATAGGCGGTACAGATGGGCATGGATAGGCAGCACAGATGGGCATGGATAGGCAGCACAGATGGGCACGGATGGGCACTGATAGGCGGCACAGATGGGCACTGATAGGCGGCATTGTATTGTATTATACTGTACTAATGGATGCCAATCAGTGCCAAACAATAATGCATGCCAATCAGTGATGCCCATTGTGGGCACTGATTGGCATCCATTGTGGGCACTGACTGGAATCCCTGGTGGTCTAGGGTGGCATACCTTGTGCTGGGCATCCCTGGTGGTCTGGTGGCGTCCCTGGTGGTCCAGTGTGGGCATCCTCGGGGGGGCTGCGCTGATAATCGATCAGCACAGACCCCCCCCCTGTCAGAGGAGCAGCGGATCGGCTCTCATCTACTCACGTCTGACAGACGCGAGTGAGGAAAAGCCGATCACCGGCTCTTCCTATTTACACTGTGATCAGCCGTGATTGGACACGGCTGATCACGTGGTAAAGAGTCTCCGTCAGAGACTCTTTACCGAGATCGTAGTTGCGGGATGTCTGACTGACGCCCCCGGGGGCGCGCATCGGCTCAAAATCCTGATCACGTCATATGACGTCTGATCAGGATTTTGAAACCACTATGCCGCCGTGTTTTTGTTATAGAGCGGACAGCAAGTGGTTAATCACTGCTGGGTTTTTTATTTTTTACAAAAAAAAAGACCAAAAATTTTGAAAAAAAATGTCAGTAAATTTTGTAACCAAGTAATTTTTCGCCTTCACTAATGTGCGCTGACGAGGTGGCACTGATGAGGAGGCACTAATATGCTGCCCTTATGGGCGTTGATAGATGGCACTGATATGTGGCACTGATGGGGACTAATAGGCAGCACTTATGAGCACTGATGAGGTGGCACTGATGAGGAGGCACTAATATGCTGCACTTATGGGCGTTGATAGATGGCACTGATATGTGGCACTGATGAGCACTGATAGGTGGCACTGATGGGGACTAATAGGCAGCACTGGTGGGCACTGATAGGCTGCACTGGTGGGCACTGATAGGCGGCATGGATAGGCAGTACAGATGGACACTGATGGGCATTGATGGGTGGCACTGATGGGCGACACTGATGGGCATTGATCGACAGCAGTGATGAGCAGCTCTGATAGGCGGCACTGATTGCCCGCACTGACTTGTATCGCTAATGGGCACTGATTGGTGGCACTTGTGGGCAGTGGTGGGCACTGTATGCTGGCATTGGTGGGCACTGATTTGTGATACTATATTTCTTTATTGTAATCAGTGCACTGATTACATTCCTAGATGTCCCCCTGTATGGAGATGCCACTGATCGGCTCTCCTCGCCACACTCTCTGTCAGTGAGAGCACCAATTACTGGCATCTCCTTGTTCACATGACTGGCTGTGATTGGATGCAGCCGATCACATGGTTAAAGAGCTGCGGACATGGCTCTTTGCAGAGATCGGGGTCGCGCCGTGTCCTAGCAACATGAGAGTGGCCGTTCTGGGACGCCGTCATATGACAGCACCCCATAACGAGAGCCACACCGACCCGCCATCATTTGACGATGGGCAGACGGCAAGCAGTAGAGGAGCAGAGAGATGGACACAGAGAGCCTAAGGCAAACCAGGACCCTGGAGTGAGTACTGATGACCTGAGGAGGAGAGAGACTGGGTAATGTGACAGTAAAGCCATCGTAAAGTACCACCAGTAAAGACAGTGCAGCAGTCCTAAGTTTTTGTGTGGACAATCTTTCCTTGTGATATAAAGTTTAATGGCCGGGAATGTCATGAGGATGTCTCTGGCATGGAGAAGGGCACAAAATGGCAGACAGTTGAAACCTCAAGAAGGTGGGTTGTTGTTCTGGTACAAATAGAGAGCATATTGTGGGTACAGACAGCAATAAAAACTGACAGGTGTTCTAATCCCCCTACACTCTATCCAAAACTAAACAAAAAATGCATCGCATACTAGCACAATATGTTAAACTTACCTTAAAACGAAGCCCTCCCACGCCGAGATCTCAGAGCTGCAGCGGGCTCCTATCTTCACCCATCTTGCTTCTGGGTCCACGGACTCCGGCTCTGTGACTGGCCAGAGTTGCGATGATGTCACTCCCGTGCACGCTCGTGGGAGCCACCGTTCATGGCATAGTTGTGAACATGGCTGAAACGCGTCTACCTCTGCTGTACTTTTGTCTTTTATGGAGATACAATAAATTTGATAAGCCTTATTATAGGTTTGCCTATAGGTAAAAGTTATAGAGGAAAGTTTACTTTACTTAAAGATGGGAGCTTTACAAACAACACATTATACAGAAATGTACAAAGGGCAATAAAGAGACACAATGAGATACAACTAAAAACGAGTAAATTAAAAATGTATTTTATTTGTACATCGGTCCTGATCTGATGTTACCAATGTGAAAATGTGTAAATATACCACAGTGCAAACAAACCCAAATGCTAAAACCTAATACACAGTGCTAGAGCACAATAATAAAAATAAGTGAGCAATAATAAATGCAAATGTTGATGAAAAAATTACCAAGCATGCTGCCAGTGAAAGTTCAATGGTGTGCAAATAAACAGAAAGTTTAAATTGCAGATATTCTTCACAGGTGCTGAAGTGCTCTAATATCCACACAAGTGATCTGTGCTTCACCCCCCCCCCCCCCCCCCAGTAGTTAGACTCACTAGATGAGATGGACCCCTCAGGCAAAAATGCGTGTGGGTCAAAAAGGCTTAACTGATGAGAAGGGTGATGAGACGCCAATTTCAAGGTGTAGTTCTTCCTGCGATGTTGTACTCCAATAGGGAGAGGGACCACATAGTGCAGTATGTCTTGATTTATTCAGTAAAACACTTGTTATCAAAGTTCCATAGTAAAACAAAGGATAAAACATCTTCACCTGCATACCAGTGCTCATCGGACATGATGTCACTGGGCTGCCGGAGTCAGCAACTGACGCGTTTCGCCCCTCCCACAGGGCGCTATCAAAGACAGAGACTCACGGCATCATAGCTGAATATATAGCCTTGCGCTCAAATGGCGTAATTTCCCCCTGGGTGTTTTACTATGGAATTTTGTAAACAAGTGTTCTACTGAATAAATCAAGACATACTGCACATGTGGACTCTCACATTTTATATTTGAGTACAACATCGCAGGAAGAACTACACCTTGGATTTGGGGTCTCATCACCCTTCTCACCAGTTAAACTTGTTTGACCCCCACGCAGTATTGCCTGAGGAGTTCATCTCATCTGGTGAGTCTAACCACTTAGGAGGTTAGACTCCATTGTCATCTTTTGTCATTCCTCATTTCCTATTGTCATCTATCACCCTTTTTAAGGCAGGGCAAAAGGGGCACCTGGGCCCTGTCATTTTTGTGGGGCCCAAAGCAGCTGCTTCATACTTGCCAACTATCCTGGTTTAAATACCCTCATCTCTTGAGGTTTTAGTCCCATACTGTGTCCCAATATCTCCGTGCAAAGTGCTGCTACTAATGCTGCCCAGCTCTGCCCTATTGTTGTGTACAGATGACTCGCCTATAGACCCTGTGTTTACATCGAAATTACCGGCATTCATATGTAAATAGCGGCGGCCGACGGCATTGATATGTATATCATGACCCCTGAGGTCATATCCACAGTAATCTCTAGCAACCAATAAACAATCAGAAATCATGTGCTGTAACCTCTAGTAACTAATCAGTGAGCGGTAATGATACACTGTAACCTCTGGCAACCAATTGTAATAGCTGCCTGATCTGATTCAGTAAAATGATTTTGAGTCTAGCTGCTATTTATTGTATGTCTCAGACCAGGTGGAGAGTAAAACTGCATGGGGGGGTGGGGCCACGAAAAGTTTTGCCCAGGTTCCAATCAATATTAAAGACGGCCCTGATCACCCTCCATTGTCATCCATTATCATCCATAGTCCCTCATTATCCTCCACCATCCTTTTCAACAATTGACCTCTGTCATCATTTTGCAATGTCTATGGCTGGCTTTAGAGGGGAACTCAAATCTCAAATTATTTGCAGGTTTTGGCTGTAACTTTTCTTTACATCTTCGACACTGGTTTCATCTCTTGTTAATTGTTCTCATCCTCTTGGGGAATTAGATATAAATGATTCATTTCTCATTTTATTCAGGATTTTCCATTATCTGATGGCTTCATTATCAGCTTTTAGGCTTTAGCTGGTTGTGATCATCTGAGAAATGTATTATAAGGCAGAATTTCTGTTTCTGCTTTTATGGAATCTCTTCATATCCATTCAGTTATCAGGGATGGAGGAAAGGTTCGGGTCCCATTGACTTTAATGGGGTTTGTTTTCAGGTCCGAACTTTCGCAGTGTTTGAAAGTTCGGGTGAGAACAGAACATGGGTCCGTTCAGCCCATCCCTACTGAGAATATGTGGAAAGGAAGAGATGGAAGAAGAGTCACCATGGACAGTGCATTACAGACCGCCATCCGGATGACGATGAAGATTGCTGGACATGGCTGGGGGGTCCATGTGTGGTCTGCTCAATATGGGCAAATCTGGCTCTTATGGATGACCCTGTATGTATGAGCAGAATAGGAGGACGGAGTTCAGAGGAAGTGCTACTTGTACCAGATGGAATATTTGTGCCAAAACTAAGACAGTGATTAGAAATGTCTTCCAATATTGTCGGAATATACAGCAAAAATGTGCAAACACTACTGCAAAATCTGGATTAAGAACAAATAGGTAGGATGTGCTCTAAGGTTTAGTTTTCTGTTATGACTGGAGTGTCCCATTAATGCCCTGTTGTTTTAGCCAGAATCAGGAGTCTTACCTAGAGAGCTGTAATCCCTGCAGGCAAGGCTCCCAGAAGGAAATTTTCAGCATTATTAGAACCATGTCCTTCCAGGATTTCTTCCAGAAGTTGGTCACACATGGTACAGTCAACGCTGTATCCTGGCCTAGGCCAACAAGGCCCAGGCCTAGGGCAGCACTTTGCAGGGGGGCAGCACAGAAAGAGTCCCAGACGGCTTGCAATACACTGTTAGTGTAGCGCCAGTCTATTGGGGCGGACTGGGCTAAGAGGCTAGCGCCCCCATAAAGCGGCTGCACTGCTTCCGGTATGTGGGCGGTTGGCATTCCACAAATGTGGGGGGGGGGCGGCGCTTCTAATTTAGACTGTCCTAGCATCCTGGACCACAAACCTTCCTCCCTGTGCTATATGATTTCTGCTGCACCATTGACATGGTCATATCTTCTTATTCCTCTCCATAACATTTTCAGAAATTTGTGCTTAACCACTTGCCGCCCGCCATATAGCAGAATGATGGCAGCAAAGTGGTTGTGTTATCCTGATTGGACGTCATATGACGTCTGACACACCGTAACTTCGATCGTGGTATGAAGCTTCTGACAGGGGCTTCTTACCACATGATCAGCTGTGACCAATCACAGCTGATCATCGTGTGAACCAGGAAGTGCCAGTAAATGGCTTTCTTCGGTTCATGCTGACAGGGAGAGCCGATCGGCAGCTCTCCCTGTCAGAGGGGGGTCTGTGCTGATAATCATCAATCAAAAGGTGCCCATCAGCTGCCAATCAGTGCCAGCCAAACACCTGCTAGCCTGTCCCCATAATAAATGGATGTCAGTGCGATCAGTGCCCTACCAGTAATACCTGTCAGTGCCCTATCAAAGTGCCAATCAGTGCCACTCAGTAATGCCTGTCAGTGCTGCCTATCCAGTGCCACCTATCAGTGCCCATCAGTGTCACCTTATCGGTGAAGCCTATCAGTGCCGCCAGTGCCCATCAGTTTTTTTTTATTTTTTTAAATGGTCGGCCTTTTTTTGTTTATAGCGCAAATATTAAAAACCGCAGAGGTGATAAAATACCACCAAAAGAAAGATCTATTTAGAGGCAACACTTTTTTTTTCATTTTGGATAGAGTAAGGGAGGGTTTTAGCCCCTGTCAGTTTATTTTTGGTACCATCTCATTGCAGAGATTTCTCAGGAAATCTATGCAAATTAAGGGAATCCATCACCCCCTCCAGGCCCTCAGAACTAGTGACCCCACTCAAAAATGTCAGGGTGGGTCTTAAACAGCAAGGAGGGTGTCAATGGCAGGAAGGGGTGGGTATATTTAAATTAGGGGGTGCACGAGTTTAGTCAGGCCTAGGGCAGCACAAAACCTAAATACACTACTGGGTACAGTATGCTTATTCAAGCTTTCATATGGATTTAAATCTCAGTGTCTCTACATTGTCATAGAAGGCCCACCCCAATCATAGATAGTTTATTAGATCTAAGCAGCATTGTGGGGTATTTTTTATTTGTGTATTTCAGGTATTTATATAGTGCTAACAATTTACACAGCTCTTTACACATTGTACATTCACCCTGCCCTCAAGGAGCTTACAATCTGAGGTCCCTATCTTACATACATATATACACACATTAGGGCAAATTTGAACAGGAGCCGATTAACTTACCAGCCTATTGTCAAAACTTTATTTACCTTCATGATAGCCTATCTTTCCTAACCTTAACGTGTTAAACTAATCTGCTGTGCCTATTATCAGTGAGGATAATGAATAAAAGCTGTAAGTATATAGCCCAGCGTTCCTAGTGTTCTCAAACTTATTAAATGCTAAATTATCAAACAACAATTATCACTTGTAATAATTGTTTTTTGATGGTTTAGAAACCTTAAAACACATAGTTAGCATTTATTAAATAGGAACTGCAGTCTGCTCACAGAATTTGTAATAAAAACATCTTTGCCATTCTGAAGCTTCCCTCCAACCACTTTGTGTATTATTCTATATATACTGTGATTCTGTACTTGCCAAATATGCTGCAGAAATCTCCATCCACTGAGTCTGGCTGCAACCATTTTAACTGTGGGCAGCTGAAGCTGCTGCCTGTTCACTTTCAGGATTTACACAGACACCCAGAGGCACACCTGCAGCTCTCATTGGTCCTCTTATGACTCATCCCCTCTCCCTTCCTGGCAAACTCTCAGGAGAATAAGAGAGAGAGCTGTGCATGATGCCATAAGCCTAGGCTTTTTACCAGACAGGAAATAGGAAGTGGGCTCTATAAGGTATTTACTGGCAGAAAAAAAATGTTTTACAATCCAAAGTTAAAACAACAAGGGCAGAAGATTTAATAGATGGAAAGTTGAAAACATTACTGAAGGGCCACTTTAAGTTTGAGAACACTAAGAGTGCTGGGCTATACACTTAACTTAAAGTGGTTGTATACTCATTTTTTTAACTTTTACCTACAGGAAAGCCTATAATAAGGCTAAAGCCCCGTACACACGAGAGGACTTATGTCCGACAGACTTCCGAAGGAGTTCCGTCGGAGTTCTGCCGGAGTTCCGACAGAGTTCTGACTGACTTTTCGGCTGAGCGGACTTGGCCACACACAATCACACTAAACTCCGACGGATTCGAACGTGATGACGTACGACTGGATTCGAATAAGGAAGTTCATAGCCAGTAGCCAATAGCTGCCCTAGCGTCGGTTTTAGTCCGTCGGAATAGCATACACACGAGCGAATTTTTCGAAGGGACCGGGTCCGGCGGAGTTCCTTCGGAAAAATTTGAAGCATGTTCCATATTCTAAAGTCCTTCGGACTTTGGCGAGTCAAAAGTCCGTTGCAGCCCACACACGATCGAATAGTCTGACGGAATCAGTCCGTCGGACTTTGGATGTTGAAAAGTCCACTCGTGTGTACGGGGCTTTACTTGTAGGTAAAAAAAATATCTCCTAAACCTGTACGGTTTAGGAGATATTCCCCTCGGTATGCGCCGCTGACTGCAGCGGCGCATGCGCACAAGGGGATTCTCGGCCTGAAAATCCGGCAGTGGCCGACCGGTCGGAATGAAATCTCCCGCGCGCATGCGCGGGAGTGACGATATCGCGGCTCCGGCCACTCACAGCGCCGGAGCCGCGATACCCGGAAGAAACGCTGAGGGAGCATGTAAGCTCCCTCGGCGTGGATCGGGCCAGATGTCGGGGCCTCGTTCTAAGGTAAGTATTTCATAATGAGCTAGTATGCACCGCATACTAGCTCATTATGCCTTTTGCTTTGCAGGTGTTAAAAAAAGTGTTTGTTACCTTAGAAAATTCTTTCACTGGCAACCCCTGATAACTCACAGTATAAGTGTTTGTTTAAATCTACACCTCTAAATACCCTTTTCAGGTATCTTCAGGTCAGTTACATGACTCCCGGACGCTCTCCTACTATGATCCAAGGCTAAAGTGGGAGGGGCCAAGATCTCCCTCTGATGTCAGCCGGGAGGTCACATGGGGGTGCTTGGAGAGTAGGCAATGTAGAGGCAGGTGCTGCATCGCTGTGCCCAGTGTGTCGACAGGACACGGGAATCAAAACACATCCAAACTTGTGCACTCACAGGGCCGCTGTTAGGAATCATGGGGACATCACCCCCTGAGGGGGGAGAAGAGGTGGGGGAGGGAGGTGAGAAAGGGTGAAAGGAGGAGGTAAGGGAGTGAGGGGGCAGAAGAGAGGGGGGGAGAAAGAGAGATGGGGAGGGGATTGGGGGTGTGAGGGGGAGTTGGGTGAGAGAGAGAGAAGAGGGGTGGGAGAGAGAAGCGGGCTGAGAGGAAGGAGGGGTGAGAGAGAAAGGTGGTAAGAGAGTGGGTGGCCTGACAGAGAGAGGGAGTAGCTGACAGAGGGGGAGGGAGTAGCTGGCAGAGGGGGGAAGTAGCTGACAGAGGGGGGGAGTAGCTGACAGTTGGGGGGGAGTAACTGACAGAGGGGGGAGTAACTGACAGTTGGGGGAGTAGCTGACAGAGGGGGGAGTAACTGACAGTTGGGGGGAGTAACTGACAGTTGGGGGGAGTAACTGACAGTTGGGGGGAGTAACTGACGGAGGGGGGGTGTAGCTGACAGGGGGCGTAGCTGACAGGGAGGGGGAGTAGCTGACAGAGGGGGGGAGTAGTTGACGAAAGGGGGAGTAATTGACGAAGGGGGAGAGTAATTGACAGAGAGGGGGAGTAGCTGAGAGAGGGATGGAGTATCTGACAGAGGGTGGGAGCGAGAAGGGGGCTGAGAGGGATGAGGGGTGAGAGAGAAAGGTGGTAAGAGAGGGGGTGGCCTGACAGAGAGAGGGGTGGTTTACAGAGAGGGGAGTAGCTGACGGGGGGAGGGTAGCTGACAGAGGGGGGAGTAGCTGACAAAGGTTGGGAGAGAGAAGGGGGGTGAGAGAGAAAGGTGGTAAGAGAGGGAATGGCCTGACAGAGAGAGGAAGTGGCTTACAGAGAGGGGGGGTAGCTGACAGAGGGGGGAGTAGCTGACAGAGGGGGAAGTAGCTGACAGAGGGGGGGAGAGAAGGGGGCTCAGAGGGAGGAGGAGTGAGAGAGAAAGGTTGTAAGAGGGGGTGGCCTAACAGAAAGAGGGGTGGCTTACAGAAGGGGGGAGTAGCTGACAGAGAGGGACGGTAGCTGACAGAGGGGGGAGTAGCTGACAGAGGGGGGGAGTAGCTGACAGAAGGGTGGGAGAGAGAAGGGGGCTGAGAGGGAGCAGGGGTGAGAGAGAGAGGTGGTAAGAGGGGGTGGCCTGACAGAAAGAGGGGGTGGCTTACAGAGAGGGGGTAGCTGACAGGGGGGTTAGCTGTCAGGGGGGAGTAGCTGACAGAGGGGAGAGTTTCTGACAAAAAGGGGCAGCTGACAGAGGGGGGGGGGAGTACCTGAAAGAGGGGGGAATAGCTGACGAAGGGGGGAGTAGCTGACAGAGGGGTAGCTGACAGAGGAGGGAGAAGCTGACATAGGACGGAGTAGCTGACAGAGGGAGGAATAGTGACAGAGAGGGGGAGTAGCTGACGAAGGGGGGAGTAGCTGACGAAGGGGGGAGTAGCTGACAGAGGGGGGAAGTAGCTGACAGAGGGGGGAAGTAGCTGACAGAGGGGGGGAGTAGCTGACAGAGGGGGGAGTAGCTGACAGAAGGGCGGAGTATCTGACAGAGAGGGGGAGTGGCTGACAGGGGGGGAGTAGTTGACAGAGGGGGGAGTAGTTGACAGAGGGGGGAGTTGCTGACAGAGGGGGGAGTTGCTGACAGAGGGGGGAGTTGCTGACAGAGGGGGGAGTAGCTGACAGAGGGGGGAAGTAGCTGACAGAAGGGGGGTAGCTGACAGGGGGGTAGCTGACAGGAGGGGTAGCTGACAGGGGGGTAGCTGAAAAAGGGGGTAGTAGCTGACAGGGGAATGTAGCTGACAGAGAGGGTAGCTGACAGAGGGGAGGTAACTGCCAGAGGGGGGTAACTGCCAGAGGGGGGTAACTGCCAGAGGGGGGTAACTGCCAGAGGGGGTAACTGCCAGAGGGGGTAACTGCCAGAGGGGGTAGCTGACAGAGGAAGGGAGCTGACAGAGGAGGGGAGCTGACAGGGTAGGGGAGCTGGCAGAGAGGGGGGTAGCTGACAGGGGAGGGGATCTGACAGAAGGGGGGTAGCTGACAGAGGGGGGTAGCTGACAGAGGGGGGTAGCTGACAGAGGGGGGTAGCTGACAGGAGGGGTAGCTGACAGGGGGGTAGCTGAAAAAGGGGGTAGTAGCTGACAGGGGAATGGAGCTGCCAGAGGGGAGGTAACTGCCAGAGGGGAGGTAACTGCCAGAGGGGAGGTAACTGCCAGAGGGGAGGTAACTGCCAGAGGGGAGGTAACTGCCAGAGGGGAGGTAACTGCCAGAGGGGAGGTAACTGCCAGAGGGGGGTAACTGCCAGAGGGGGTAACTGCCAGAGGGGGTAGCTGACAGAGGAAGGGAGCTGACAGGGTAGGGGAGCTGGCAGAGAGGGGGGTAGCTGACAGGGGAGGGGATCTGACAGAAGGGGGGTAGCTGACAGAGGGGGACGGTAGCTGACAGAGGGGGGAGTAGCTGACAGAGGGGGGGAGTAGCTGACAGAAGGGTGGGAGAGAGAAGGGGGCTGAGAGGGAGCAGGGGTGAGAGAGAAAGGTGGTAAGAGGGGGTGGCCTGACAGAAAGAGGGGGTGGCTTACAGAGAGGGGGTAGCTGACAGGGGGGTTAGCTGACAGGGGGGAGTAGCTGACAGAGGGGAGAGTTTCTGACAAAAAGGGGCAGCTGACAGAGGGGGGGGGGAGTACCTGAAAGAGGGGGGAATAGCTGACGAAGGGGGGAGTAGCTGACAGAGGGGTAGCTGACAGAGGAGGGAGAAGCTGACATAGGACGGAGTAGCTGACAGAGGGAGGAATAGTGACAGAGAGGGGGAGTAGCTGACGAAGGGGGGAGTAGCTGACGAAGGGGGGAGTAGCTGACAGAGGGGGGGAGTAGCTGACAGAGGGGGGAGTAGCTGACGAAGGGCGGAGTATCTGACAGAGAGGGGGAGTGGCTGACAGGGGGGAGTAGTTGACAGAGGGGGGAGTTGCTGACAGAGGGGGGAGTTGCTGACAGAGGGGGGAGTTGCTGACAGAGGGGGGAAGTAGCTGACAGAAGGGGGGTAGCTGACAGGGGGGTAGCTGACAGGAGGGGTAGCTGACAGGGGGGTAGCTGAAAAAGGGGGTAGTAGCTGACAGGGGAATGTAGCTGACAGAGAGGGTAGCTGACAGAGGGGAGGTAACTGCCAGAGGGGAGGTAACTGCCAGAGGGGAGGTAACTGCCAGAGGGGGGTAACTGCCAGAGGGGGGTAACTGCCAGAGGGGGTAACTGCCAGAGGGGGTAACTGCCAGAGGGGGTAGCTGACAGAGGAAGGGAGCTGACAGAGGAGGGGAGCTGACAGGGTAGGGGAGCTGGCAGAGAGGGGGGTAGCTGACAGGGGAGGGGATCTGACAGAAGGGGGGTAGCTGACAGAGGGGGGTAGCTGACAGAGGGGGGTAGCTGACAGAGGGGGGTAGCTGACAGAGGGGGGTAGCTGACAGAGGGGGGTAGCTGACAGGAGGGGTAGCTGACAGGGGGGTAGCTGAAAAAGGGGGTAGTAGCTGACAGGGGAATGGAGCTGACAGAGAGGGTAGCTGACAGAGGGGAGGTAACTGCCAAAGGGGAGGTAACTGCCAGAGGGGAGGTAACTGCCAGAGGGGAGGTAACTGCCAGAGGGGGGTAACTGCCAGAGGGGGTAACTGCCAGAGGGGGTAGCTGACAGAGGAAGGGAGCTGACAGGGTAGGGGAGCTGGCAGAGAGGGGGGTAGCTGACAGGGGAGGGGATCTGACAGAAGGGGGGTAGCTGACAGAGGGGGGTAGCTGACAGAGGGGGTAACTGACAGAGGGGGGTAACTGACAGAGGGGGGTAGCTGACAGAGGGGGGTAGCTGACAGAGGGGGGTAGCTGACAGAGGGGAGGTAGCTGACAGAGGGGAGGTAGCTGACAGATGGGAGGTAACTGACAGAGGGGATGTAACTGACCGGGGGGGTAGCTGACAGAGGGGGTAACTGACAGTGGAGGGGAGCTGACAGAGAGGGGGGTAGCTGACAGGGGAGGGGATCTGACAGAGGGGGTTGCTGACAGAGGGGGAGTAACTGACAGAGGAGCTAACAGTGGGGGAGTGGCTGACAGGGGGGGGGGGTGAGAGGGCAGATGTGAAAGATACCTCAGTGAGAACTCGAGGAGACACAGCAGAGCAGGATCAGTCAGGTTTTTTACATTTGAGAAAGGGGCAGATTAGACAGCACAAGCACTGTGCTGTTTAATCTGCTATAAGGTAACAGGATTTCAGCATGTCTTTGGAGTGCGGGAGGAAACCAAAGTACCCAGAGGATATACACACAAGCACAGGGACACTTGCATACACTATGTGCAAATATTATAGAATTGTATGATCAGTTCATTACCATACACTCATTAACATGCATTTATTTAGATTGGTCCAACAACACACTGAAAAAAACAATAAACTCCTGCAGCAGCGCATCACAATGTTTTTTTTTTTTTTTGTCCCTTACTAAACAAAAATACGCACCTTCAATCTGAAGATGTCCATGTAATACATTTTATGGCCATAAGATGTCCTCAGGGCCAATTCACACCAGATGCAGTGGGATGCATTCTTGACTGCACTCCAACTGTATACATTCCAAAATCCATGTTATCTTATGAATATAGTTTGCACAGAACTCTATGTAAATGCACAATAATGTATTGCAACACAGTCTGAGATGAATGATGCCTGTGTGAAACAAGGAGCCTGGGGCAGTGTTGCCAACCTACCAGATTTAAAATGACTGACAGGACACTCAATATTTACCGGCACAGCCAAGTTTTTACGGGCATTTCCAAAAGTTACAAAAATACAGTTTTAAGTGCAAATTTCAGTATTTAGGCTTCAAACAAGTACAATATGCAATTGTGTCCCTGTGCCTGTGCTGTAAAAAAAAAGAAGCCAATTTGTACCTATAGCAGAGCCTCTCCCGGTGCTCACGTGACTCCTCTGCTCTTTCCTCTCCCTGGCTGACAGCTATAGTGGGAGAGGCCAAACACTCCCACTGACATCAGGGGAGGAGGGAAGGAGAGTGGAGAAAGCAGAGGAGTCACATGTGCGCTGGAAAATGCTTTGATATAAATACAAATCGGCATCTTTTTTGTACAGCACAGGGACACATAATGTTATTTAACAGAGGGTGTGGTATGCTTATACTATAGCAGCAGGAGGAGAGGATCGTGGAGTGGATGGAGCTGACAGGCAGGGAGGGGAGGGGGAGAAGGACACAGGAAAGCAGAGAGGAGAGCTGATGACAGAGGCAAGTGAACTGACCATGTTGTCAGGGCTCAGCAGCCTTGATAAACCGTAGTCAGTTTACAGGGGGAAGGCATAGCCAGGCAGGATCAGCCAGGTTTTTTAGGTGATGGAAGGGGCCAAATTACACAGCACAAGCACTGTGCAGTTATTCAAGTTTTATGGGAACAGGATCCCCTCTTTTGTTTCGTCAAAAAGGCAAAAAAACAAATTTCTTATTTTATTTTCAATATAGTAAGTAGCTCAGGGATAGGACTCTGGAGAGCAAGAAACTAGGATGGGCAGGCACATATGAAATTGACTCTCACAGTTACCCTGACAGCAGCACAGATAAGGATGACACCTCACCAATACGATACATCCCCCTCCTGAGTCACAACAACTGTCTCTTCACACCAGGTGGTCCCTTCAGTCCACTCCAGTCCAAACAGCCCTGACAGTTCCGCTCCCGGCATCCCATGCTCCTGTCCCACAGACCCACACACAAGGCTCCAGCCACTCCACTCGGCTCCCTTGCATCATGACATCACACGGCACTTTCAGGCACCACCTGTGCCAGACCTGCCCCACCCCGCCAGTGCCACCTAAACACACTGTAACAGGCACTCGGATGGTCTTAGCCAGGCATCACAGATATATTTTTTACTGGCAACCTTCTCATGCCACTGGCAGGAGAAAAACACCTTTTTTTTTTACTGGCTGCCAGTAAAAATACTGACGGTTGGCGACGCTGGCCTTGTGTTTGAATCAATAGTTTACTCTACTTGCCCTGTTCAAGGACATCCGTTTAGACTCTGGTGCTCCCAAGATCCCCCCTAGGGTATAATGGTCATCCTAGTTGCCAAAATGTATGCCGGATTGTAAGGAACCGCTTGCGGAGCTTAGTCACCATACCAGAGCAGGCTGGGTAGAGTGAAGTTTGGTTCAGTGGCGGCTGGTGCTCCATTTTGTGGGGGGGTAGCAAGCAAACCACTCCCACCGCCGGTCGGCCGATCCCCCGTCACTCACTCGTCCATCCGCATACCAGCCCCACACTTACCCCATCCAGGTTATGAGGGAGCTTCGGATCCTTCTTGCATCTCCTCCTCCTCGGCGGCTTCACAGCAGCTTCTCCTGCATCTACTCCTCCTCTGCGGCTTCCTCCTTGGTGGGCAATACAGTTGCTTCTCCTCTTGGCCAATCGGGTCTCAGGACCCACTTCCTGATTGGCTGGGAGGAGAATCAGGAAGACAATAGCCCACCCTTTGTGAAGCCAATTAGGGCCTCAGGCTCTAATCATGTGCTTCAGAAAAAACAAAAAAAATTGGAATCCATGCGTCCCCCGCCCTGCATGTAAATTAGGGGCCGGGCGCATGGATTAGGGGGTGGCGCCATATGGATGGGCTGCCACTGGTGTGGCGTAAAGTACCGTATTTATCGGTGTATAACACACACTTTGTGATGAGAGGAGCGATGAGAGGAGCGAGCAGATCAGAGATACACAAAGCCGAGTGTACTTCGACTAGACATGGCTCCTCTCGCAGTCCCGCCCATCTTCACTGATTGCGAGGGGAGAGGAGCGAGCAGAGCGGAGTGTACTTCAGTTAGACTTGGCTTTGTGCATGTCGGCCGCGATCGCTCCTCTCCTCTCGCAATCAGTGGAGATGGGCGGACTGCGAGAGGAGCCGAGTCTAGCCAAAGTACACTCGACTTTGTGTATCTGGGCTCCGCTCGCTCCTCTCCTCCGATCGGCGCCAATTTTAAATGACACAAGGCTGGCTGCAAGGACACTGGGTAGGCTGCAATGACACAAGGCTGCATATGGAAACTGGGAAGGCTGCATATGGACACTGGGAAGGCTGCATATGGACACTGGGAAGGCTGCAGATGGACACTGATAAGGCTTCATTGATTGGAATTTAAATGTAAATTTATTTCCATAAACTTCCCTCCTAAAAGTTTTTTCCTTTAAAATTCCCTCCTAAACATGGTGTACGTGTTATATGCCGGTGTGTGTTATATGCCAATAAATATTGTAATTAAGGTGTAAACTTTTGGTTTATTAAATATACCATTGAGAGTGTTTTGTTATATATTGTTTGATAAACATAAAAAAATATAAATACCCGTTGATTATGTCAGATACTCAGAGCAATCTAAAGGAACACCAGAGCACATAAGAGTACAAATCACTTTAATGGTTCACATATAAAACATCAGCACATTTTGTGGGCTAAACCTCTCCCCCTTCGCCGGGGTTATCAAAAAGTATAAACATAAATAAGAATTTAAATAAGAAAACTATAAAAAGGATATCTATATAATTAATGTAAATACACATTTATAAAATCAGGTCCAAGCAACCATTGAATTACTTTATAAGCCTAAAATCTGAGCTTTAAAAGATATTTTATATGACCTAATAAAACAATAAAATGTCATATCACAGCAGATTCTCAACTGAGATAGGACTATAAGCGTAAATGAATTTTATTGCGCATATCTCAGAGGAGGCATCTTAAATAAAGAATTGTATTTCAATCAGCGTGGAAATCCTAGAGGTTAAACCATGTGACTAAAAAGAAACTTCTGCCAATATGATAAAAGCATGTTTCAACCAAACAAAAAGGAATTTTGATATTGTTACAAACCTCAGTAGGAAAATCTCTGCCAGCGTTTGACTCAATACTAAAAACATGCTTAAAATGAAAATAGATACAAAAATAAATATTCAGGGCTGGGGTGTTGTCAGCCCTCCCAGCTCTTATCTGAGGCACCGTTCACATATCGCATAGCAGGGACAAGCGTTTGCGCTCAAACGTGATTCTCATGCGATTTTGTGTGTCGCATAGGGCTAGCCTATTCACGTAAATAGCCTGCCCTATGTATGTCTGCAACCCAAAAACAAGCTCCTGCACCTTTTTGGGTAACAAGCGGCGCACATTTTTTAAAGGCACATTTTGCTGTTATCCTGTTGCGTCACAGTTGCGGCAGAAACGCTTTGCATTTGGGGGTGCCGTTAAAGGATAATGACACCTACATGGAATTGCGGGCAGAATCGCAGCTACTCTGCCCGTGAGTCCAAATCTCAAAGGGAGTATGGAGCTGACTACAAAACAATTGATTCTATGTCTTCTATGAAGCTGACGAGAGGGAAGGGATTCTGTAATTTAACAAAAGACAGCTCATCAGGGCTGACATCATTCCTAGTAGCCAGATGTCCCCAGAATAGGCCTTAGGCTCTGGCCTAGAAGCCAGGGGTAGTATAACACATGTCAACCCAGACAGCCGTCCAGGTGGCAACCCCCTAAAAATAGCGCCGCTTTACCGCCGACACCCGCACCACCCCAGTGTGAAAGGGGCCTTAGAGCTTTAGAGAATCAGGAAGACAATAGCCCACCCTGATAAGGCTGGGTAGGGTAAAGTTTAGAGCTGTGGCGGCTGGTGCTCCATTTTGGGGGGGCGAACAAACAACCCCCCCTGTCAGTCGGTCAATCCACCACCCCCCCATCGCTAGCTTGTCCAACCCCTTACTCCATCTAGGTCGTGGCCAGTTTCCGGTCCTTCCTGCATCTCCTGCTAGCTGGAGGCTTTACAACGGCTTCCCCTGCATCTCCTCCTCCTCAGCGGCTTCCTCCTCGGTGGCCAATACAGTCGGTTCTTCTCCATTCGGGTCTCAGGACCTGCTTCCTGATTGGCTGGGAGGAGAATCAAGAAGACAATAGCCCACTCTTTTTAAAGCCAGTTAGAGCCTCTGGCTCTAATCGTGTTCTTCGAGGAAGAAAAACCCCATTGGAATCCATGCGTCCGGCACCCTGCATGTAGAATAGGGGCCGGGCACATGGATTAGGGGGAAGATGCTCCTGTGCCCCATATGGACAGGCCGCCACTGGTTTGGAGTGTAGTAATTAAAGTGTAAACTCTAACAATGATCATCTCGTTTGCTTCCTTTTGGTCTATGAAATATACCATTGAAAGTGTTTTGTTATGTATTGTTTGATAAACTTAAAAAAAATCTAAAAATAAATCAGTGCAGCCCCAACAGTGCCCATCAGTGCTGCCAAACCGTGCCCATCAGTGATGCCAATCAGGGCTGCAAATCAGTGCCCATCAGTGCTGACAATCAGTGCCACCTATCAGTGCACTTCAGATCTGCCTATTAGTGCCCATCAGTGAAACCTATCAGTGCCGCATGTCAGTGCAGCCTCATCAACTCCTCCTCATTAGTGCCCACCGCTGCTGCCTCATCAGTGCAGCCGCCTATCAGTATTGCCTACAAGTGCCCATTAGTGAAGCCTCATCAGCGCATATCAGTGAAGGAGAAAAATTACCTGTTTGCAAAATTTTATAACAGAAACTAAGAAAAAAAAAATATTTTCAACATTTTCTACCTTTTTTTGTTTGTTTAGCAAAAAATTCAAAACCCAGTGGTGATTAAATATTACCAAAAGAAAGATCTATCTGTCTAAAAAAAAATGATAAAGATTTCATATGGGTACAGCGCTGCATGACTGAGCAATCGTCATTCAAAGTGTGACAGCGCTGGAAGCTGAAAATTGGCCTGGGCAGGAAGGGGGTAAAAGTGTCCAGTAGGCAAGTGGTTAAAGGGCTAGAGCATGGGGAAATGTATTGTAAAGATGTTTACAATGTTTTTTTTTTTTCTTTTGTCAGGGTCACAGGGATCCTGCGCCCCTACTGGCTATAACACGGGATGCAGCCTGGGAGGAGACTTGTTCTGCAAATCTTGCAATAGGCACGACAAAGGGAGATAGTACGTTGTCAGTCAGCCTCTATGTGCACAGCGAAAGGCGGAAACGTTCTGAAGTCACTGGAAAGCTCCGTCTTCAGCACGTACAGAGCCATGGCACCAGAAGATGCAGAATCTCCAGCATCTCCACCATCACCCAGATCTGAACTGAGATTTAGTGATGAATATGGGAAGTATGTCAGTTGCAAACCAATACTGTAAAAAAGTGAGCTACTCGGGTTAGAGTAAGGATTGTTACAGATAAAGAGACATTTGACTTTACGTCTGTTGCTGACATCTATGAAAGATCTTACCGTCTATGGAGAGTGTCATGATTTACAGCACACTGATTGCTCACTGTCTGTAAATCCCATGTACAGGCATGGTGCCTGCTTCCTGGCTCCCCCGTGTCACACAGGAAGGGATCTCAGGGAAAAATCGCACTATGGTGTCTATGACAGCGGCAAAGAACAAGATGTGCTGCATATTTTTACATCTAACCCTTAATAGGAAACAGCCCAGAGATACCATCTGTCAGCCTGCAGAAAGAATTTCTGTTTGTTTGTTGTAAAAGAGAGAAAATTACCCCCAAAATCAAACACATTCCTGAGAACGGCGGAAAATAACAGCTGCCGATTAATTAAATACTTTGCCATATGTGAGAAAAATAATATTTGCTCTCATTCACAATGATAATTGCTTATTTCTGTCGCTGCTTCCCAGGGAGACAATAAATATGTTCGCATCGCGAAAAACATCCGAGGTGCCAAGCGTGCCAGGAGCCAATGCATCGTCATGCGCCCGGCCATGTATATACCATACACAGTAAATGAGAGGAGAGGCTTTATATATGACCATACAATGTAGGACTATGCATCAGAGTACACTGATATATATTGTGTATAGAGAGAGATAGGACTGGAAGGCCTTACAGTATATAGGACCATTTGATATAGGACTATGGGGCAGAACACCCCAAGAACTGTATACTATACGTGTATATATATACATATATCTATATATATATATATACATACATATTTGCAGCCAACATGGCTGTGTGTCCAACCATATATATCATACATATTTAAAGCAAGTAGGAAATGCGTTAAATAAGGCAAGATAGGCGGAACGGACCCATATGTCTGCGCCCCACCAGATTAGGGACAGGCGAGGTGTTCTTTTGACCCATCCCCAGGAAATTGCGAAGGCCTTCTCTGACTATTACACGGATCTCTATAATAAAGCCGAGATACCGCACAATCCCCCGTCGCCTGATCTGACGGACCGTATCGCTCGTTACCTAGAGCGCGTGCAATTGCCCCGACTGCGGACGGAGGACTTGTTAGGTCTTAATGCCTCTATTACGGCGGAGGAACTGGAGGAGACGGTGAAAGGCTTGCCCGCTCATAAGTCCCCTGGTCCGGACGGGCTACCGTATGAGTACTACAAGGCCTTCCTTCCCCTACTTAGCCCCCATATGACTAAGCTATACAATGCCTTTCTCCACCAAACTCCGGTCCCAGCCGACATGCAGAGATCCTATATATCCCTGATCCCGAAACCGGACAAAGACCCAGCGCTATGCGCCAGCTACAGACCCATTGCCTTGCTGGACTCTGACTTGAAAATATTCACTAAGATCCTCTCGAATAGATTGAACGCACTCCTCCCCGCTTTAGTCCATAAGGACCAGGTGGGTTTTGTCCCCTTGCGCCAGGCGGGGGACAATACTCGGAAAATCATTGACTTAGTTGATGTAGCTAATAGGGAAAAAATGGCATCGGTCCTCCTGAGTCTCGAGGCCGAGAAGGCGTTCGATCGCCTGAGCTGGCCCTTTATGATAGCCACACTGCGGCGCCTGGGTTTCACGGGACCCTTTTTGCAGGCGGTAATTAATCTCTATACAGCTCCTACATCTCAAGTTAAAACCCCCTTTGCTACTTCACCTGTATTCCGGGTGCCTAATGGTACCCGCCAGGGATGCCCCCTTTCTCCCTTGCTTTTTGCACTGTGTGTGGAGCCGCTGGCGGCAGCCATTAGGGGCAACCCGGATATTAGGGGGGTGTCAGTGAGAGGCGAGGAATTTAAGGTGTCCTTGTTTGCGGACGATGTCATTTTGACGTTGACCCACCCTAGGATCTCCCTGCCCAATCTTCACGCGGAATTGGCTGCATATGGAGCACTTTCAGGGTATAAGATAAATGCGACGAAATCCGCAGCCCTCCCCTTGAATATTCCAGCAGCGGAGGTTGCTCACCTACGGTCCACCTTCACTTACAGATGGGAAACCGCCTCCCTTACATACCTAGGGATCCGTATCACTCCCTCCTATAGTACTTTGTACCATGCCAACTTCCCGCCCCTGTACAGTTCGATAAGAGCCCTTCTCCAAAAGTGGAGGCCTCACCGGATCTCTTTACTGGGCAGGATCGCCTCTATTAAGATGGTTATCTTGCCGAAGCTCCTCTATCTCTTTCAAACTCTACCCATCCCCGTCCCCTACGCCCACTTGCGGAAGCTCCAAGGGGACGCACTGAGCTACGTATGGAACCATCGAAAACATTGAATACCGAGCTCCGTTATGACCGCGTCTCGGGCTGATGGGGGCTTGGCTTTCCCGAATCTAGTAAAATACTATCAGGCTTCCCAACTGCGGGGGATCCTTGCGTGGTTCCCGCAGCGGTCCTACAATAAATGGTCGCAAATTGAGAAATTATGGTTGGCCCCAATTCACCCCAACAGCCTTTTATGGAACATGCGGGTAACAGTGCCTCCCGACCGACTGTTGGGTCCGATGTCCCACCTTCGGCAGCTCTGGCGCAGGTTGTCTGGTTCCGGGCTGCTGCAGTCCGAATGTTCGGTCATGAACTCATTTCTCTACAATCCTGAAATTCTGGTCAGCCTCACTCACCAGATGTCCTGGCCCTGGGCCTCTAGAAATCTGTTCCACTTTGGCCACTTGGTTCATCCTGTAACCCGCAGGCTGCTGCCATTCCCGGAGCTCCAGACCAAATTTGACCTACCAAGCCGAACCCTCTTTAGTTACCTTCAGATCAGACACTTTGCCCAGACTATAGCCCCCACCCTGCAATTTTCCCCCCCAACTTTATTTGAACGGATAATACTCGAGGGACGTAACCGTAGGGGTCTCATATCTGACATATACCAACTTCTTAATGCATCCACACTGGACACGAAGGGCAAACACGCATACATGTTGAGATGGGAGAGAGAGCTGGGGGAGGTTCTTCCAATGGAGGCCTGGCAGACAGTCTGGAGACAGGCAGCCAAAAGCTCGATGTGCACTCTCTATAAAGAAAATTCTTATAAGATCCTTTATTTTTGGTATCGGACTCCGGACCTCCTCCATAAAATGTACCCCTCCACCTCCGACCGGTGTTGGCGCTGTCAGCGTGACAGGGGCTCTCTCTTCCATATCTACTGGACGTGCCCCCTAATAGCTTCCTATTGGACTTCGGTCCGACACTTATTGACTCGCCTCTTTGACGCACCTATACCCTTTACGCCACAGTTCTTCCTGTTTGGCTTATCGCACCCGAAGATGGCCAGGCCGTCCAGGAAGTTACTCCGGCACATACTCACAGCTGCCCGCTGCCTGATAGCTCTAAATTGGAAAAAAAATACACCCCCATCCCAAGAGGACTTGTACGCTAGAATCAAGGATGTTGAACTGATGGAAAAGTTGACGGCTAGGGTGAGGGACAAGCTGGACGAGCACGGTGTGGTCTGGGAGCGCTGGCATCTTCGGGAGGACACGAGGTGAGAGGCCCTGGCAGCAGAGATGCTAATCTACCTACCCTTCTATTCTTTTCCCATCCCCCTCTCCTCTTCCCCCCTCTCTTTTATTTTATTTTTTCCTCTTTCTTCTACCTCCCCATTCTTTTCTTCCTCTTCTCTTGTTACTTCTGTTTGTAACTACTGCCGTAAGCTACAAGTTGGTACTTGGTGTTCCCTGCCTACTGTTTCGGTGGGGCCTGGGGTGCCAGTGATTGCTGATTTTTTTTTTCTCTTTAACCAGGCACAGTGGTGTCCACATCTGACAGTTCTATTTTGTATGCCCATCTTGCCGTTGTGCCCTCGGCATGTAATGTTTCTGATTTTGTTGTTGTAAACTCTAATAAAACGTTAATTGAAAAAAAATAAGGCAAGATAGGATTATAGTGCAATGCCGATATATACTGTATACTCTACATCACATCTGTCAAATACAAGCCCCCCAGGCCTAATGAAGCCTGCCAGGCCTTTTCATCTGGCCCTCACACCTCTCCTCCAGCTGCAGCACTCTCTTCATCTCCACCCCCACCTTGTCTAAGGACTTGACAGCAGAGAGAAGGACAGAATTCCTCTGCCAGATCCTGCTCTTCTCTGTCCAGCCACAAAGAGGCTTTTTTCTGCCCCCGTCTCAGCATTTGACAGCAGAAAGGAGGACAGAACTCCTACAGATCCTGTACCTCTCTGTGCAGCCACTACACCCCTTTGTCTCCGCCTCCCCTGATTTCAGCCTTTAGCAATGGACTCCAGCCCTTTTCTGGTCTTCCTCATTTGTTAGAAACTGCACGGTAAAGGCATAATGTGCTAGTATGCATCGCTAATGTGCTAGTGTCCATCTTCACCCGGTCTTCCTTCCAGGGCCACGGACTCCGGCTGCATGACAGGCCTGAGCCGCAATGACGTCACATCCACGCATGCCCAGGGGAACCGTCATTAATGGCCCACGGCTCTGAAATAACGGCACGGGTGGCCGTTCCTTCAGAGCGCATGCGCCGATGAAGTCATCGGCTGCATGTAAGGTAAATACTGCAAAAACAAAAAAGAAATACGATTGACTACCCAAAGACTACGTCCTCATAATTTATGACACAGATAAAACAGCATCAAAAAAGCAAATACTCCTCCAGAAAAATTGGGACTTTGGTTTTGGTGGTGCCAGAACACTGTAAGCCCTTACAGTTACTCTTGTTGGGCACAGGAACAGGACCTGCTGTGAAATATTATATAAAAAATTGTAATTACATGTCCCTGTTAAACAGGGGCAGAAAAATCGGACCTTGGGTGGTGGTGGTGGTGGTGCCCTAAACCCAAAATATGGTTGGAAGTTAGCCTCATCAAGATTGAGGAGGAATAGGATAGTTAGCATAAGCAGTCTTCAAGGGATCCCAGATCCTTAGCAAATCCATTCAGTTACATCATCAGTTACATCAGCATCAGGTGATAGCTGCCGATCCAAGACTGATCCATTTTTATGAACGTGAGCCTAATACTTGAGTCTGTGTAGAGGCGCACTCTTTGATTCATTACAAACCCTCCAGCAGCACTGAATGTGCGTTCAGAAGGCACGCTGGATGCAGGACAGGCCAGTAGCTCGATTGTATATTGACCAAGTTCTGCCTAGTGGTCCATCCTCAAGATCCAGTAACCCAGTGGATGCTCTGTTGGAAAGGTCTCCAAGTCTGCTCCTGCCCCTAGATATTCCTGCACCATATAATGCATTGCTTGAATCGATCAGAACTTGGCGCTGAGCACTGAAAAATTGTTTAAAGGCATCGGCCAGCTGGCCACCTTCTCCACCACTCTTCCTCTGACTGAACAAAGCCTCAGCAACACGTTGTCCAGCACCAGGAAATGGTAACCTCCCAAGGTCTGGAAAATCGTCACACAAACCTTTCTTCAAGGCCTCCTGAAGATCTGTCATCCTCTTCTCCATCTGCAAAGGCAGGATGAGTTCTGTAACTTTACTCTTGTAATGTGGATCAAACAGGGTTGTCAGCCAATAATGATCCCTCTCCCTGATACCAAGAATCCTAGGGTCCTTTCGCAGGCTTTGCAGAATCAAGGAGGCCATGCTGCATAAGTTTGCAGAGGCATTTGATTCTGAGTCCTCTGGGTCACTAAGGATCACATTATCCATAACTACCTCCTCCCAGCCACGTACAACTCCTTGGGTTTCTGGGGACTGCTGCTGAGTGTTTCCCGCAGGAATGCTATCTGAATAAAGGGGGCCTTGAGAGGAAAGGAAGTTCTCCCTTCCTCCTGCTGTTCTAACTCAAGTGCCCTGTCCATGATTCCATGAAGCGTGTGCTCCAGCAGGAAGACTAGAGGGACAGTGTCACTGATGCATGCATTCTCGCTGCTCACCATCCTTGTGGCCTCCTCAAATGGTGACGGGACAGTTCATGCATGCATGCATCAGTAGCCACTGGCGTGGCGAAAAGAAGCCAAGCTCTCCTGACCCTGTCCTGGTGCCATACTCGCACAGGTACTCATTGATGGCCCTCTGCTGTGTGTGCAGCCGCTGCAGCATTGCCAACGTTGAGTTCCACCTGGTTGGCATGTCACAAATGAGGCGGTTAGTGGGCAGGTTGCATTTCCTTTGCATGTCAGCCAGCCAAGCATTGGCATTGTATGACCCGCGGAAATGACCACAGACTTTTCTGGCCTGCCTCAAGAGATCTTGTAAGCCTGGGTACCTGCTCAAGAACCGCTGCACCACCAAATTCAGAGCGTGTGCCAAACATGGTACTGTTCCTGTTCCTGGAAGTGTTCCTGTGGAAGGATGGCGAGAAGGTCGGTGCCATTGTGGCATACAAACATTCCTGGCTGAAGCTGGCGTGGAGTCAACCACCTCTTAGCATGCCCCTGCAGAGCTAACATAATCTCTACCCCAGTGTGGCTCCTGTCTAGGGTTGCCCCCTGTCTGGGTTTTGAATTAAGTGTCCAGGTTTCAGACTGTCTGAAATTCAGGCACATTATTCAGACAGGACTGCAACCCCTCCTCCAACTTAGGCGTGCGAGCGCACGCCCTATTCACCCAGTGTGGTGCAGATTCCCTCTGTTGCCTGGGTTGCACCCTCCTATGCTCCCCATTAACTAAGTACCACAACCACCCAGTGTATAGGCCCCCTCCCTTCTCTGTCCTGCCCCTGAGCAAGTGAGTACACTAAGGTAAGGGGGAGTCAAATGTCAGGGGTACTCTGTGGACTCTGATGTAAGGGGGAGCTTTGGGAACCCTGATTTAATGGACAATGCTGGGAATTCTGATGTAATTGGGGGCTTTGGTAAGCAGAAACTCCCTAATATCAGAGTTCCATTTTATACCACGGTCCACTAAAGTGTTCGGGTTTGGCTTGAGGAAAAAGTGGCAATCCTACTCCTGTCCCCTAGGCAGACCAACTCAAGCACTGCATGGCATCTTTTAGCCGGACTGCTTGTATAGCCTTTGAACGCTTACGTAGCACCGCTGGTTCAGATGAAAAATCTGCAGAAGAGGCCATTGAGAAAGAAGAAGAGGAGGGGGTGGAGGAGAAAGCTGTGGCAGAATCACCACTAGCATTTTGGAGGCATGGTGGCAGAACAAGCTCTCACAACACTGAACCCTGTCCTGCATCCTTCCCAGCTGCCAGCAGAGTTACCTGGTGCACCGTGAAGGAAAGGTAATGTCCTTTCCAATGCCTGCTGGACCATGAGTCAGCAGCAATATGAAACTTACTGCTGACCGCCCTGTCCAATGAGGCCAAAACATTGCCTTCCATATGCTGGTAGAAAGGCAGAATGGCCTTCCGTGAAAAGAAATGACATTTTGGGACTTGCCACTTAGGTACAGCACATTCCACAAATTCACAAAAGGGGACAGAGTCTACCAGCTGAAAAGGCAGCAGTTGCAGTGCTAGCAAATTAGGCAAGCTAGCATTTAGATGCTGAGCATGTGAATGGCTGGGACTGAATTTCTTTTTACGGTTCAGAAACTGGGGTAGGGAAATTTGCCTGTTAAAATCAATTGATGGTGTACTGCTAGCAGATTGGCTGCAAGTACTTGGGACACCTATTGCTATTCCTTCATTCCTCTCAGTGCAGGTTTTTGAGAAGACTGAAGGTATAGTAGGGTTGTAGATCCCAGATGAGGATCAAGGAGAAGTCTGCCTTTTTCTTTGATGTGGATCTTTCAAGTGCTGTTGCCAATGGATTGGCAGGTCGTCATATGTCTGGTCAAGCAGGTGGTGCCAAGTGGCTGCTGTTCTGGCCACGCTTGATCCGCTCCAGACATCTGCGATCTGCTGCACATGTGTCGGTAAAGGCCCACACCAAGGAACTTTTAAAAGTCAGCGGGGAGTCAGCAGCTCCCTGCACCTGCGGAGCTCTGTGGTGTGATGCAATAGGGTGGCTGCCCTTAAGCTTCCCCCTAGAGGAGATCCTACGTCGTTGGAGTTGTGCCTCCTCCTTTCTTCTCTCAGGCACCCAAGTACAGTCAGTGACCACATCATCCCCTCCCTCCTCATCACTGGAGCAAATTTGTCAGTATGCTACAGGTGGGGAACATGACTGCCAGTTTCTTGTCCTTCTGTGGCACTCCCTCTCTCTAGGCTCATGTTACTCCTTTCCTCAACCTGGGAACCAACCTCAAAGCCTTCAAAATGCTGCACATCCTCCAGTGGCATGTACATGACACCGTGGTCAAAGAATTCTGGGGTCTGGGGTGCATGATGATGGGGCAACAGAAGGAGTGACTGTGGACAAGGAGCCGGTGGAATAGGCCACTTTGGCAGCTGCATTGGAAGGCAAACTACTCTGAGCTTGGGTTACAGAGGATGAGGAGGATGAGGATGGCTTTGTTATCCACTCCATCAGCTCTTCTGCATGTTGTAGCTCAATAACATCGCCAGCATCAGAAAAAAAGGACAGGCGTGCCCCACGGCCACCTGCAAAGGATGCAACATGTCCACAACCACCACTGTTGACTGTAGACACAGAGGCTGCTTGCCCTCTTTAAGTAGCCTGTGAGTGTAAACCTTTCCTTGGTGGCCTTCCGGACATGATGTCTTTTTTGTTTTGCAACACCACACTACACTGTATTAGATAATTTTGTACACAGCCTGAAGCATATTAGAAACTGTACACACTGTATTGTATCTAATACAGTATCTTGTGTACACCACCAGAAAAGTAGTAGAAACTGTACACATTGTATTAAATACTGTGTACCCTGCCTCCACTGTATTAGAAACTGTACAACAGCTGCACTATATTGTATACTGTGTAAACCACCATGAGTGTATTAGAACCTGCACACACTGTATTAGATACTGTGTACACCACCAGAAAAGTAGTAGAAACTGTACACACTGTATCACATACTGTGTACACCGCCTGCACTGTATTAGAAACTGTACAATGGCTGCACTGTATTGTATACTGTGTATATCATCAGAAGTGTAGTAGAAACTGTACACATTGTATTAGATACTGTGTACACCGCCTGCACTGTATTTAAAACTGTACAATGACTTCACTGTATTTGATACTGTGTACACCACCAGAAGTGTAGTAGAAACTGTACACACTGTATTAGATACTGTGTACACCACCAGAAGTGTGGTAGAAACTTTATGCACTGTATTAGATACTGTGTACACCGCCTGAAGTGTATTAGAAAAAGTACACCATCGAATGCACTGTAGATATAGGCTACACTGGATGCAGAGTATATATATATATATATATATATATATATATATATATATATATTGTGGCAGCAGGCAGGTAAAATCACCTGGTTGTATCCAGGATGGAAAATATGTATGCCCTAGATTCAGGCTTTATGCGGACTTATACAACTAGAGGGGAAGAGTTAATGAGCCCAGCTGAAGTAAGTGGGCTCATTAAGACCTCTACAAAAAACCCCAGCATGCTTAGGGAGATGCTCTATCCTGGAACCAGTTTTGTGTTTGTATAGACTGGGGAGTGTGACACCTGTTCTGTGCGGTGAGTTAACGCCTGTGTCGCAAACCTCTACAACAGAGACAGTGACTGGTGCAGCACAAGGCTGCACTCAGTTGTTAGACAGGGAATCTAAGTGTGTAATTAGAGGTCAAGCATATTTTCATGTTTTATTTTTGTTTGGCTGTTATATGTTTCACTGCATGTAGCATAAATAAACCGCATCTTTTGTTTTTTTGCACCTACAACGCTGTCTGCTGTGCCTGATTTTGTGTTGTGAACCCATCCAGGGGGTCACACACACCCGCTGCCGAGCTAACCCCTCACAGTTGGTGGAGAATTTTGGCAGTTTTTTTTTTTTTTTAAAGGCCAGCATGGAGGAGATACTGAGACAGCTGGCTCTAGCAAATGCAAATCAGCAGCAGACAAATGCAACTTTGCAGCAGAGTCTGGAAGCTCAGCAGAAAGCTCACCTGCAGAGTATGGAAGCTCAGCAACAAGCCCAGCAGCAATCTGAAGCCCGCTTCATAGACCTGTTGCAGAAGCAAGAGCAGAGTTTTCGACAGCAAATAGAGACATTAATACAGCAACATCCGCAGACCAATGAGGCAAGTGGTTACACTAATACCACATCCTTTGGTGTGAGCCGTTTATTGACAAAAATGACTGGAGAGGATGATCCGGAGGTGTTTTTGACCACATTTGAAAGGACTGCTGAAAGGGAAAAGTGGCCTAAGGAGCAGTGGGCTGGACTGGTGGCCCCTCTGTTAACTGGGGAATCGCAGAAAGCTTATTATGACCTAGAGCCTGACCAAGCAAAAGACTATGTGGTGCTAAAAACAGAAATATTGGCACGGCTGGGTGTCACCCTGGCCGTCCGGGCTCAGCGTGTGCATAATTGGACTTTTCAGGTTTTCAGGTCTCAAATGTATGATCTCATTCACCTGAGCAGGAAGTGGCTGCAGCCAGAGATTTTGACCGCACCAAACATTGTGGAACATGTTGTTATGGATCGTTTCCTGAGAGCTCTTCCTACTGCCATCCAAAAATGGGTAAGCCATGGAGACCCAGAAAATGCAGATAAACTTGTGGATCTGGTTGAGAGGTACTTGGCTACAGAGAACCTGACCACCTCTTCCAGGGACTCACGGACTTTCCACCCTAAGACCAGATCATCCCCAGTGGCGGGTAAGATGACTCCAAGGGGTGAGGGTGGAGAGAGTGAGAGGGTGGGAGTTCTACCTAAGGTCTGGCGGGAGCAGCCCGGGAAGCCCAGGCTGCAAGAGGCAGCGAAAAAGATTATTTGCTACGAGGGATGAGCCGAACACCCCCCGGTTCGGTTCGCACCAGAACTTGCGAACGACCCCCGCGTTCGAAACGAACGTTAGAACCCCATTGAAGTCTATGGGACTCGAACGTTCGAAATGGAAAGTGCTAATTTTAACGGCTAATATGCAAGATAGTGTCCTAAAAAGGGTTTGGGGACCTGCCTCCTGCCTCAGGGAACATGGGTCACTGCAAAAAAAAGTTTTAAAAACTGCCGTTTTGGCGGGAGCACTGATTTTAATGACGATTAAAGTGAAAAAAAAAGGTGAAATATTCCTTTAAATATGGTGCCTGGGGGGTGTCTGTAGTATGCCTGTGAAGTGCCACGTGTTTCCCGTGTTTGGAACAGTCCCTGCACAAAATGACATTAAACGGAAATAGCACCATTTAAAACTGCTTGCGGTTTTAATGTTATATCTGGTTCCTGCAATATGGTTGAAAATCATTGAGAAAAATGGCATGGGTAGCCCTCCCTGCCCATTACCAGCCTATTTGGGTCTTGTACGCATATTAAGGGGAAGCCCGTACCCATATTAAAAAAAGGAAATGCGTGTGGCCCCCAGGCCCTATATACTCAGAACAGCAGTATACAGGCGGTGCAAACAAGACAGGGACTGTGTAGGTTTGTTGTGTTAAGTTGAATCTGTTTTTAATTTTCAACCGGTACATTTTTAAAGTGTAGCTCCAGTCAAACAAACTATTTTTAAGCTTTTTGGAAAACATAGGGAAGGGTTATCACCCCTGTATAATTTGTTTTGTCATCCATCTTTTTTCATCTCACTTGCTGCTGTCTCCTTGCGTTTGCAAGTAGGAGATGTTTGTAAGTTGGATGTTTGAAAGTAGGGGCCTGCCCTATATTATAGCGGTATGTACTGGGTACAGAGCACGCAGACAGCACGCACTATCTCCTAACACTACTGACTGCAAGCTCTATTATTAACCACTTGACCACTGGGCACTTAAACACCCTTAATAACCAGACCAATTTTCAGCTTTCGGTGCCCTCACATTTTGAATGACAATTACTCAGTCATGCAACACTGGACCTATAGGAAATGTTTGTCCTTTTTTTCACACAAATAGAGCTTTCTTTTGGTGGTATTTAATCACCTCTCAGTTTTTTATTTTTTGTGCTATAAAAGAAAAAAGACCGAAAATTCTGCGAAAAAATGAATTTTTCTTCGTTTCTGTTATAAAATTTAGCAGATTAGTAATTTTTTCTTTATAAATTTTGGCCAAAATTCATACTACTACATATCTTTGGTAAAAATAAGTACAAATTGGTGGATATTATTTGGTCTTTGTGAAAGTTATAGAGTCCACAAGCTATGGTGCCAATATCTGAAAATTGATCACACCTGAAGTACTGACGGCCTATTTCCTTTTTTTTTTTTTTTCCACAAAATTGTCATATTATCAGGTTATTTCACACACACAGCATATGCATACCAAAAGACCCTGGAGAATACAATGGTGGTCGTTGCAAATTTTTATCTCACACGGTATTTGCACAGCAATTTTTCAAACGCGTTTTTTTGGGGGAAGAAACAGTTTTGTGCTTAAAAAACAAACAAAAAAAACAGTAAAGTTAGCCCAATGTTTGCATAAAGTGAAAGATGAAGTTATGCTGAGTAAATAGATATCAAACATGTCACTCTTCAAAATTGCACATGCCCGCGGAATGGCGCCAAACGTCGCTACTTAAAAAATCCCCATAGGCGACGCTTAAAATTTTTTTTACTGGTTACATGTTTTGAGTTGCAGAGGAGGTCTAGGACTAGAATTATTGCTCTCGCTCTAACGTTCTCGGCGATACCTCACATGTGTGGTTTGAACACCGTTTTCATATGTGGGCGGGGCTTACGCATGCGTTCGCTTCTGCATGCGAGCACATGGGGACATGGGCGCTTTAAAAAAAATTTTTTTTTTTTATTGTTCATTTTACTTTATTTATTTTAGTTTGACATTTTTTTCCCCAAAAATATATTTTTGATCACTTTTATTCCTATTACAAGGAATGTAAACATCCCTTGTAATAGGAATATGGGGTGACAGGTCCTCTTTACAGTGAAATCTGGGGGTCAATATGACCCCACATCTCACCTCTAGGCTGGGAAGCCTGAAATAAAAAATAAAAAAAAGATTCTGGCTTTGATCGTACTGGCGAGTTGGTAGAAGCACCGGAGGGCGGTGAGGGGTGGGGGGCGTCTATGGCTGGGTATTTCAGGGTATCACCGAGTATGGCTGGGTATCTCCGAGTATGGCTGGGTATGGCAATTTATGGCAGGGTATTGCAATTTATGGCAGGGTATTGCAGAGTATTGGCGGGGTATTGGCGGGGTACTACAGAGTAATAGCAGGGTACTGCAGAGTATTGGGGGGTACTCCAGAGTAATGGTAGGGTACTGCAGAGTAATGGGGGTTACTGCAGAGTAATGGGGGGTACTGCAGAGTAATGGTAGGGTACTCCAGAGTAATGGCAGGGTACTGCACTGCAGAGTAATGGCGGGGTACTGCAGAGTAATGGCGGGTACTGCAGAGTATTGGGGGGTACTGCAGAGTATTGGGGGGTACTGCAGAGTAATGGGGGGTACTGCAGAGTAATGGCAGGGTACTGCAGAGTAATGGCAGGGTACTGCAGAGTCATGGCAGGGTACTGCACTGCAGAGTAATGGCGGGGTACTGCAGAGTAATGGCGGGGTACTGCAGAGTAATGGCAGGGTACTGCAGAGTATGCACTGGTATTGCAGAGTATTGGCAGGGAATTGAGGGGTTAAATTCGGTGAGCAGTGATGTGGGCACTGCATATGCAGCCCACATCGCTGCTGACACCGATCTCTTTCCCCTCCGCTGTACCGATCGGTACAGAGAGGGGAGGGAGGAACCGGCGTCATAACATGACGCCGATTTGTTTACAAGTGATCGCTCCGTCATTTGACGGAGCGATCACGTGGTAAACGGCCGCGACGAGTGGCCGTTTACCGTGATCCGTGATGCGCCGGGTCCTGTGGACCCGGCGGGCACGGATGCTCTCGAGTGCGCGCCCCAGGGGGCGCGCGAGAGCAGAATTCTGGGAGGCCGTTAATTAACGGCCTCTCAGAGTTAAACAACCGCCCTGAAGCCGTTAATCGGCAATGGGCAGTTGTTAAGTGGTTAAAGCTAGATCACTAGCTATATAGGTGAGGTGAATATAGTGGTGTATACTGCGGTCAGGGCACAGACAACAACCACTACACAGCAGCAAGATAGGAAATCAGCCAAAAATGATTGGTGTGTACTGTGTTGAAGGTACACAGAACACCCACTGCTTCAGATGCTAACACACTACACGAGGCCGCCTCAAAGGCGGCCTTATATAGTGTGGGGCGTGCACTACACAGCCTGAGCTATGATTGGCCACAGGCAGGATGCCTGTGGCCAATCATGGCTCTCCTCGCTGCTGGCGCTACGATTGGCCAAGCATGCCGGGTCACAGTGCATGCTTGGCCAATCATGAGCCAGCAATGCACTGCGCCACCGCAGTGCATTGTGGTCCGCGCGCGCCACTCGAATTTTGACGCGAACGGCCCAAACGTTCGGAATTCACCGAACAGCCAATGTTCGAGTCGAACGTACGTTCGACTCGAACACGAAGCTCATCCCTATTTGCTACCGCTGCCGGCAAGAGGGACATATTGCAGCCAATTGCCCAGTTGTGGATGAGCCTATGCAATGTGACTTTATAAGGGAGAGACGTCAGTCGCTGTTTGCGACAGTTGCATGCACTGCCAGTCGGGGACCTGAGAAACATTTATGTAAAATGCGTATTAATGGTAGAAATGTTGATGTGTTGCTGGATTCAGGTAGCCTGGTAACATTGATAAAAGCTGAATTAGTTACTACAGAGGTCTCTGGGAAGAACAGGGTGGCTGTTATTTGTGTGCATGGGGACACCCGAGAGTATCCTGTAACTTCAGTGTTTTTTGAGACCCCCAAAGGTAACCTCTCTCATCAGGTGGGGTTAGTGTCTCACTTACCACATGATGCTATTGTGGGAAGGGATTTTCCAAAATTCTGGGAACTCTGGGATTGTCCTGAGCCCCCCACTGGTGCCCCTATAGACCAGGAAGATGACCAGAATTCCTCTGGGAGTGGGGAGGACTCTCCTGAATTTCCCTTGTCGGTATTGGCGGGGGAAACTCGAGAAACTGGGGAGGAGCCAACATCCTCAGATGAAAACATGCCGTCTGTGGAGTTTTCGGATCTTGAGGTTCACAGGGAAAATTTTGCCACAGAACAGTTAAAAGACCCCACTCTAATAAAGGCACGGGAAAATGTGGTGAAAATAGATGGCGAGTTAGTGAACCCAGATAAGATTTGCACTTACCCGTACTTCACTATGGAAAGGGACCTGCTGTATCGAGTGGCTCAAAGGGCAGAAGAAACCATTGAGCAACTTGTGGTGCCCAAACCTTACAGGAAGTTGGTGTTAGAATTGGCCCATGGGCACATTCTGGGAGGTCATCTGGGGACCGAGAAAACCAGAGAGAGGATATTGCAGAGATTCTATTGGCCTGGGGTCATGAAGGAAATAGAAAATTATTGTTCCTCCTGCCCTGTGTGTCAGAAGTCGGCACCTATGCCACATTTCCGTAACCCGCTGGTACCTCTTCCTATCATTGAGGTCCCCTTTGAGAGGATCGCAATGGATTTGGTAGGTCCGATAATGAAGTCTGCTAGGGGGCATCAGTACATTTTGGTTATATTGGACTATGCCACCCGTTATCCAGAAGCAATTCCTCTTCGCAATACCTCGGCCAAAACCATAGCCAAAGAGCTATCTCTTGTTTTTAGCCGCGTGGGTATTTGCACTGAACTGCTTACGGACCAAGGTACACCCTTTATGTCCAGGGTTATGAAAGAACTATGCAAGTTGTACAAAGTGACACAATTGCGTACATCTGTGTATCACCCCCAAACAGATGGGTTGGTTGAAAGATTCAACAAAACCCTAAAACAAATGTTAAAGAAGGTGGTGGATAGAGATGGAAAGAATTGGGACTGTCTAATACCCTATCTGATGTTTGCCATTAGGGAGGTACCCCAATCCTCTACGGGTTTCTCACCCTTCGAGTTGCTCTATGAAAGACACCCAAGAGGGCTGCTGGATATCGCCAAGGAAACTTGGGAAAATGAGAGTTCTCCTCACAGGAGTGTGATTGAGCATGTCGCCCTGATGCAAGATAGAATTGCACAGGTAATGCCAATCGTAAAGGAACATTTGACCCAAGCGCAGTTAGCACAGCAGAGAGTGTACAACCGTGGGGCCAAGACCCGTACTTTTTCCCCGGGGGATAGGGTCTTGGTGCTAGTCCCTACGGTTGAAAGCAAATTTCTGGCCAAATGGCAAGGTCCATACGAAGTAATTGAAAAAATTAGTGAGGTGAACTACAGGGTTAGACAGCCAGGAAGGCGAAAGCCGGAGCAGATCTATCACGTCAATCTCCTGAAAGCCTGGAGGGATAGGGAATCCCTAGTCGCAGAGACTTTGTCACAAGCCCAATCTGATTGCTTAGTTCCGGAGGTTGCAATAGCAGTCACCTTATCGAAACCCCAACAACAGGAGGTTAAAGAGTTTGTACTTCGTAACAAAGAGATTTTCTCTGAGCTGCCGGGACAAACATCTGGCGTAGAGTATGACATTATCACCTTGCCAGGAGAAAGGGTAAAACTAAAACCTTATAGAATACCAGAGGCCCGACGGGAAGCAATACATGGGGAGGTTCAAAGAATGCTGGAATTGGGTGTGATAGAGGAGTCCCAGAGTGACTGGTCCAGTCCTATCGTACTAGTGCCCAAACCTGATGGGAGCTGGCGGTTTTGTAACGATTTTCGACAATTGAATAAAGTTACAAAATTTGACACCTACCCCATGCCGCGTATAGATGAGTTGATTGACCGGCTGGGAACAGCCCGATATATGACAACTCTTGATCTCACCAAAGGGTATTGGCAAATTCCCCTGGCCGAGTCGGCCAAGGAGAAAACTGCGTTTGTAACCCCAGATGGGGCAGTCCAATATAAGAGAATGCCGTTTGGGTTACAGAATGCACCGGCAACATTCCAGCGGAAAATGGATAAGATTCTGAGGCCCCATCAGAAATATGCTGCAGCTTACCTGGATGATGTGATTATCCATAGCACAGACTGGGTCTCACATTTGCCAAAAGTACAAGCAGTCCTAGACTCTATCCGGGAAGCTGGGTTTACGGCCAATCCAAAGAAGTGTACCATTGGACAGGAGGAGGCCAAATATCTTGGGTACACTATTGGGAGGGGGGTGATAAAACCCCAAATCAATAAAGTCGAGGCCATACAGAGTTGGCCATGTCCCAACAGCAAGAAACAGGTACGAGCCTTTCTGGGAATCGCTGGCTATTATCGACGGTTCATTCCCCATTTTGCTTCTCAGGCTGTGCCCCTCACCAACCTGACAAAAGGGAAAGAGTCTGTTATGATTAAATGGTCCCCAGAGGCTGAAGAAGCATTTCAGTCCTTAAAAACAGCCTTATGTAGCCAGCCAGTGTTGTACTCACCAGACTTCTCTAAGGACTTCGTTGTACAAACTGATGCATCAGACGTTGGGTTAGGGGCAGTGTTATCCCAGGTCTGGAACGGGGAAGAGCACCCAGTCATTTACCTCAGCAGGAAGTTGAAGTCCCATGAGGTAAATTACGCCACGATTGAGAAGGAATGTTTAGCAGTGAAGTGGGTTCTAGATTCCCTTCGGTACTATCTGCTAGGTAGGCACTTTGACCTGGTGACTGATCACGCTCCTTTAAAGTGGATGGCTCAAAACAAGGAGACCAATAGAAGGGTAAATAGGTGGTTCCTGGCCCTACAGGAATTTAACTTTACAGTTAAGCATCGCCCTGGTGTTAAAATGGGGAATGTGTATGCTTTGTCTCGGATACATGCGTGTCTGACTGCTTGTGTTACAACCCCAAAGTTGAAACAAGAGGGGGGGGTATGTGGCAGCAGGCAGGTAAAATCACCTGGTTGTATCCAGGATGGAAAATATGTATGCCCTAGATTCAGGCTTTATGCGGACTTATACAACTAGAGGGGAAGAGTTAATGAGCCCAGCTGAAGTAAGTGGGCTCATTAAGACCTCTACAAAAAACCCCAGCATGCTTAGGGAGATGCTCTATCCTGGAACCAGTTTTGTGTTTGTATAGACTGGGGAGTGTGACACCTGTTCTGTGCGGTGAGTTAACGCCTGTGTCGCAAACCTCTACAACAGAGACAGGGACTGGTGCAGCACAAGGCTGCACTCAGTTGTTAGACAGGGAATCTAAGTGTGTAATTAGAGGTCAAGCTGACCAGGATTTATTTTCATGTTTTATTTTTGTTTGGCTGTTATATGTTTCACTGCATGTAGCATAAATAAACCGCATCTTTTGTTTTTTTGCACCTACAACGCTGTCTGCTGTGCCTGATTTTGTGTTGTGAACCCATCCAGGGGGTCACACACACCCGCTGCCGAGCTAACCCCTCACAATATATATATATATATATATATATATTCAAGAGGTTGTGAAGCTTCGTGGGTTTTGTTTACATTTTTGATCACCTGGTTGGATGCACAATTCCCCTCTTCTCTTTCTGTTATATATCCTCTTGTTGGTTGCCTGTGCCTTGGCCATAGTTTCCTGTAACAACTTGTTATTGTGACTCAGGAAATCGACAGTGCTCTGTACTGCAGGAACTGGGGACTCATGGACGATGTTAGGCAGAAAGACTGGGTGGAATCCATAGTTCACGAAGAATGGAGACTGACCCATAACTGAGTGACTGGCATTATTGAAAGCGAACTCCGCCAAGGGTAATAGTGCTACCCAATCATCCTGAACAAACGTGGTGAAGCACTGGATATACTGTTCAATAGCCTGTTTCATCCTCTCAGTTTGTCCGTTAGACTGAGGATGATAACCAGAAGACATAGATAGCTCAATCTTCAGGACCTTGCATAGTGCTTTCCAAAAGCGAGAGGACCCCTCTGTCTGATACAATGTTTGTTGAGACCCCATGTAACCTTATGATTTCCCTGACGAAGACCTGGGCCGTCTCCATGGCAGAAGGTTCTTTAGTGGTACAAAGTGGGCCATTTTAGACAGGCGGTCAACCACTACAAAAATAGCCGTACATCTTTCAGACGGGGGTAGTTCTACTATGAAGTCCATAGCAATCATGCTCTATGGTTGCCAAGTGCCTTGGGCACTTCAGCAGGAGAGGAGTACAAAAAGGGCAAGATCCTGCAATTTATACTAATGAAAAAGTTTGTGGGGAGATGGAGGGGGGCTTCATACTGTAGCTTGACAAAATCTCATTTGTTCAACTGTTTGCAAAGGAATCTCCATAGACTGTACCCAATGAAAAAATCTCCTTCAATATTTCCCCTGCTGGTCAAATGTCCTTAACCTAAAGTGTTGGACTAATTTTGTTAGACTCATTTTCTAGTGGTGAATGGTAACTCTCATGGTGGAATGTTCTTATAGTGATTTTTCTCTTCAGAACAAATGTTAAAAAAAACAAGAGATGTCAAAGGTGATCATAACTCCAGACTTAAAGCGGAGCCATTCAGAAAGCACAGCAGGGAACCTGCTTCACTGACGGTTTCCCTTACAGGCAATGGTGGCGGCAGCACCTGAGAGCAGATGGAAACATTGGCTGGGGTGCCGACCTTGCTGGATTTCAGGACAGGTAAGTGTCCTAATAGTCAGCAGCTACACTATGTGTTCCTACACTGTCACCCTTTGTGGCGGCCCGCCCATAAGGGGTGCAGGGGCTTTGCCCCCTAACCCATGCGCCTGGCCCCTACTCTACATGCAGGGTGCCGGGCGCATGGATTCCAATGTTTTTTTTTTTTTTAAGCAAGTGATTAGAGCCTGAGTTCAACTGGCTTCAAAAAAGGGTGGGCTCGGGATGCAGTGCACTGTGCCCTGAGGCCACCCAGTTGTGTGACAATAGTGAATTAATATTCGCTATTGTGCACCTGATTCTCCACCTGACCAGTCAGTCTTAGGACTCCCTGGCCAATCGGGTCTCAGGACATACTTCCTGTTCAGCCGAGAGGAGAAGCCGGTGTCCTATCATATTGTGTCCCCCATTGGATAGTGTCCGCTGTGTACTGCGCATGCACAGTACACAGCGCACACAGATTCCGAAAATAGCCAAAGATGAACGGCGCCTGTGCCGTGAGTCCAGGTTCTAGCCCCACCATCCAAGTGCACACAGAGCTAGAATAAAAAGAGCCGAGCGCAGCGAGGCCGTGCCCAAAGCGCGACGAGTGAATCGAGCCTGTGAGGGGCCCTCTAACAGCCCTATGTCCACTTGGATGGTGGGGCTACCACCTCGACTCAGGCACCGTTCATCTTCAGAGATTTTCCAAAGCTCCTTCTGCTCTGTACTGTGCAAGCGCTGCGCCTGCGCAGTACGGGGCGGACAGTATCCGATGCCCGGACTGTATATGCCAGAACACCGGCTCTTTCTTCCCCCTGCCTCCTAAGGTAAGGTCCGTCTTCTGCGGGGGGGGGGGGGGGGGGTGGTTTTTACACTGCCGCTTTCCGGTCCATCTAATGCTGAGGGGAGGGTGCTCGCCGCCTGCCCGTCCGTTGAGGGGGGGTGGTGTTAGTTTATCCCTATGGTCATCCTATTACATGTGCTCCTGATGGGGACTACAAGTGACTCTTCAACATAAATTACACAAGCATGGTCCACTGTTGTCACAATCAGGAAACCTGCCATGGGAAATATAATAATAGATGATGTGGCACTTTGTTTACAGTGTGGATTTCCAAACAAAATAAACGGTGTCTAAATATTACAATTAGACTCCATTCACACAGGGGCAACTTTGGATCTGACTTCAAGTCGCCCCAAGTCGCCTCTAGTCGCCCCAAGTCACGCTACATGTAAAAATCAATGTAAGTGAATGAGAGCCTTCTTAATTTTTGGGGGGCCTCCAGATCCTGGCCCCCACCCTATGTGAATGAGTAAGGGGTAAATTGTACCCCTACCCATTCACCTGGGGGAAAAAGTGTCAATAAACAAAGAACACAACACAGGTTTTTAAAGTAATTTATTAATCTGCTTTGGGGGTCTTCTTCCGACTTCGGGGGTCTTCTTCCAACTTGCTCTGCTCTGTTCGGCCTTTTCTCCCGGTGTCCGGCCTCTTCTCCCACTCTCCGGCGTCATCTCCCGATCTCTGGCGTCTTCTCCCGGGCTCCTGCGCTATCTTCTTGCAGCTCTTTTACTAGCGGAGGAGCCCGGTCTCCTCCGTCCTTCTTCCTTCTTCCCTCTTCTCTCTTCTTACTTCTTTCTTCTTCCGATGTTGATACAACACTCTCTCCCACTGAAATGCAGTGTGCGACGTGCACGGCGACTTATATAGGTGTGGGGAGTGGTCACCGGTGATGTCACCGGTGACCCCGCCCCTTATGACATCAAGTCCCTGGGCACCCCTTACTCATTCACATAGGGTGGGGGGCTGGGATCTGGGGGTCCCTCGAGAAGAGGCCCCTGTCCTCATCAACATGGGGACAAGGTGCTTTGGGGTGGGGGGACCGCAGGGTGCCCCCCTTCCCCAAAGCACCCACCCCCCATGTTGAGGGCATGGGGCCTGGTACGGTTTGGGGGGGGGGTGCTAGCTCGTTCCCACCCGCTTTCCTGACCGGCCGGGCTGTGTGCTCGGATAAGGGTCTGGTATGAATTTTGGGGGGACCCCCAAGCCGTTTTTTCAGCGTAGAGGGGTTCTCCTTAAAATCCATACCAGACCTAAGGGCCTGGCTTGCTCCCGGAGGGGGAACCCATGCCGGTTTTTTATTTAAAATTTGGCGTGGAGTTCCCTCTCGAGAGCTGATTATTCTCTGATTGGCCACGGCCAAAGTCGCCTGGCCTGGGGCGACTTAAAGTCATGTTGTAAATCACCCAAAGTCGTGTTGAGCTCACTCCAAGTCGCGCTGTTATTCATACTCAAGTCATGTCCAAGTTGCCTCCAAAAGTCGTGGTGGAAGTGTTGCCCCTGTGTGAATGGAGTCTTAGATAAATAAATATATGTGCATCTTGAAGCAAATAAACAATTCCCAGGGAAATGTGCTCAACTACAATATATAAACAGTGCTTCAAATGTATAAAAGTGCATTATGTGCTGGATAATAAATTAAGTACAAATAAAGTGCATCTAAGTTCATAGATATAAATTCATATACAGTGGATATAAAACGTCTACACACCCCTGTTAAAATGTCAGGTTTCTGTGAGACAAAGATAAATCATTTCAGAACTGTTTCCACCTTTAGGCCTGATTCACACCTATGCATATTTAGTGCTTTTTGCATTTTGCAGATTTGCACTACATTCTATTTAACATGGTTTCCTATGGAACACGTTCTGTAGTGCAATACTGAAAAATGCAAAAAGCACAAAAAATTCATAGGTGTGAATCAGACCTAAATGTGACCTATAAACTGTACAACTCAATTGAAAAACATAATTGAAATCTTTTGAGGGGGAGTAAAAAAAATAAAAATGTGGTTGCATAAGTGTGCATATCCTTTTATTTCCTCTTTTGCTCCCCGCAAGGCGCGTATGCGCACGGGAGCCTTCAGTCACGGCACACGCTGGGAGAAGAAACGGCACGGTGGTCCATTTTTTCACAGTGCATGCTGACGGTGACTGAATTTATAGGAAAAATTCACTTGCAAATAATAAAAAAAACTTTTGTCGTTGTCATTATTTGTAAGTCCCATTTATTTTTCAATTTTCTGTTGTTGTCTGTTGTCTCGCTCTATACATGTACATTGCTACAGTGCCCTGCATCTGTTTACTTACGTTATTTTTCTCAAATATTTTATTTTAGTATATTAACCACTTGCCGCCCGCCCTATAACAAATTGACGGTGGCAAAGTGGTTGCATAATCCTGACCGGACGTCATATGACGTGATCAGGATTATGAGCCGCTGCGCGCCCCCGGGGGCGCGCATCGCGGCGATCGTTGTTGCGGGGTGTCAGTCTGACACCCGGCAACTACGATCTCGGTAAAGAGTCTCCAACGGAGACTCTTTACCACGTGATCAGCCGTGTCCAATCACGGCTGATCACAGTGTAAATAGGAAAAGCCGGTGATCGGCTTTTCCTCACTCGTGTCTGTCAGACGCGAGTAGAGGAGAGCCGATCGGCTGCTCCTCTGACAGGGAGGTCTGTGCTGATCGATTATCAGCACAGCCCCCCCGAGGATGCCCACACTGGACCACCAGGGACGCCACCAGACCACCAGGGATGCCCAGGACAAGGTATGCCACCCTAGACCACCAGGGATTCCAGTCAGTGCCCATAATGGATGCCAATCAGTGCCCACAATGGGCATCACTGATTGGCATGCATTATTGATTGGCACTGATTGGCATCCATTAGTACAATATATTATAATACAATGCCGCCTATCAGTTCCCATCTGTGCCGCCTATCAGTGCCCATCCATGCCACCTATCAGTGCCCATCCATGCCCACCTGTGCCGCCTACCCATGCCCACCTGTGCCGCCTACCCATGGCCACCTGTGCCGACGAACCCATGCCCACCTGTGCCACCTATCCATGCCCATCCATGCCAATCCGTGCCAGCTATCAGTGCCAATTTGTGCCACCTATCAGTGCCCATCCGTGTCGCCCATCAGTACCACCCATCAGTGCCACTTCATTGGTGCCACCTCATCGGTGCCCATCAGTGCCGCCTTATCATTGCCCATCAGTGTAACCCCATCAGTGCCCATCAGTGAAGGAGAAAACTTACTTATTTGCAAAGTTTTGAAACTGAAACAAAAAAAACATTTTTTTTTTCAAAATTTTCGGTATTTTTTTATTTGTTTAGCAAAAAATAAAAACCGTAGAGGTGATCAAATACCACCAAAAGAAAGCTCTATTTGTGGGAAAAAAATGGTATTTGGGTACAGTGTAGCATTACCGCGCAATTGTCATTCAAAGTGCGACAGCGCTGAAAGCTCAAAATTGGTCTGGGCAGGAAGGTGTTTAAGTGCCTGGTATTGAAGTGGTTAAATATTCTTGCTCAATTACACCCTTGAAGAAGGAGAAATACACACACTCCGAAACGCGTCGGGTACAAGAATTATTAGTGTACCATTTGTATTACAATATGATGACAGCACTGTAAATCTGCTCTATTACATTGTTTAAGTGTTTTTTTAACATGTTTTGTACTTTTCATATTGAATACATTTTCATACAAGATTAATTTTGTTAATGATCCTTTGTGCCTTTAGGCTGGGTTCACATTGCAGCGGTGACGATAACCGGATGCGATTCGCACCGCACTGCAGTGCAAATCACATCCGATCTCTGTGCGATGCGAGTTCAGCCATACAGATAGTATGGCTGAATTCGCATCGCACCCGGCCCAAACTCGCACAGGACCCTTTTTTTGGTCCGCAGCAGAATCGGATCGCATGGGTGTTCACACCATGCGATCCGATTCATGTCCAAGTTTGCAGATTGCACTGCGATATGCGAACTGATCTGGGGGTGTCATTAACATTTCACTGACACTCCCAGCAGTTCGCATAGGGCAGTGTGAACTGCCGCCGGGAGGTATGCGATGCGGGAACCCGCAGCGGATTCGTGGCGTTCCCGCATCGCTGCAATGTGAACCCAGCCTTAAAGTCCACCAACAGAGGATTTTGTTCTTTTTCTATAATATTGGATGTGGCACAACCATTTGCGCAAACTTAGCCAGCTCACCTGTTGTTACTCCCGCTGTGATTGGACACAGCAGGAGGCAATCAGCAGGCCAGCTAAGCTGAAACATGATCTTTCTCTTCCTCCAGTGCATCCTTCCCCCCCACACACACAGAAAGAACCTTCCAGGCACTGAACTCCTTGCGTGCCCCCCCAGTGTTAACCCCTTATCTGGCAGTGTCATTTATACTGTGACAGTGCATTTTTTTAGCATTGATCACAGTATTGGTGTCACTGGTGCCCAAAAAGTGTCAGGGTCCAATTTGTTCGCAGCAATATCCTGCTAAAAATCGCTGATCGTCACCATTACTAGTAAAAACAATTTTAAAAAAAGTCACAAAATATATCCCATCGTTTTTTGGATGCTATAACTTTTGCGCAAACCAACCAATATACGCTTATTGGGATTTTTTTTTAACAAAGTTATGAAGCAGAATACATATTGGCTTAAAATGATTCAGAAATTTGAGTTTTTTGGAGTTTATTGGGAATATTTCATAGCAAAAAGTAAAAAAATATTGTTTTTTTATTGCAAACTGTCAGTATTTTTTTGTTTATAGCGCAAAAATAAAAACCGCAGAGGTGATAAAATACCACCAAAAGAAAGCTCTATTTGTGGGGAAAAAAGCACATCAATTTTATTTGGGTACAGCTTCGCACGACCGCCCAATTGTCAGCAAGGGCTGAGGAGAGATCTGGGGTCTAATAGACCCCAGATGTCTCGGTAAAGAGGACCTGTCACTGCCCATACTACCTATCCATGCCCATCTGTGCCACCTATCCATGCCCATCCATACCGCCTATCCATGTCAATCCGTGCCAGCTATCAGTGCCAATTTGTGCTACCTATCAGTGCCCATCCGTGTCGCCCATCAGTGCCGCCTATCAGTGCCCATCGGTGCCGCCTATAAGTGCCACATATCAGTGTCCATCAATGCCACCTCATCAGTGCCACTTCATTGTTGCCACCTCATCGGTGCCCATCAGTGCCGCCTTATCAGTGCCCATCAGTGTAGCCCCATCAGTGCCCACCCATCAGTGAAGGAGAAAACTTACTTATTTACTTACTTAGTTTTGAAACTGAAACAAAAAAAACATATTTTTATTCAAAATTTTCAGTATTTTTTTTATTTGTTTAGCAAAAAATAAAAACCACAGAGGTGATCAAATACCACCAAAAGAAAGCTCTATTTGTGGGGAAAAAAGAATATCAATTTTATTTGGGTACAGCTTCGCACGACCACCCAATTGTCAGCAAGGGCTGAGGATACATCTGGGGTCTAATAGACACCAGATGTCTCGGTAAAGAGGACCTGTCACTGCCCATACTACAGAGGTTTTTAGGTACCGTATCATGGAGCTGTTCTACAGGCATACGCAGTGTTAAAGCATGACATGTTAAATATCTGGTTACCTGGCGTAACATATTCTTTTATATTTTACAAAAAAAAAAATGGGTATTATATTGTGTTTCTGTGCATTAAAATTCATATAAAGTGTATTTTTCCAAAAAAACTTGTGTTTATAAAAAGCTGCGCAAATACTATGTGACATAAAAAAAATCTCTAAACCCACCCTTTTATTCTCAAGGGCCTCTGCTGAAAAAAATATATAAGATTTGGGGTTTCAAAGTTTTAAGGACAGAGGCAAGATCTGGGGTCTAAGAGACCCTAGACGTCTCAAGAAATAGGATCTGTTACTGCCCATGCTATCACAAGAAATGTTATCCATCCCTTGGGATAGCAATAAAAGTAATTAAAAAAAATAAAGAGACATTGTAAATAATATTTTTTTTAAAGCATCCCTGTCTCCCCTGTGTGAGGTATCACCATGAATGTCAGAGTGAGTGTAATAATTCTAGCACCAGATCTCCTGTGTAACTCCAAACTGGTAACCTGTAAAAGCTTTTAGCCCTTGTACACACGGTCGGAGAATCCGTCGGAATGTGTCCTATCGGACCGTGTCGTTGGATAATCTGACTGTGTTTGGTATGCATCGGACTGATTCCGTCGGAATATCCATCCGACCCAATTTTCCAACTTGTTGGAAATATTTTCCAACAAGTTGGAACAAGTCCGATCATGTGTAGAGAATTTTGATCGGACCAAGTGCCACGCATGCTCAGATCAAATTCCTACATCAAAGCTATTGGCTACTAGCCTGAATGTAGTCCCATCGTAACGAAATTACGTCATCACGTTCTGAAAGATCGGATCTTTCGACAACTTTGTCCGACCGCGTGTATGCAACAGTTTCGGACAAGATCCGACGGACAAAATCCGACGGATTTGGTTGTCGAAATCTCCGACCGTGTGTACAGGGGCTTAAAGTGTTGCCTATGAAGATTTATAGGTACCGTAGTTTGGAGCTGTTCTACCGGCATACGCAGTTTTAAAGCATGACATGTTAGATATCTGGTTTCTCAGCGTAACATATTCTTTTACATTTTATAAAAAATTGGATATTATATTGTGTTTGTGTGCAATAAAATTTGAATAAAGTGTATATTTATATTGCATGACTCTTGGGGAATTACATTTTAAAATATGTGGTGTTCATGGCTCTCTCAGCCAAAAAGGTTCCCTACCCCTACTCTGGAGGAACCCTGGGGTTCCACAGAACCCTGGTTGAGAATCACTTAGGGTTTACAGCTACTTTAAACATTTTTGGATAATGAAACAAACTTTCAAAATTTTTAAAAATATCAGCAATGACTTTAGACTGTAAACGGATGCAAAGGGAAAACAGTAATACAATTGCAGAAAAGTAGTAACTGATCTGATGGGATGTCGATCCAGCAATGGGCCTATAAATCCTGAGATGAGGACTAATGCTGGCTCTTCTCAGGACAAACATTGCCTATTTCGCTTTATCAAGGAAAGAGTTTATCAGCTAAGTGATTCATCTTTGGGATGGCAGCAGAGGAGACGTTAGAGGCTGTAATGAGCCCCGGTGGAAGATTTGGGAAGAATGGCCTCAGACGTCTTTGTAGCACTGGGCTTTTGTCCTGTCCGGACTCCCACCTCCCCTGGAGCTGCTGTGATCACATTAAATGCTTTTTTCCAGCAGGACATTACGAGTCCTATTATCAAAGCGTTTCTTCATTAAATGTCGGCTCCCTCCCAGCCTGCTGAAATGTATTTAGCCTATGACTTGCCATGTGTAAGATCATTTATGATCTCTTAATCTGAAGAGGGAAATCCTCTTAGTTATTTAGCTAAAGGCTTGCCTGAATAGGCCACTGGAGGCTCCCATGAAGCCGCCTGTTTATTTTTTCTATAGTTCCCACGCCGAGGGGTCTGATCTCCAGCACTAGATTAGCTCTCTGCCACTAACAAGCTTGTCCTTTCAGGTGGGATCATCGCAGTGCCTTTTCCTATACCGTTCCCCCCGGCCTTTCATGACCAACAAAGAGGAAATCCCATCAGAGATGGCTGCTGTGAGGAGGATTGTGTGCTGTGTGCCCCGTGTCTCTGCGGGAACACAAATTACTCCATGTCTGGACAACCTGCTGCAACAAGTGCCCCCGTCTGACAGAAAACAGTGCAGGAGTAAGGCCATGGCCTGTAAAGCTGATAACAGAGGTCACAGGAGACAGGCCATTGATACGACCAGCCACGGAAGCCAGGCCACTGACAAACTGATACAAGTAGCCATGCATTGGTAAATTGTTACATGAGGCCAAAGGAGCAAGGCCACTGATACCACAGGCCACGGGAGCCAAGCCACTGACAAACTGATACAAGGGACCACAAACGCCACTCACTGATGAATTGATACAAGAGGCAAAATGAGCAAGGCCACTGATACCACCGACCACTCACAAACTGCTACAAGTAGCCATGCACATGTAAAATGATACATGAGGGCAAAGGAGCAAGGCCACTGATACCGCAGGCCACAGGAGCCAGGCCACTGACACCAGAAGTCCTAGATGTCAGGTCACTGACACCAGAAGTCCTAGATGTCAGGTCACTGAAAAACTGATACAAGAGGCTACAGAAGCCAAGCCACTGACAAACTTATACAAGAGCGCTCTTGTTCTGGTCCTCTATGGAAATTTAATTCTTACTGCTGTGTAGGTTACACCTGCCCAATAAATGTTAGTTATAAGACAACAGAGGAAAATCCGCCACAGTTCCTAAAAATCCTTTGCAGTGTGTGGAGATATTTCTGCTCCTCCCTATACAGAAGAGAAGTGATATTCCAGAGAAATCCTCCATATAAAGTCTTATTAGTGACACGTGTTTGTCCTGCAATCCGATCCTCCTCCGACCTTGTCCAGACAATCCCCCCGATATATATAATGACACTAATTGGAAGGGTTTGGTTGCCCTCGTTAATTACATATTTAATTAGTTTTATTGGAAGTAATTGGTGTACTTGTCCCTGGCCCGTTATCGCAGACACAACATCCAGAAGGGGAGCAGGTTGGGGGCTTGTAGCGGCCATAACTGAGTCCCTCGCCCACATCACAGCCAATTAGGAGTTTAATGTCTTTAGTTATTCCATATCCGAGCATCACGTTCAGGAAGTGGAAGTGTCAGTCTCTCCAAGGGGACACCAAAACATGTCAGGAGCTGCGGTTCAGACGGCTTCTCGGGGGTCTGAGTCCTAAAGATGAATTCCAAACACAGCTCAGCATTGATACATTGTTGTGACATGACAGTCTGTCTGTAATTTATTCACGATTGCATCATTATGTCAGATGGCGTGTACCATGCAGATTGGATTACCGGTGATTAGACTGGAGGACCATCGGAACCAAGAGATCAGCACTCGGGAGCTTTGTGGGGGAACCCTGACTGCTGAATAACAGATGGTTCCACCTGCTGTGCCAAAATGGCTGCTGTACTCCATCTTGGGTCACATTCACACATACAGAAGGCACGTAAAGGTTTCCTCAGTTTTTACAAACAATATTTTTCTGAAAGTCTAATTCCTGAGGGGAGTATATTTTCCTAAGAAAAGCTGACTTCTTGACTGTAATTGTGTATTATTACATACATCATATGTATAATACATAAACCTTTTCATGTGATTCTGCTCATATAGCTAACCCCCTCCACCTAACTTCTTTATACTATATTACCAAAAGTATTGGGACACCTGCCTTTACACACACATGAACTTTAAGGGCATCCCAATCTTATTCCATAGGGTTCAATATTGAGTTGCCCCAGCCTTTGCAGCTATAACAGCTTCAACTCTTCTGGGAAGACTGTCCACAAGGTTTAGGAGTGTGTCTATGGGAATGTTTGACTATTCTTCCAGAAGCGTATCGGTGAGGTCAGGCACTGATGTGGACAAGAGGGACTGGCTCACGGTCTCCAGCCTAATGCCCTGTACACACGATTGGATGGAAAATGTGCGATCGGATTGCATTGTCGGAAATTCCGATCGTGCATGGGCTCCATCTGACTTTTTCCATCGGAAAAGATCTTTGAAATCTTGGTCTAAAATTTTCCGACAACAAAATCTGATCGTTTAAATTCCGATCGTGTGTAGACAATTCCGACGCACAAAGTTCCACGCATGCTCAGAATAAATTACGAGACTAAAGCTATTGGCCACTGGCCTCTTTATAGTCCCGTCATACGTGTTGTACGTCACCTCATTCTGAACGATCAGATTTTCCGACAACTCTGTCCGACCGTGTGTACAGGGCATACTTCATCCCAAAGGTGTTCTACCGGGTTGAGGTCAGGACTCTTTGCAGGCCAGTCAAGTTCCTCCACCCCACACTCACTTATTCATGTCTTTATGGACCCTGCTTTGTGCATTGGTGCGCACAGGCAACAGGGAAGGGCCATCTCCAAACTGTTCCAACAAAGTTGGGAGCATGAAATTGTTCTAAAATGTCTTGGTATGTTGACGCCTTAAGAGTTCCCTTTACTGGAATAAAGAGGCCAAGCCCAACCCCTAAAAAACAACCCCACACCATAAGCCCCCCTCCAACAAATGACTTGGACCAGTGCACAAAGCAAGATCTATAACCTGACCTTAACTGGATAGAACACCTTTGGGATGAAACAGAGCAGGGACTGTGAGCCAGGCCTTCTCATCCACATCAGTGCCTGACCTCTCAAATGTGTTTCTGAAAGAATGGTCAAACATTCCCATAGACACAGTTCTAAACAGTGGCAGCCGGTTCATATGGAGTACAGGGGTGCCTCCCCCTTAATCCATGAGCCCAGCCCCTAATCTACATGCAGGGCACCAGACGCATGGATTCCAATGGTTTTTTTTTGTTTAAGCACATGATTAGAGCCTAATGCTCCGTACACACAAACGGACTTTCTGACAACAAAACCGTGGAATTTTGTTTGAAGGATGTTGGCTCCAACTTGTCTTGCATACACACGGTCACACAAATGTTGGCCAACAATTATGAATGTGGGAACGTGGTGATGTACAAGACGTATGACGAGCCGAGAAAAAAGAAGTTCAATAGCCAGTGGGACTCCTTCTGCTTGATTCTGAGCATGTGTGAACGTTTGTGCGTCGGACTTGTGTACACACGATCGGAAATTGCAAAGTTTTGTTGGTGGAAAATTTGAGAACCTGCTAGCCAACATTTGTTGGTGGAAAGTCTGACAACAAATGTTCGATGGAGCATACACACCGTCAGACTTTCAGCCTACAAGCTCACATCCAACATTTGTTGACGGAAAATCTGATCGTGTGTACAGGGCATAAGGCACTAATTTGCTTCAAAAAAAGAGTGGGGTCAGGGCACAGAGCACTCTCAGTTGTGTGACAATACCAAATTAATATTCGCTATTGTCTTCCTGATTCTACTCCCAGCCAATCAGGAAGAGGGTCCTGAGACCCTCTTCAGCACTACCTGGCATGGAAAGTGGAGGGTGGAGGAGGAGGGGAGATCAGGGCGTCATCCTGGCCAGGATTCATCATCTGCCTCTTAAGATAAGGAGGCCTCAGATCGGCGCCTTCCTGTCCATCCGTCTCCTGCATGAGAGGTGGGGCTGATTGCCGCCTTCCCATCCGTCTCCCGCTCTCCCGTGGGGGATAGGAGGTATACCCCACGCCTTGTCTCCCGCCGGAGGGGGGGTACCTTTGGTTTGCTACTCCCCCCAAAAATATTGAGCACCAGCCGTCACTGCTCCTAAACCTTGTGGACAGCCTTCCCATAAGAGTTGAAGTTGTTATAGCTGCAATGGTGGGTGGGCTAACTCAATATTGAACCCTATGGACTAAGAGTGGGGAGCCTTTAACCTCCCTGGCGGTACGATTATTTCGGATTTTAGGTGCTAAAAGCGGTACCATTATTTTGCATGAAAATTTGGCGTTTTATATTGTAGTCCGGTAATTCTTAGGAATAACTCTCTTAAATCTGTCCAAACCAGAGTCTAGCAGACATCCCGGGTATGATAAAGTTTGGAAAATGAAATCATAAATTATAATATAATAAATAACTATAAATAATTGTACCAAATAATAATATAACAATAATAAAAATGATTCAATAATGTAATCAAATCAAAAACACTGAAATTTGCTCAGTTGCAGAATTGTCACTGTCATTACTTTTCAATATTTGATGACGGATCTCCCCACAAATCGCTATCGCTCAATTCTGCGAGTGATTCCAATTTATTATCGCTGTTTTCTAGCTGGTCTAAAACCATTTTTGATGTAAAATGACAGTTTGGTTGCTATGGACAATCTCCAGTTTCCAGGCATAAAGAACAGTTTTTATTATATAAAACTGCATGCAGAGCACTGGACAGACCACTAGGGACAAAGGGGATGTGAAATATTTACATACAGCAATGTAATCTGTAAGATTACATTATACTGTATGTATACTGTGTGTTTCACTTTTTGAATTTGGCGCCGATCTCCGTCCCCGTGCGTCGCAACGCTCGCAGGGCATGGAGATCGGCTCCGTGATAGATCGAGCGAGACACGGCTCGCTCGTACAGCGGGGAGACAACGCTGGATCCGAGGGAGAAGGTAAGTAAACCTCCTCCTGGATCCAGCGATGCGGTCCCGAGTCTGGCTCAGGGTTACCGCTCTTGGTATAAAAATTCCACCCCGAGCCAGACTCGGGAATACCATCAGGGGGGTTAAAGTTTGCGTGTGTGTAAAGTCAGGCGTCTCAATATTTTTAGTAATATAGTGTAGTTTCTGCTGGATTTGAGATTTTCATGGTATCACTGCCCATTAATGAGGCTCTTCTTTTGCTTCGTAATTCCCCCTCCAGTGATCTGTAAGTCTGTTTCTCATAAGGTTTTCCAGCTGCTAACTAGCAAAAAAACAAAGACCTGCTAGTTTATGGATTGATATTCTCATAGACCAACATTGTTTTAGCAGCAAGGGCTTTCATAGCTTCTAATCTTTACCAAAAAATAGTTTCAAATTGGGCAACAGTCAGGGTTATACTAAATGATGTAGCTAGCAACAAATGTTCTCTCTGGTTTGAAAATGCCTCATAGGTACATCGCATTTTGCAACAATCAATGTACAAAAGACTGCACTGGGGTTGGTTTACTAAAGATAATAGACTGCACTTTGTAAGTGAAGTTGCACTCTACAAGAGAATTTCTCCAGAGCTTAGTAAATGAGGTAAAGCTCTGCTAACTTTCATCATCCAATCATGTGCAAGCGAAAATGCTGTGTTTTTATTTTCCTTACATGTGATTGGTTGTTCTTTGCAAAGTGAAGCTTCCCTTATTTACTAAGCTCTGGAGAAAACACCCTTGCAGAGTGCAACTTCACTTGCAAAGTGCACAGTCTATTTGCCTTTAGTAAATCAACTCCATATTGTTGCCCAATGCTCCAATGTATGAAAAACTGCATGCCACTGCCCTCACTGTACAAGACTGCATGCTGATGTCCACATCTATGAGAGACATGACGTGGCCTGCAATATATGGGAGACTACATGACATTCTCCCTAATATATGAGAGGTCACATGCCTCTGCCTCCAGTGTAGGATGGATTGCATGCCGATGTCTACAATGTATGAGAGACCACATGCCGCTGCCTCCAATGAACAAAAGAACCCGGCCATTGCTTTGATATACAGTGGATATAAAAAGTCTACACACCTGTTAAAATGTTTTCAGTGATGTAAAAAAAATGAGACAAAGATAAATCATTTCAGAACATTTTCCACCTTTAATGTGACCTATAGATTGTATAACTAAATTGAAAAACAAACAGAAATCTTTTTGGGGGGGTAAAAAAAATAATGTGGTTGCATAAGTATGCACACCCTCTTAGAACTGGGGATGTAGCTGTGTTCAGAATTAAGCAATCACATTCAAACTCATATTAAATATGAGTCAGCACACACCTGTCATCATTTAAAACGCCTTTGATTAACCCTAAATAAATTTCAGCTGTTCTAGTAGGTCTTTCCTGACATTTCCTTAGTTGCATCCTACAGCAAAAGCCATGGTCCGCAGAGAGCTTCCAAAGCATCAGAGGGATCTCATTGTTAAAAGGTATCAATCAGGAGAAGGGTACAAAAGAATTTCCAAAGCATTAGATATACCATGGAACACAGTGAAGACAGTTGTCATCAAGTGGAGAAAATATGGCACAACAGTGACATTACCAAGAACTGGACATCCCTCCGAAATTGATGAAAAGACGAGAAGAAAACTGGTCAGGACAAATTGTATGCTGCTGCCTGCAATGTAGGAGAAACTGCATGTTGCTGCCTTCAGTGTGTGAAAGATACCAATGCCAATACCTCTGATGTACAAGAGACTGCATGCCACTGCATGTATGATAAATTGTAGGTTGCTTTCTGCAGCATATGAGAGATTGCATGCTGCTATCTCCAATATTTGCAAAATTACATGTTGTCTTTAGTATCAGCAGCTTAGCTCTTGTGGCCTCTTGTATCAGTTTGTCAGTGGACTGACTTGAGTGACTTCAAGTATCAGTCATTAAAACTGAGGTCTGTTATACCACTTAAGTACACAGTGCCCTGGCTCCTGTGGCTTCTGGTCTCAGTGGTCTGGCTGTTGTGGTCCCTGGTATCAGTAGCTTGATTCCTTTGACCTTTGATATTAGTGAGTTGTTTCCCGTGACCACTGATATCAGTGACCTGGCTCCTGTGGTCTCTTGTATCAGTTTGGCAGTGGCCTGGCACAGATGGCCTGTGATATAAGTGGTCATGCCCCTATAGCCTATTATATCAGTTTGCCACTAGCTTCTGGTATCAGTGACCTAGATATTGTGGCCTCTTTTGCTAGTTAGCCAAAGGCTTTGCTCTTGTATCAGTTTAAAATATAGCATATAATACAATATATATATATATATATATATATATATATATATATATATATATATATATATATATATATATACACTGACCAGCCACTTTATTAGGTACACCTTGCTAGTAGGGATGAGCTTCGTGTTCGCCGCATGCTTGGCCAATCACAGCGCCGGCAGCGAGGAGAGCCATGGAGCAGGATGCCTGTGGCCAATCATAGCTCAGGCTGTGTAGTACACGCCCCACACTATATAAGGCCGCCAGCGCGGCGGCCTTGTTTAGTGTGTTGGCGTCTGTAGGAGTTAGTTGGTGTTCTGTGTACCTTCAACACAGTATACACCGTTCGTTATCGGCCGATTTTGCATTCTTGCTCTTCTGTAGTGCAGTATACACCATTATAGCCACCTATATAGCTAGCTATCTTGCTCTTTTTAAATAGAGCTTGCAGTCAGTTGTAGGAGATTGTGCGCGCTGTCTGCGTGCCCTGACCGCAGAATACACCGTTATCATGGGCGTCCGCAGCAGGGGGCAAGGGGGGTCAAGTGCCCCCCCCCTGGAATCCCCAAGGTGTTGCCACTGCCGCCGCCGCTGCCATGCTGCATTATTTTTTTTTCTGAGTCCGCTCTCTCCTGTGTATCACAGCGCTGGATGGCTGTGTTCGGCGGCCGCTCTGTAACACAGTCCCGCCCCCCCAGACCATCTCGTGTGATAGTAGAGAGAATCAACGCTCCGCCTATCACATGAGCCGGTCTGGGGGGGGCGGGACTGTGTTACAGAGCGGCCGCCGAACACAGCCATCCAGCGCTGTGATACACAGGAGTAGATGCCCATCCGTGCTACAGTGCCTGGATAGGAGGATCGAGGGGGGAGGGGGGCTGCAGTGCTCTCCTCCACCACCGCACTCTCCTGCCCCCCCCTGCTCTTCTCTTCCACCACCGCACTCTCCTGACCTCCGTGCTCCCCTCCACCACCACACTCTCCTGACCCCCCCCCCCCCCAGTGCTCTCCTCCACCACCACACTCTCCTGACCCCCCCCCGTGCTCTCTTCCACCACTTCACTCTCCTGCCCCCCCCAGTGCTCTCCTCCACCACCGCACTCTCCTGCCCCCCCCCCAGTGCTCCTCTCCTCCACCACCGCACTCTCCTGCCCCCCGTGCTCTCCTCCACCACCACACTCTCCTGCCCCCCGTGCTCTCTTCCACCACCGCACTCTCCTGCCCCCCCCCAGTGCTCTTCTCTTCCACCACCGCACTCTCCTGCCCCCCCCCCCTGCTCTTCTCTTCCACCACCGCACTCTCCTGACCCCCGTGCTCTCCTCCACCACCACACTCTCCTGACCCCCCCCAGTGCTCTCTTCCACCACTGCACTCTCCTGCCCCCCCCCAGTGCTCTCCTCCACCACCGCACTCTCCTGCCCCCCCCCCCCAGTGCTCCTCTCCTCCACCACCGCACTCTCCTGCCCCCCGTGCTCTCCTCCACCACCACACTCTCCTGCCCCCCGTGCTCTCTTCCACCACCGCACTCTCCTGCCCCCCCCAGTGCTCTTCTCTTCCACCACCGCACTCTCCTGCCCCCCCCAGTGCTCTCCTCCACCACTGCACTCTCCTGCCCCCCCCCAGTGCTCTTCTCTTCCACCACACTCTCCTGACCCCCCCAGTGCTCTCTTCCACCACTGCACTCTCCTGCCCCCCCCCAGTGCTCTCCTCCACCACCGCACTCTCCTGCCCCCCCCCAGTGCTCCTCTCCTCCACCACCGCACTCTCCTGCCCCCCGTGCTCTCCTCCACCACCGCACTCTCCTGCCCCCCCCAGTGCTCTTCTCTTCCACCACCGCACTCTCCTGCCCCCCCTGCTCTTCTCTTCCACCACCGCACTCTCCTGACCCCCGTGCTCTCCTCCACCACCACACTCTCCTGACCCCCCCCAGTGCTCTCTTCCACCACTGCACTCTCCTGCCCCCCCCCCAGTGCTCTCCTCCACCACCGCACTCTCCTGCCCCCCCCCCCCAGTGCTCCTCTCCTCCACCACCGCACTCTCCTGCCCCCCGTGCTCTCCTCCACCACCACACTCTCCTGCCCCCCGTGCTCTCTTCCACCACCGCACTCTCCTGCCCCCCCCCAGTGCTCTTCTCTTCCACCACCGCACTCTCCTGCCCCCCCCTGCTCTTCTCTTCCACCACCGCACTCTCCTGACCCCCGTGCTCTCCTCCACCACCACACTCTCCTGACCCCCCCCAGTGCTCTCTTCCACCACTGCACTCTCCTGCCCCCCCCCAGTGCTCTCCTCCACCACCGCACTCTCCTGCCCCCCCCCCCCCAGTGCTCCTCTCCTCCACCACCGCACTCTCCTGCCCCCCGTGCTCTCCTCCACCACCACACTCTCCTGCCCCCCGTGCTCTCTTCCACCACCGCACTCTCCTGGCCCCCCCAGTGCTCTTCTCTTCCACCACCGCACTCTCCTGCCCCCCCCAGTGCTCTCCTCCACCACCGCACTCTCCTGCCCCCCCAGTGCTCTCCTCCACCACCGCACTCTCCTGCCCCCCCCAGTGCTCTCCTCCACCACTGCACTCTCCTGACCCCCCAGTGCTCTCCTCCACCACTGCAGTCTCCTGCCCCCCCCAGTGCTCTCCTCCACCACCGCACTCTCCTTCCCCCAGTGCTCTCCTCCACCACCACACTCTCCTGCCCCCCCCCCAGTGCTCTCTTCCACCACCGCACTCTCCTGCCCCCCCCAGTGCTCTCCTCCACCACCGCACTCTCCTGCCCCCCCAGTGCTCTTCTCTTCCACCACCGCACTCTCCTGCCCCCCCAGTGCTCTCCTCCACCACTGCACTCTCCTGCCCCCCCCATGCTCTCCTCCACCACCGCACTCTCCTGCCCCCCCCAGTGCTCTTCTCTTCCACCACCGCACTCTCCTGCCCCCCCAGTGCTCTCCTCCACCACTGCACTCTCCTGCCCCCCCCATGCTCTCCTCCACCACCGCACTCTCCTGCCCCCCCAGTGCTCTTCTCTTCCACCACCGCACTCTCCTGCCCCCCCAGTGCTCTCCTCCACCACCGCACTCTCCTGCCCCCCCCAGTGCTCTCCTCCACCACCGCACTCTCCTGCCCCCCATGCTCTCTTCCACCACTGTGCTCTCCTCCACCACCACACTCTCCTGCCCCCCCCCAGTGGTCTCCTCTACTACCACACTCTCCTGCCACCCCCTCCAGTGCTCTCCTCCACCACCACACTCTCCTGCCACCCCCTCCAGTGCTCTCCTCCACCACCACACTCTCCTGCCTCCCCCCAGTGCTCTTCTCCACCGCCACACTCTCCTGCCCCCCCCAGTGGTCTCCATCACCACCACACTCTCCTGCCACCCCCTCCAGTGCTCTCCTCCACCACCACACTCTCCTGCCCCCCCCCCCCCACAGTGCTCTCCTCCACCACCACCACACTCTCCTGCCCCCCCCCCCAGTTTTCTCCTCCCCTGTTCTTGCTGCTCTCCAGCTCTCCCCATCCTTCTCTAGCCACCATCCCAGTGCTTTCCCCCCAGTGCTCTCCGCCCCTGTTCCCCCCAGTGCTCTCCCCCCGTGCCCTCCACTCCCCCCAGTGCTCTCCTCTCTCCCCCTGTTCTTTCCCCTCCAGTGCTCTCCCCTCAGTGCTCTCCCCTCCCCCCAATGCTCCCCCCCCCCATTGCTCTTCAGCTCTCCCCATCACTCTCTAGCCCCCACCCCAGTGCTCTCCAGCCCTCCTTACTCCCCACCCCTGTTCTATCTGCCCCCCTGGTGCTCTCCAGCCCCCCCCCCCAGTGCTCTCTACCCTCCGTGCTCTCCACCCCTGTTCTTTTTGGCTCCCCCTTAGCACCCTCCACTCCCCACCCCTGTACTCTCCTCTGAATATGATAATGTAAGGGGCACTGACATAATTACAGTGACAGTATGAGATCAAAATATGGCCACAACAGATGTATTGCAATGTAAAGAGATGTAGATTCTCTAGGCTATATGGGCCTGGAACACAGCCGCCAGAGTAACTTCCAATACAAAGTGAAGATGAATTATCTGTTATATAACACAAATGTATTACCAGTGGAAAGATTTTCATGAGATTGTCGAAAAGGGGCGGAGCATGAGTGGCCTTGAAATGATGCCCCCCCTTGGAAAAAGTTCTGCGGACGCCCATGACCGTTATATCCACCTATATATCTAGCTATATTGCTCTTTTTAAATAGAGCTTGCAGTCAGCTGTAGGAGATTGTGCGTGCTGTCTGCGTGCCCTGACCGCAGAACACACCGTTATATCCACCTATATAGCTAGCTATCTTGCTGTTTTTAAATAGAGCTTGCAGTCAGTTGTAGGAGATTGTGCGTGCTGTCTGCGTGCCCTGACCGCAGAATACACCGTTATATCCACCTATATAGCTAGCTATATTGCTCTTTTTAAATAGAGCTTGCAGTCAGTTGTAGGAGATTGTGCGTGCTGTCTGCATGCCCTGACCGCAGAATACACCGTTATATCCACCTATATAGCTACCTATATTGCTCTTTTTAAAGCGGGAGTCCGCCGGGACTCCACGTTTTTTTTTTTTTTTTAAAAGCCAGCAGCTACAAATACTGCAGCTGCTGACTTTTAAAATAGTGACACTTACCTGTCCAGCGCGCCCGCGATGTCGGCACCCGAAGCCGATCTCTAGATCGTCTCTCGGGTGCTGCCGCCGCCATCTTGGGTATGGGAATCAGGAAATGGAGCCTTTCGGCTTCATTTCCCGGTTCCCTACTGCGCATGCGCGAGTCGCGCTGCGCAATAAGGAAGGTCCCCGCTGCCTCTGGGATCTGTGTGTTTCCCAGCAGGCAGCGGGGCACTTGCGGAAAGGGGCGGGCACTTGCGGAAAGGGGCGTAATCTACGCCCCTTTCCGCAGAGAGCTATCCCGGAAGTGGGTGCAGATACCTGTACTGTACAGGTATCTGCACCCCCCTCCCCCCTGAAAGGTGCCAATTGTGGCGCCGGAGGGGGGGAGGGTTCCGATGAGCGGAAGGTCTACTTTAGGGTGGACCTCCGCTTTAAATAGAGCTTGCAGTCAGCTGTAGGAGATTGTGCGTGCTGTCTGCGTGCCCTGACCGCAGAATACACCGCTATATCCACCTATATAGCTAGCTATATTGCTCTTTTTAAATAAAGCTTGCAGTCAGCTGTAGGAGATTGTGCGTGCTGTCTGCGTGCCCTGACTGCAGAATACACCGTTATATCCACCTATGTTTTGACTCAAACATTGCCTGTTCGCCTGAACAGTGAAAAATTTGGAGTGTTCGTGGCAAATTCGAAAAGCCGCGGAACACCCTGTACAAGTCTATGGGAGAAATCTAAAGTGCTAATTTTAAAGGCTAATATGCAAGTTATTGTCCTAAAAAGTGTTTGGGGACCTGGGTCCTGGTCCAGGGGACATGTATCAATGCAAAAAAAAGTTTATAAAACGGCAGTTTTTTCGGGAGCAGTGATTTTAATAATGCTTAAAGTGAAACAATAGTGATGGACGAACTTCCGACGGGACGTTTCGCGAACGCGAAACGCGAACGGACACAAACGTTCGCGAAAACGACCGTTCGCCGCGGGCTCCATTGACTTCAATGGGAGGCGAATTTCGCAAACCTTTAGGTCGAATTTGCGGCCACGGGGTAATTATTAGGGGGTAGCACGTAGTCCCACCACCTGGACAATAGCATAATACATGTATGAGGTGAATTTGGGATCGATAACTACAAGCATTTTTTTTTTATTTGGGAAATTGTTCTGACAATTCAGGACTATGGAGCTAATGAAGGCAATGGAGGAGAGGGAAGGTCAGGGACCAGGGTAGGCAAACAAGAGGGTGCAGGAGATACAGAGCACTGACAGCAGCACCGTAATACAGAGCACTGACATCAGCACCGTGACATACAGCGCTGACAGCAGCTCCGTGACATACAGCGCTGACAGCAGCTCCGTGACATACAGCGCTGACAGCAGCTCCGTGACATACAGCGCTGACAGCAGCTCCGTGACATACAGCGCTGACAGCAGCTCCGTGACATACAGCGCTGACAGCAGCACCGTGACATACAGCGCTGACAGCAGCTCCGTGACATACAGCGCTGACAGCAGCTCCGTGACATACAGCGCTGACAGCAGCTCCGTGACATACAGCACTGACAGCAGCTCCGTGACATACAGCGCTGACAGCAGCTCCGTGACATACAGCGCTGACAGCAGCACCGTGACATACAGCGCTGACAGCAGCTCCGTGACATACAGCGCTGACAGCAGCTCCGTGACATACAGCGCTGACAGCAGCTCCGTGACATACAGCGCTGACAGCAGCTCCGTGACATACAGCGCTGACAGCAGCTCCGTGACATACAGCGCTGACAGCAGCTCCGTGACATACAGCGCTGACAGCAGCTCCGTGACATACAGCGCTGACAGCAGCTCCGTGACATACAGCGCTGACAGCAGCTCCGTGACATACAGCGCTGACAGCAGCTCCGTGACATACAGCGCTGACAGCAGCACCGTAAGCAGCCCCAGGAGGAAGTCAGCACAGCACAGGGATGGTGTGATCCCCTCATAATAAGAACCCCCAGGAGGAAGTCAGCACAGCACAGGGATGGTGGGAGCCCCTCATAATAAGAACACCCAGGAGGAAGTCAGCACAGCACAGGGATGGTGGGAACCCCTCATAATAAGCAGCCCCAGTAGAAATATGACACCGCTCAACCTCTTCAAAGAGGAGGGTAGGGGCATATAGTACGGTGTGCTTTTTTGGGTCAGGGAAGTGAGCCAAATGAATTAAGAAGGTCTGTGTGCTTGATTCCAAAAATTGTTTATAGACATATACATGGTCTACTGATCACATGTGTTGAATTCCTCCGAGATCCATGCCTCATTCATTTTTAGAAATGTGAGGTAGTTAACACTGTGGTGAGCTAGGCGAGTACGCTTATCGGTCACAATCCCCCCTGCTGCGCTGAACGTCCTTTCGGACAGGACACTGGATGAGGGGCAAGCCAACAGTTCGATTGCAAATTGGGCAAGCTCTGGCCAGAGGTCAAGCCTGCCCACCCAGTAGTCTAGGGGTTCATCACTCCTCAGAGCGTCCACATCGGCCGTTAACCCAATGTAGTCGGACACCTGACGGTCTAGGCGTTCCCTGATGCTGGATCCGGATGACACCTGTCGATGGGTCGGCTGAAAGAATGACCTCATATCCGAAGTCACCAACACATCTTCAAACCGGCCTCTTCTTGCAGGCGCTGTTGGATTGGTACCCGCAAATCCTTCTCTGGGAGTGGGAATTGCTCCTCTGCCAGCGCACGCAAAAGCAGAATGCAGCATTTCTCGAAGCAAGGCCTGGAAGTGCTGCATTCTGACAGCCCTCTGCGACGGCGGTAACATTTCCGCCATTTTGTGTTTGTACCGGGGGTCTAAGTACGTTGCCACCCAGTACTGGTCCTTGACCCTCATGCTTTTTATACGGGGGTCCCTATTAAAACACTGGAGCATGAAGGCCCCCATTTGCACTAAAGTGGAAGCGGTGTGGTGGCCTGGCTCCTGCTCATCATCCAGGATAATGTCGTCCTCTTCATTCTCCTCTCCCCATCCTCGCACAACAGGGATCCCAGAAAGGTTTAAAGCATGCTCTTCTTGCTCCTGCTCATCCGCCCCGGCACCATCCTCCTCTGACTCCTCATCAGACTCCTGTTGTTGACTTGTCTCAGATAGAGTAGCCCCCCCTGGGAATTCATCCAGCATTGCGACTTCCTCATCTTCCCGCTCCTGCTCCTCCACAGCCTGATCAATGACACGACGCAATGCACGCTCCAGAAAGAAGGCATAAGGTACCATGTCACTGATGGCGCCATGGCTGCGACTGACCAGTTTGGTGATCTCCTCAAATGGCCGCAGAAGTCTGCATGTGTCGCGCATGAGCAGCCACTGGCGCGGTGAAAAAAAACCCAGCTCCCCAGAACCGTTTCTTTCGCAGAGTTCATACAGGTAGACGTTAACTGCACGTTTCTGCTGGAGCAGCCTATCAAGCATATAGAAGGTTGAGTTCCATCGCGTCGGGCAATCGCAAATAAGACGTCTGACCGGCAGATGGTGTCGCCGCTGAATGTCAGCAAGGCGAGCCATGGCCGTGTAAGATCTTCTGAAATGGGCCGAGATTTTCCTTGCCTGCCGCAAGATGTCCTGGACCCCAGGGTATTTGACAAGGAATCGCTGCACGACCAAGTTTAAGACGTGTGCCATGCACGGCACGTGCGTGATTTTGCCCTGTTTCAATGCGCTAAGCAGATTGGCACCGTTGTCACACACCACTTTACCAACTGTCAAATTGAGCGGTGTTAGCCACTCATCTGCCTGTGAACGCAAAGCTGAAAGGAGTGCCGGGCCAGTGTGGCTCTTTGCTTCCAGGCACAACAGACGCAGCACGGCATGGCAACGTCTCACCTGGCATGTGGAATAGGTTCTGGGGAGCTTGGGCGGTGCAGTGGAAGAGACGCTAGCAGCGGAAAAGGAGGAGGCAGCTGAGGAGGAGAGGGAGGAGGATGGAGTAGGAGGAGGAGAAGAAGAGTCAGGCCTGCATGCAATCCGTGGCGGTAAAACCAAATCTACACGGGTGCCACGGGTTACATGCTTGACGGCCGTCAGAAGGTTCACCCAGTGGGCAGTAAAACTGATATACCTTCCCTGCCCGTGTTTGCTAGACCACGTGTCTGTGGTCAGATGTATCTTGGCACCGACACTGTGTGCCAGAGATACATTCACTTGCCGCTGAACATGGCCATATAGCTCTGGGATGCCCTTCTCTGAGAAATACTTCCTTCCTGGGACCTTCCATTGTGGTGTTCCAATGGCCACAAATTTGCGAAAGGCCTCCGAGTCCACCAGTTTATATGGCAGTAGTTGGCGGGCTATGAGTTCTGACAAGCCAGCCGCCAACCGTTGGGCAAGAGGGTTATCCGGCGTCATCATTTTTTTACGCTCAAACATTAGGCCCACGGAAGCCTGCCTTTTTGCAGAAAAATGTGAGCTTGGCGTGATGGAAGGTGGAGTGGAGGACAATTGTGAGGAGAGAGGAGAAGGAGAAGTAGAAGACGAGGCTGGACGGTGAGAGCCTGCAGTGTGGCTTTGTGTGTTCCGTTGCTCCCACTGGGCTCGGTGATGGCTGCTCATGTGCCTTCTTAAGGCGGTCGTCCCTAGGTGAGTATTGGGCTTACCGCGACTAACGCGTTGACTGCAAAGATTGCAGATGGCAACGCTATTGTCAGCAGCGGACACGTTAAAAAAAGCCCACACTGCGGAGCCATGTGCCGGTGTCCTGGGAGCGCCAGATGTGACCGTACATGGTCGATGACTCGCTCCTGATACATTTGCAGTCTGCTTTGTCCCTGCTGTGCAATGTAAGTCATTGCTGCTTCTCCTCCCTATCTGCTGGTCCATATCTCCCTCTGAACTCCCCTCCTCTTCCTCTCTTGTGGGCACCCACGTGACATCACTAGACACGTCATCATCAACGTCACCTTCCCCACCGCTATAAGTAGAGTAGGCAGCAACACCGGGGACCAACCTCCTCCTTGGGCTGATCTGGGTACTGGCGTCAGACTGCTGAGTAGCGCTTGTTGCTACCTCCTCTTCCTGATCCAATACCAAGAGTGGCTGCGCATCAGAAATGTCCTCTTGATATGGATCGGAAAATAATTCCAGTGACTCAAGCGGAAGGTATGTGGTGGTGGTGGTGGTGGTCGTGTTGTTGGTGGTAGTGTCTTTGGGGGTGCACATAGCAGAGAGTGAAGAAGAGGGTGCAGATCGAGAGGATGAGGAGGGTGCAGAAGAGTAAGGCTGAGCGAGCCACTCAACCAAGTCTGGTGCATCCTTTAAAGTAATTGAACGCACCTTCTGCAACTTCCCACTTTGGCTCAAGCCTGTTGCTCCTGCCCTACCCCTACCACCCCTGCGGAAGGGCCTGCCTCTTCCTCTGCATGTCATTTTTTAAATGACCCTGTGACAAAACTCTTAGTCCCTATACCGCTGAAGGACTGCTGCAGTATAGGTGAGCGGTCAGCAGTGGTGCACGTCAACCCTATCTATTGTGGACCGATAGCGGTCCTTACAGAACAGCAGACTGTACCGCACTCAAGCCTATGTACCGTAGCACCCTATACCAAGTTACCAGTCCTTATAAGAACTTTTGTGGACCAAGCAGGTTGTGTATTAGTGTTTAGCAGACTGTACGTCAGTCCCTATACCGCTGAAGGACTGCTGCAGTATAGGGCAGCGGTCAGCAGTGGTGCACGTCAACCCTATCTATTGTGGACCGATAGCGGTCCTTACAGAACAGCAGACTGTACCGCACTCAAGCCTATGTACCGTAGCACCCTATACCAAGTTACCAGTCCTTATAAGAACTTTTGTGGACCAAGCAGGTTGTGTATTAGTGTTTAGCAGACTGTACGTCAGTCCCTATACCGCTGAAGGACTGCTGCAGTATAGGGCAGCGGTCAGCAGTGGTGCACGTCAACCCTATCTATTGTGGACCGATAGCGGTCCTTACAGAACAGCAGACTGTACCGCACTCAAGCCTATGTACCGTAGCACCCTATACCAAGTTACCAGTCCTTATAAGAACTTTTGTGGAACAAGCAGGTTGTGTGTTAGTGATTAGCAGACTGTACGTCAGTCCCTATACCGCTGAAGGACTGCTGCAGTATAGGTGAGCGGTCAGCAGTGGTGCACGTCAACCCTATCTATTGTGGACCGATAGCGGTCCTTACAGAACAGCAGACTGTACCGCACTCAAGCCTATGTACCGTAGCACCCTATACCAAGTTACCAGTCCTTATAAGAACTTTTGTGGACCAAGCAGGTTGTGTATTAGTGTTTAGCAGACTGTACGTCAGTCCCTATACCGCTGAAGGACTGCTGCAGTATAGGGCAGCGGTCAGCAGTGGTGCACGTCAACCCTATCTATTGTGGACCGATAGCGGTCCTTACAGAACAGCAGACTGTACCGCACTCAAGCCTATGTACCGTAGCACCCTATACCAAGTTACCAGTCCTTATAAGAACTTTTGTGGACCAAGCAGGTTGTGTATTAGTGTTTAGCAGACTGTACGTCAGTCCCTATACCGCTGAAGGACTGCTGCAGTATAGGGCAGCGGTCAGCAGTGGTGCACGTCAACCCTATCTATTGTGGACCGATAGCGGTCCTTACAGAACAGCAGACTGTACCGCACTCAAGCCTATGTACCGTAGCACCCTATACCAAGTTACCAGTCCTTATAAGAACTTTTGTGGACCAAGCAGGTTGTGTATTAGTGTTTAGCAGACTGTACGTCAGTCCCTATACCGCTGAAGGACTGCTGCAGTATAGGGCAGCGGTCAGCAGTGGTGCACGTCAACCCTATCTATTGTGGACCGATAGCGGTCCTTACAGAACAGCAGACTGTACCGCACTCAAGCCTATGTACCGTAGCACCCTATACCAAGTTACCAGTCCTTATAAGAACTTTTGTGGAACAAGCAGGTTGTGTGTTAGTGATTAGCAGACTGTACGTCAGTCCCTATACCAATGAAGGACTGCTGCAGTATAGGGCAGCGGTCAGCAGTAGTGCACGGCAACCCTATGTATTGTGGACCGATAGCGGTCCTTACAGAACAGCAGACTGTAACGCACTCAGGCCTATGTACCGTAGCACCCTATACCAAGTTACCAGTCCTTATAAGAACTTTTGTGGACCAAGCAGGTTGTGTGTTAGTGATTAGCAGACTGTACGTCAGTCCCTATACCAATGAAGGACTGCTGCAGTATAGGGCAGCGGTCAGCAGTAGTGCACGGCAACCCTATGTATTGTGGACCGATAGCGGTCCTTACAGAACAGCAGACTGTACTGCACTCAGGCCTATGTACCGTAGCACCCTATACCAAGTTACCAGTCCTTATAAAAACTTTTGTGGACCAAGCAGGTTGTGTGTTAGTGTTTAGCAGACTGTGCGTCAGTCCCTATACCGCTGAAGGACTGCTGCAGTATAGGGCAGCGGTCAGCAGTAGTGCACGGCAACCCTATGTATTGTGGACCGATAGCGGTCCTTACAGAACAGCAGACTGTAACGCACTCAGGCCTATGTACCGTAGCACCCTATACCAAGTTACCAGTCCTTATAAGAACTTTTGTGGACCAAGCAGGTTGTGTGTTAGTGATTAGCAGACTGTACGTCAGTCCCTATACCAATGAAGGACTGCTGCAGTATAGGGCAGCGGTCAGCAGTAGTGCACGGCAACCCTATGTATTGTGGACCGATAGCGGTCCTTACAGAACAGCAGACTGTACTGCACTCAGGCCTATGTACCGTAGCACCCTATACCAAGTTACCAGTCCTTATAAGAACTTTTGTGGACCAAGCAGGTTGTGTGTTAGTGATTAGCAGACTGTACGTCAGTCCCTATACCAATGAAGGACTGCTGCAGTATAGGGCAGCGGTCAGCAGTAGTGCACGGCAACCCTATGTATTGTGGACCGATAGCGGTCCTTACAGAACAGCAGACTGTACTGCACTCAGGCCTATGTACCGTAGCACCCTATACCAAGTTACCAGTCCTTATAAGAACTTTTGTGGACCAAGCAGGTTGTGTATTAGTGTTTAGCAGACTGTGCGTCAGTCCCTATACCGCTGAAGGACTGCTGCAGTATAGGGCAGCGGTCAGCAGTAGTGCACGGCAACCCTATGTATTGTGGACCGATAGCGGTCCTTACAGAACAGCAGACTGTACCGCACCCAAGCCTATGTACCGTAGCACCCTAGACAGACCAAGTTACCAGTCCTGATAAAGAGCTTTGTGGAACAAGTGAGTTGTGAATGATTAGCAGACTGCAGCAGAAGGGCAGCAGTCAAGTATAATATTCTTTCTATATTTGGAAGAAAGAATATTATACGTGTACAAGCCTATTACCGTACCACTGATACCAGTCCTGAAAAGAACCTTTGTGGAACTAATAGTAACAGCAAGTCTTTAAAATTATCCTCACTGCCTGACACACTGCTTCCTGCCTGTCCCTATACAAATTGGCAAAAAAGAGTAGGCTGGAACGATTAGCTGGAACAGCTCTTTTGTGGACCTGATAGTAACAGCTAATGATGATGATGATGATGATGATGAAGAAAGACTAATCTGGCTGAGCTGTCCCTAAAATAGCAGCATACAGCGCTCTGTCCCTTTATCTAAACTGACAAAAGAAACTCAGGCTGCTGACCTAACACCTATACCAGTCCTGAAAAGAACTTTTGTGTACCAAATAGCTAGCGTTTTCTCTGTCCCTACTCCACACAGGATCCTTTCCCTACAGTGACAGAAGAAAGAATGTAAAATGGCCACCGGATCGGGTGTATTTATAGGTTAGGGGGAATGTCCAAGTGTCCATGAGCTGTCATGTCTCAATTGGTTGTCCTGTAACACATGATAAACGTGTCACGAAAGGTTAAAGTTCTTGTATACATTAAACACGTAAGTCCGCCGGGGCGAACGACGGAAAAAGGCGTTCGAACCCGCGGACGGCGAAAGTCGGAAATTCGCCGCGAAACGACCGCCGGGCGAACCGTTCGGCCATCACTATGAAACAATAAAAGTGTAATATTCCTTTAAATTTCGTACCTAGGGGGTGTGTATAGTATGCCTGTAAAGGGGTGCATGTTTCCCGTGCTTAGAACTGTCCCTGCACAAAGTGTAATTTCTGCAGGAAAAAAAGTCATTTAAAATCACTCGCGGCTATAATGAATTGTCGGCTCCCCATAATACAGAGAACAGTCATTGAAAGTCATTGAAAAAAAAAAAAAGCATGGGGTTCCCCCAAATTCAATTACCAGGCCCTTCAGGTCTGGTATGGATATTAAGGGGAACCCCGCGTCAAATAAAAAAAAATGACGTGGAGTTCCCCCTAAAAATCCTTACCAGACCCTTTATCCGAGCACGCAACCTGGCAGGCTGCAGGAAAAGAGGGGGGGACGAGATCACCATTCAACCATTGTGTCCACTGATTTAGATGTTAAAATACTCTTTGTTATTAGTTTGAAGTTCAAACTTTGAACGTAGTTATTTCTCCCATCAGTACAAGTCACTCACTCACTCAGAATCAGCAATCAGCAAGGACTACATTTTTTCAGGCTTGTTGGCCATTTAATTGCTGAGTGTTCTGCTCCTTGTCTGCTGTTTGGGCATTCAAAGTGTTTCTTTAATATGCCAAGAAAAAAGCACAAAGCAGTTTTTTAATGTTGAAAATAAAACAAAACCTTTCCTGAACACTGACTTTTAACTCATTTAAAAGGTGGAAATGGGGTAGATCAGTATTTTGACTTGATTTGTGACTTGACCAAAATAAATGACTTGACTTGACTTGCTTGACTTCTGGCAGGGACTCGACTTGAGTTGCTTGCTTTTTGCCACAGTAATTTGGGACTTGAAGGTTAAAGAGGAAGTAAACCCTGATGGGTTTACTTCCTCTTTGATTCCCTGCAAAGGTAAAGCATAATGGACTACTATGCATCGCATAGTAGTCTATTATGTGTCACTTACCTGACACAGGAGCCAGCAAAGTCACCGCTGTCCCCTTGTGAACGGAGCCTCCATCTTGTTGGTGGGTCTCGCTGCTCTGGCGCTGTCTTTCGATGGAGCCGCGATGACGTCACTCCCGTGCATGTGTATGGGAGCCGCCACTCGCGGCATATCGGCGTTAACAGCGGCGTGCTCAGTGCACCTGCGTGCCGCTGTCTACGGCGCATGCGCCATAATATCTCCTAAACTGTGTAGGTTTAGGAGATATTTCTTGGACCTACGGGTAAACCTTAATCTAGGCTTACCTGTAGGTCAAAGTGATTTGTAAGGGTTTACAACCACTTTAAGACTTGAGACTTGCTTGTGACTTGCACATGTGTGACATACTCCCATGTCTGGTGTATTCAGTGAGTAGCTGCCAACATGAAATAAGTTTTCCCACACAGTGACAATATAAACAATAACACTTCAATAAATAAATTAAATAAACTGTGCAAATAATAAATAAAGTGCAAATAACATTCAGTAATTAATACTTTGGTGCAGATACTAAAACCAGATGTATTATTCCACATACAAAGTTCCAACAAAATTCATAAAGTGCTCCGTGCAAAAGCTTGAATGCAAAAAAAAAATATTGTTCATATAGTGATGTCACCATCCACAGTGCACAAAATGGGATTTTTATATATAGCTTACCTGTAAAATCCTTTTCTTGAGAGTACATCACGGGACACAGGATCTTCATTACATAGTGGGTTATATAGGCACCTCTGGTGATTGGACACTGGTTAACCCCAATTAAGGAGAATTCCTCCCCTATATAACCCCTCCCATATGGGAGGCACCTCAGTTTTGTAGCAAAGCAATAAGAAACCACGTAAAACCCAAGAGGGGCGGGAGCCCTGTGTCCCGTGATGTACTCTCAAGAAAAGGATTTTACAGGTAAGCTGTATATAAAAATCCAATTTTCTTGATCATACATCACGGGACACAGGAGCTTCATTACATAGTGGGATGTCCCAAAGCAATGCTCAGATTGAGGGGAGGGAGACACAGATCATAATTATAGACCGCCAGGGACCGGAGGACCTAAACTGCAGCCTGCAGTACACTGCGCCCGAAGGCGATATCCTCTTGCCCTCTGACATCCACCTGATAGAATCTGGTGAATGTGTGGACTGATGACCAAGTTGCAGCCTGAGGCCGCGTACACACGCGGGGACTGTTCGCTCAACTTTGTCCGCTGAACAGTGTTTCGGCGGACAGTCCGCTCGTGTGTGGGCTTTCAGCGGACAGTTTCAGCGGACAGTCTGCTGAACAAAGTTTTTCGGAAATTCCGAAAAACTGTCCGCTGAAACTCTGTTTCAGCGAACAGTCCCCTCGTGTGTAGGCTTGTTCGTCAAACTAAGTTCCGCGCATGCTCAGAAAGGATTTACACGCCGAAGTTTGCATTGCAGTGTATAGGACGTCGTATTTTTCGTCCCGTCGTACGTGCCGTTCACGTCATCGCGCACGGTTTCAGCGGACTGTTCGTTCGTCGTGTGTGGGCAAGTCCGTCCATGCTAATTTTGAGCGGACTGTCCGCTGAAACTGTTTGACGGACAAAGTTGAGCGAACAGTCCCCGCGTGTGTACGCGGCCTTACAGATCTGAGCCAAGGAGGCCTGGTGATGCACTGCCCAAGAAGCACTTACAGCCCTAGTAGAGTGCGCTTTCACTTGAAAAGGAGGGCTCTTCCCCTGTACACTATAGGCCTGAGAAATAACCTGTCTAATCCACCTTGAGAGAGTGGATTTTGACGCCGCCTGGCCCTTCCTAGGGCCTTCCGGCAAAATAAACAAGCAATCAGTTTTCCTTATCCGAGCAGTTGCTTGAAGATATATACTGATTGCTCTAACCACATCCAAAGTGTGCAAAGATTCTTCTTCTGCGGACTGTGGGTCCGGAAAAAAGGATGGTAGGATTACGTCTTGATTCAAATGGAATCCCGAAAACCACCTTAGGTAGAAAGGACCTGTTGGGACGCATGACCACCCGGTCCTTATCAATAATTAGATACGGCTCCTTGCTGGAAAGAGCTGCTAGCTCTGATACTCTTCTAGCCATGGATATGGCTACCAAGAAAACCAATTTTTTAGTCAGGAGAACTAATGAAGCCAGATGCAAAGGCTCAAATGGTTGCCCCTGCAAAGCCGAGAGAACCAAATTCAGATCCCATGGGCATACCGAAGGTTTGACTGGCGGTCTTATCCGCATAGCCCCCTGGATGAAAGCCCGCACCAGGGAATGCGCTGCAAGTGGCTTCTGAAAAAACACTGACAGGGCCGAAATCTGCACCTTGATGGTGCTTATGGCCAAATTAATTTCTAGGCCTGACTGGAGAAAGGCCAAGATCCTGCTAATGACATACTTTCTAGGATGCCATTTCCTGAGTTCACACCAGGAAACATAAGCCCTCCAGATTTTGTAATAAATAAGCCTGGAGGCCGGCTTTCTGGCATTGACCAGAGTAGAAAGGACTGGCCCGAAAGGCCACGGTCTCTCAGAATGTGGGTCTCAGCAGCCAAACCGTCAAATTCAGACTGTGTAAAGCAGGATGGTAAATTGGACCCTGTGAGAGCAGATCTGGCTGGAGAGGGAAGATCCATGGCCTGCCTGCTGCCAACTTCATGATCTCTGCGTACCACGGTCGCCTGGGCCAAGCCGGGGCCACCAAAAGGACAGATTTTGCCTCCCTCTTGACTCTTCCCAGGAACCGCGACAGAAGCGGGCTCGGGGGGAAGGCATAGATCAGATTGTACTGATCCCAGGGAACTGTCAGAGTATCTGACTCCTGAGCAAGTGTATCTCTTGTCCTTGACACAAAATTGTCCAGTTTCCTGTTGAACCTGGATGCAAACAGATCTACGTCTGGAGTACCCCACCTGTGACATATGTTCCGAAACACATCGGGGGGCAGAGCTCATTCTCCTGGGCACAACTGCTGGCGGCTCAGAAAATCCGCCTGCCAATTTTCCACTCCTGAAATGAAGACTGCAGAAAGACACGGAACATGCTTTTCTGCCCAGACAAGTATGCGATTCACCTCTTTTTGCGCAACCAGACTCCTGGTACCGCCCTGGTGATTGATATAAGCCACTGCTGTGGCATTGTCGGACTGAACCCGAACAGGGAGACCTCGTAGTCTGTAAGACCACTTTATGAGAGCCACATAAACTGCCCGTATCTCCAAGACATTTATGGGCAATAGCTTCTCGATCGCAGACCATTTCCCCTGCGAGCACGTCTCCTCCAACACTGCTCCCCAGCCTGTCAGGCTGGCATCTGTCGTGATAATCTTCCATGGAAGAGGAAGAAAAGTTTTGCCCATCAGCAAATTCTTGGTTTGTAACCACCAGACGAGACTTTTGCGTGTCCCTGGGGATAGACGCATAGGAAGATCCAAGGATTGGGGCTTCCTGTTCCAAGCCGCAAGGATGCATCTTTGCAGAGGCCTTGAGTGGAACTGGGCGAATGGGACAGCCTCGAAGGAGGCGACCATTTTCCCTAACAGTCTCATGCACAATCGAATGGGGGAAGATCTCCTGCCCAGAATTAGGCGCACCAGATCCCCAATGGCCAAGGCTTTTGGCCTTGGAAGAAACACCTTGCCTTGAGCGGTGTCGATGATCATACCCAGGTATTCCAACCTGGTGGCAGGCTGTAGGGACGACTTTTCTAGGTTTATAATCCAACCTAGGCGTTCCAGGTGTTCTAGCGTTCTGGTAATGCTGTGGCTCAGGAACGCTACTGTTTTCTCCATGAGAAGCAAATCGTCTAGATAAGCCATGACGGCTATACCCTGGGCTCTTAGGTTTGCCAAGAGAGGGTCCAGAATCTTTGTGAAGACTCGAGGGGCCATAGCAAGCCCGAACGGCAAGGCCACAAATTGAAAATGGCGCTGCTCTACCGCGAACCTTAGAAATTTTTGGTGTGCAGAAAAAATTGGCACATGGAGATATGCATCCTTGATATCTATTGATGCCATAAACTCTCCCCCTTGCAGGGAGGAGATCACAGTGCGGATTGACTGCATTCAGAAGGACCGGATGCGTAAAAACCGGTTCAGACCCTTCAGATCTAGGATATGTCTGACACTTCCATTTGGCTTCGGAACAGTGAAGAGATTTGAGTAAAACCCTGAACCCTGTTCTTTTGGGTATACTTCTACTATCGCCCCCTGGGATAGTAAGTGATCTAAGGCCAGAAATAGCGGTTTTTGCTTTACTGGATCCCTGGGGATCCTTGACCTTAGAAAGCGAGAAGGTGGAATCTCCTGAAACTCTAGCCTGTAGCC
>NW_027507787.1:203205236-203230236 GCF_037356315.1 Lithobates pipiens
ACTCGACTAACTGTGTTTGGAGGAAGAAAAATGCTGACTATGACCCTAAGCCCCCGTACACACGGTCGGACATTCTGCCAACCAAATCCATCAGATTTTGTCCGTCTGATTTTGGCCGAAACTGTTGCATACACACGGTCGGACAAAGTTGTCGAAAAATCCGATCTTTCAGAACGTGATGACATAATTTCGTTACGATGGGACTACGTTCAGGCTAGTAGCCAATAGCTTTGATGTAGGAATTTGATCTGAGCATCCGTGGCACTTTGTCCGATCAGAATTCTCTACACATGATCGGAGTATGTCCTATCGGACTAGTTTGTCGGAAAATATTTCCAAGTTGGAAAATTTGGTCCGACGGAAACAGTCCGATGCATACCACACACAGTCGGATTATCCGACAACACGGTCCGATAGGACACATTCCGACGGATTCTCCAACCGTGTGTACGGGGGCTTAGAACACCATCCCTACAGTCAAGCACAGAAGTGGAAAGATAATGCTTTGCGGCTGTTTCTCTGCTAAAGGTACAGGCCGACTTTGTCGCATTGAGGGGCCGATGGACGAGGCCATGTATTGTCAAATCTTGTCACTGGTATGATTATTTAGCATTTCCATGCCAACAGATCATCACATCAGGGTTCTTAGTTTTAGTTACATGCTCAGTCTTCATTTCTTACATGATTAATATATTTCCCTTGAAATATATTTTACTGAAAAATTTTATGAAAATGTACCTATAGTAAAAACTCTTCTGTTTTGATCTTTAGAGATTGTTCTGGTTTTTCCACCCATACAGTACATTATATGCTCTTACCACTCTGCTTCTTAATAAAATATCAATTTCAAACAAATCTAGAAATGTAAACACAATGTAAAAAACATTTTTGTAAGATGTACTGGAGTCAAAGGGTGAAATCAAGTATTTCCCTGACAGACTCCATGGCAGCCTACGTGTGGGTTGACCCCACCTCCTCTCCAATGCTATAGGACCCCATTCAAATAAATGAACACTCACCGCTCCACACGGTGTTCCTTTTTTGTCCTCCTCCATATGGACCCTCACATGCTGTTCATTTGGATTTCGGATCTTTCCTTTTGGCATACCTGTGCGGTGCAGCTCAGTACCCAGCCATGGGTGGGCGAGTAGCTTTGAGGCTGGATGTTCCCCTGTGTGAGGGTGGTTGCCTCTGTATGCCCCTCGGACGAACGATCAGGACGGCAATGGCTGGCAAGGTCTGCAGGGTTTTTTCCTTTCTCCATGGCAGTCATATGTTTGTATATGTTATTGGTCTCCCTGGCATCCTGTTTTCCCCCTGTATGGCGGCTGGAGAGCTTCTGTGTTCCAGCGCGCCATGTTGACTTCCGCGTTCTGGCGCAAATGCACAGTAGCCTTTCTCAAAACTGAGGCTTGGTTGGCGCGTGCACGGTTTGGCTGAGCAGATAGTGGCCACGCAAGCGCAGTTTGGCCATCTCTCCACAGCGCAGGCACGAGGTGGGGGAGCGGTGACGTCATGGGCGGGGAATTTAAAAGCCAGGCTGCTGCTTAAAGGGGTTGTAAAGTAAAAATTTTTATTTTTTTAAAATAACAAACATGTCATACTTACCTCCACTGTGCAGCTCGTTTTGCACAGAGTGGCCCCGAACCTGCTCTTCTGGGGTCCCTCGGCGGCTGTCTCTGCTTCCTCCCGCAGGTGCTTCTCACTTTAATGCGAGCTCCCTCGCATTGGTGAGAAGCACTGCGGGCGCGCTCCCGTGATACAGCCGGCGGCTATAGCCGCTCGCTGTATCACAAGGCCCTGCCCCCCGGCGCGCTGCGTCATTGGATGTGATTGACAGCAGCGCGAGCCAATGGCTGCGCTGCTTTCAATCCATCCACTCCAGCCAATCAGCGGCCAGGCTGAGCGGCGAAGAGGACGGCGGGGGCGAGCGCGGGATTTTCGAGGGGTCAGGTAAGTAAAACGGGGGGACTGGGGGCGCCGGCAGTGTGAGATGTTTTTTCACCTTAATGCATAGAATGCATTAAGGTGAAAAAACATTTACCTTTACAACCCCTTTAAGTCTCACTGGGTTCTGCCAGTGTATTGGAAGCAGCAAGTCCATTCCTCCAGCCCCTAGTCTGCAAGGTGAGCTTCTTTTTAAATGGACTCTTTTAAATGGAATGTAGGTGATGCATGTTTATGGATATATGTGTAAAAAAAATGAAATAATAAAAAAAAAAAAAAAAATTATATATATATATATATATATATATATATATATATATATATATATATATATATATATATATATACATATATATATATATTTTTATATATATATATATATATATATATATATATATATATATATATATATATATATATATATAATATATATATATATATATATATATATATATATATATATAAAATTGAAAAAAATAAAAAAAATAATATATATATAATATATAAATTAACAAATATATATTTATGGATATATATATTGGTTTGTTGGCTCCAGTATATTTGTTGCTTAGGTCCTCATTTTTTTTTTTTTTTTTGCAGACTATTTTTTGATTGTGACACTCTTCGTCCAAAAATTATGGACAAATCACTGCCTTTAAGTGGTCAGCCCTTACGCACTAGGTATGTGCTGATGAGGGGAGGGGTTGAGATACAGTCGCATCTGTTTGCGTTTTTTGATGCCACTTTTCTCCCTTTTCCCCTGTTTGTTGTTTGCTTTAGCCCTTTCAGGTCGGATCCGCAGAATAAAGACCTTGCCAGGCCACAACACTCGTCATCTAGATCCAGACGAGACTCTCCACATGGATCTCACCACCAGAGGAGAGGTTCACATTCCTCCTCCAGACACCGCTCCCACCGCCATGATGGTCGCTCTGATCGCAGAGCCTGCTGGGGATGTGGGACTCGAGTTCCGGAGGGCAAATCTCTATGTGATCGATGTTATGCCCAGGCGGTTGGGGTAAAGGAATCAGAAAGCCAGCGTATGGAAGCCCTGGTGAAACGTGTGGTGCAGCAGTCTCTGAGAGACATGGACACCTCTCACACGCTGAGTCAATCCACCTCTTTGTCTGGCCTTCAGGCTGATGAGGCCCGTGATGATCCGGGTACTTGCCTTTCCTATGCAGCATCTAATGCGTCCTCAGAGGATGAGCTCCTAGGGGAAGAGGAGATTGGGGGCTTTGACTTTGCCATGGTCAATCCACTGATTAAAGAAGTTAAGGAGGCCCTTAAGTGGGAAGACTCATCTACCCCTCCAGCCAAACAGAAGAAATTATTCAAACAGTTGGGGAAAGAATGTCCAAGTTTTCCTTTTCTTACTGAGCTAAAGGATATTTTTGAGGAAGAATGGAGTAAAGTGGATAAGAAATCCTCTATGACCAATAAGACATCCAGATTGTATCCATTTAAATCAGAAGACATAAAACACTTAGAAAACGCTCCACTAGTGGATGCGGCTTTGATGCGTTTGGCCAAACACTTTACCCTCCCATTGGAGGATTCAGTGTCCTTCAAGGATGGTCTGGAGAGGAAGATAGACCAGGATCTTAGGAGGTCTGGCTGGGATGGCTTGTAAACCTGCTCTAGCACTAGAAGCCATGGAAGCCTTGACCGAAAACGTGGATTCATTCCTGAAAGGCATTTCTGAGGAGCTGGCTAGAAGTTCAGCAGCAGCAGAGCTGAAGCTGGCGGCGGTCTTCCTGGGGGAGGCGTCCATTGATCTGATCCGTCTGCTGGCGCGCGTTATGCTGTCACCAGTTACGGCTAATGCCGCGTACACACGAGCGGATTGTATGGCGTACTTAGTCCGTCATACAATCCGACGGACAGTCCGTCGTACTTTCCACTGAACGGACTTGACCACACACGGATACACAAACAGTCCGTCGAAAGCTTGCGCGATGACGTGTACAGCACGTACGACGGGACTAGAAATAGGAAGTCCAAGACACAGCAAAGCACCCTTCCGCCGTGTAAATCCTTTCTGGGCATGCGCCATTCTTAGTCCGTCGAACTAGCATACTGACGACCGTATTGTCCGCTAAAACCAAAGTACGACGGACAGAATTTCGAAAAAACCGAAATACTTAGTACTCCGGACTGCACGCTGAAAAAGTCAGCTGAAGCCCACACACGAGCGGATTGTCCGCTGAAATGTGTTTCGACGGACTAAGTACGCCATACAATCCGCCCGTGTGTACGCGGCATAAGAGAGCCTTGTTGTTACGTCCCTGGCTGGCTGACCCGGTCTCTAAGCAGGCATAGTGCAAAATTCCCTTTGAGGGCTCTACACTTTTTGGCAACAAGCTTGATGATGCCATCACGTGTGCTACGGGTGGTAAGTCAGGTTTCCTTCCCCAGGACAGAAGATTATTGAGTCAGAAGAGACCCCAGTATAAGAAACGCAGTCCAGAGCGTTCGAGGGATGCACGCTCCTACAAACCCGGTCGGGACTTCAGGAGGAATTGGTACAGAGGGCAAGCTTCCTTTCGTAAGCCCAGTAAGAACCAGTCATCCAGTGGTCGTGACCAGACCAAATTATTCTGAGATCGCGCCCGCCCAGGCGGGTCGAGTGGGGGCTCGTCTATCCCTTTTTCGGCATGTCTGGGTGGCCTCGATCGCAGATTACTGGGTAATCAGGATGGTCTCGTCAGGTCACAGATGGACCTTCTCCAGCAATCCCCCTTCCCAGATTTGTGTCCACCCTGCTCCCTCGCTCGGAAGAACAAAATCAAGTACTGTCCTCCTACGTGGATCTGTTAAAGGCTCAGGGTGCAGTAGTTCAGGTGGACCCTTCCCAGATTTGTGTCCACCCTGCTCCCTCGCTCGGAAGAACAAAATCAAGTACTGTCCTCCTACGTGGATCTGTTAAAGGCTCAGGGTGCAGTAGTTCAGGTACCAAAGGAAGAATGGTTTCATGGAGACTGTTCCCCTCTTTTCTTGGTACAAAAGAAGAGCGGCTCGTGGCGCCCAGTGAAAGATCTCACTTATCTGAACAGGTTCATAGAGTATGGGAAATTCAAGATGGAAACTCTCTTGACTATTCAGCGAGCCATACAGTCAGGGGATTGGATGATTTAGATTGACCTGAAGGACGCTTATTTCCACGTCCCAGTAGAAAAAGATTTCCAAAAGTTCCTAAGATTCCACGTTGATCAAGACCATCTCCAATTTATTTGCTTCCCCTTCGGGTTGACGACCTCTCCCCGAGTTTTTTAAAAGGTCCTCCTGGCCGTAGTGGCTCTTATCAAGTTAAAGGGTATTCGACTATACCAATACCTGGACGACCTGCTGGTTCTGTCCCAAAGCAAAGAACAGTTACTGGAATATCGGGAGCAAGTGATTTCCACTCTTTCCAGTTTCGGGTGGCTTCTGAACTTGGCAAAAAGTCATCTAGAGCCGGTTCAGCGGCTAATATATCTAGGAGCCCAATTCGACACTCTGCAGAGTACTATCTCTCTTCCGGACAAGAAAATTCCAGTTATATGAGAAAGGGTCTCTCGGGCCCTACACACTCAACATCTGAAAGCTTCTCAGTGTCTCAAGATCATAGGTACAATGGTCTTAACGGCCCTGATGGTGAAGTGGGCTTTGTGGAGGCTACGCCCCTTCCAGGCACGTTTTCTCAAGCAGTGGAGGTCAGGAGGCAAAAATCAAAGTATTCGCATAGCCACAACCATGAGGGAGAGCCTCTTTTGGTGGCCACAGCGTGAGAACCTGCTGAACTGTCACTCCATCATTCCCATCTCCTGGGTCACAGTCACGACCGATGCCAATGGGACCGGTTGGGGAGCTCTCTGCGGATCAAATCTTGCGCAGGACAAGTGGAATGCTCATCTCCCTCTGCCAGGGTCGAATGTCTTAGAACTCCGACCTGCCTGGTGTGCTCTTCAGCACTTCTCTCATCTTCTGAAGGGGAAATCGGTTTTATTAAGGATGGACAACACCACGGCAGTCTCCTATGTGAAAAGGCAGAGGTAGATCTGTTTGCCTCTCCCTGCAACTTCAAGATGGAGAAATTCTACACACAAAGTCGTTGCAGTCAGGCCTGCGGGACGGATGCCCTGACGGACCAGTGGAGGTTCAGGAGGGCATATGCCTTCCCTCCACTTCCCATGATCCTCAGATTCCTTCAGAGGCTCAGAGTAGAAACAGTGGAGATCGTGACAGTAGCTCCTTATTGGCCCAACAGGCCTTGGTTTGCCCTCCTGGTCCAACTCAGTGTTCGGGATCCCATACCTCTCCCTCTCAGGCCGTACCTCCTCTCTCAGGGTGCAGTCCTGCACCCTTGCCCGGCAGTTCTGAGACTGATGGTCTGGTTCATGAGAGGAAGAGGCTGGATTCCATTGGGTGTGCCTCAAGTGTAATTTCCACTCTCATGAGTGCAAGGAGATCAAGTACGAACAAAGTGTATGGCAAAATCTGGCCTAAATTCGTTGATTTCTGCTCATCCTCGAATAGATCTTTTGAACATCCAGCTTCTTGCAGACTGGCCTCGATCTTCCTTTGTCAATAAGCTCTCTCAGAGTACAAGTATCGGCTCTGTCGGCCTTCTCAGGTACATCTTGGGCAGAGCATTCATTGATTCATCAGTTCTTCCGGGGAGCCTCAAGACTCAAACCCCAAAGAAAGCCTAGATTTCCCAAGTGGGATCTTCCCCTGGTCCTGGATTCAATCTCAGGTTTAAGTATGACAGGGCCATCCCCTCCCCCTATTAAGGACTTTTCAGCAAAAGTTGTTTTCTTAGTTGCGGTCACTTCAGCCAAAAGGGTATCGGAGATCGGATCCTTGGGCTTTGAAGAACCCTTTTTGATGTTTTTTCCGGACTGGGTAGTCCTCATTCCCATGTTGGGGTCTAATCCAAAGGTTACTTCGGTGTTTCATCAAAATTAAGAAATTGTCTTGCCTACCTTCAGGTCACCCGGTTCTAATGATGTTCATCCTCTGGATGTTGCTGAGGCCCTGAAGGAATATCTTCTTGTCACTTCCCCCTTCAGACGCTCAGATCATCTCTTTGTCTTACATTCAGGTAGCAACAAGGGGAAGAAGGCTTCAACCAGGATACTGGCCACCTGGATTGTGAGAACTATACAACAGGCATATAGGGCAAAGGGCTTGGCTCCTCCAGAGGCGGTGACGGCTCACTCTACCAGGGGAATGGCAGCCTCATGGGCAGCGGCTCGGCATGTGGCTCCTGACACTATCTGCAAGGCAGCTTCTTGGTCCTCTATTAATACGTTCATGTCGCATTACTGTATTGAACCTGCTTCTTTATCCTCTGTGAATTTTGATTTAAAGATTTTATCGGCTGATAAATCAAATTACATGTTTTCTGTTTTAGCATTCCCACCCGTGTGGTCGGCTAGTTATTTCCCACACGTAGGCTGCCATGGAGTCTGTCGGGGAAAAAGGAAAATTTATTGTCAAATAACGTAATTTTCCTTTCCTGATGGACTCCATGGCAGACGGAGTTCCCACCCATGAGTCATATGAGTAGGCTAGTTACAGAACACGTGTGGAGTGGTGAGTGTTCATTTATGTGAATGGGGTCCTATAGCATTGGAGAGGAGGCGGGGTCCACCCACACGTGGCTGCCATGGAGTCCATCAGGAAAGGAAAATTACGGTAAGTATTTGACAATAAATTTTTCTTTTTTTGTGCTTTGTAGGGTACAATTGACTTATAATTCACCTATACCAGATCTGTTCTTGTGTCAAAAAAACAGCCCTCATTAGCCTTCCCAGAAAAACAGTCTGTGGAAAATAGTAAACTAAAAAAAGAGTCAGTCAACAAATAACAATTAAATACACAAAAAAAAAAAACACACAAATAGAAATAAATATAATAATAATTATAATGTATAATAATACAAACAACTAAAGAATAGAAGAAAATCAAGAGTGTATATTTTTTTAAGGATATATTAGCTATGTAGCTAATTAAGCATAATTAAGAGTTTTATACTTCAGCAAAAAATTTCCAACAGCAACATTGATATTTTTTGGCTAGATCATTTGCCAAAATCACACTTCTCAGTCCTGGTGTATAAAACAGAACGATATAAAATCATTATAATAATAAATATTTATAATTTGCCTTCATCTCTGCTCCGATCCAATAGAAACAGTGATATAAAAATATTAAAAATAGAAATCTGTGCTCTCTAATGACATTTTATATTTTAGAAGGGAAATACAGTTAAAAGTTCTAGAAGTGCAAAAAAAAAATTAAAATAGACAAAAATATGTGGAAACCATAGAGCAAAGGTTTGTAAAACAAATAAACAAAAGATGCATAATATATAACAAAATAAGTACATAGTATATAACAAATATGTAATATGCAACAAATAAATGCAGAATATACAACAAACATTTAAATAACATGCAACATATAAATACAAAACATAAATAACTAAATATTAAGCAACCAATAAATGAATAATATACAAGAAATACAAATATGATATATAACGAATAAATACATAATATACAACAAATAAATATACATTATAAAGATACAAAAATATGCAACAAATAAGCATATAATTGAAATCAACAAACAAACAAGGGAGGAGTACAGCTTTTGTGAAAAGGCCAATAAAGAGGCAACACCCTCAATTACCGAAAGGGGGGAAAGCCCACCAGAAAATCAGCAGGTTGATTTAAAGAAAAAGAAATCTGTAGATTCTAGACTGTTTTATTTTAAAGACTTGCCAAATACAGTGCTTTGAAAAAGTATTCATACCCATTAACATTTTTCACATTTTGCCATGTTATAGCCAAAAACATATATGTATATTATTGGGATTTTAAGTGATAGACACAAAGTAGCACATAATTGTGAAGTGGAAGGAAAATGATAAATGATTTTCAAAATGTTTTACAAATAAATATCTGAAAAGTGTGGCGTTCATTTGTATTCAGCCCCCTTTACTCTGATACCCCTAACTAAAATCTAGTGGAACCAATTGCCTTCAGAATTCACCTAAATAGTAAATAGAGTCTACTTGTGTGTAATTTAATCTCAGTATAAATACAGCTGTTCTTTGAAACCCTCAGAGGTTTGTTAGAGAACCTTAGTGAACAAACAGCATCATGAAGGCCAAGGAACACACCAGACAGGTCAGGGATAAAGTTGTGGAGAAGTTAAAAGCAGAGTAAGGTTATAAAAAAATATCCCAAGCTTTGAACATCTCACGGAGCACTGTTCAATAAATCATCCGAAAATGGAAAGAGTATGGCACAACTGCAAACCTACCAAGACATGGCCGTCCACCTAAATAACAGGCCGGGCAAAGAGAGCATTAATCAGAGAAGCAGCCAAGAGGCCCATGGTAACTCTGGAGGAGCTGCAGAGATCCACAGCTCAGGTGGGAGAATCTGTCCACAGGACAACTATTAGTCATGCTCTCCACAAATGTGGCCTGTGTGGAAGAGTGACAAGAAGAAAGCCATTGTTGAAATAAAACCATAAGAAGTCCCGTTTGCAGTTTGCGAGAAGCCATGTGGGGGGACACAGTAAACACGTGGAAGAAAGTGCTCTGGTCAAATAAAATCAAAATGGATCTTTTTGGCCTAAAAGCAAAACACTATATGTGGTGGAAAACTAACACTGCACATCCCCCTGAACACACAGCAGCATCATGTTGTGGGGATGCTTTTCTTCAGCAGGGACAGGGAAGCTGGTCAGAGTTGATGAGAAGATGGATGGAGACAAATACAGAGCAATCTTAGAAGAAAACCTGAGTCTGCAAAAGACTTGAGACTGGGGCGGAGGTTCACCTTCCAGCAGGACAACGACCCCAAACATACAGCCAGAGCTACAATGGCATGGTTTAGATCAAAGCATTTTCATGTGTTAGAATGGCCCAGTCAAAGTCCAGAACTAAATCCAATTGAGAATCTGTGGCAAGACTTGAAAATTGCTGTTCACAGACGCTCTCCATCCAATCTGACAGAGCTTGAGCTATTTTGCAAAGAAGAATGGGCAAAAATGTCACTCTCTAGATGTGTAAAGCTGGTAGAGACATCCCCAAAAAGACTTGCAGCTGTAATTGCAGTGAAAGATGGTTCTACAAAGTATTGACTTAGGGAGGCTGAATACAAATGCACGCCATACTTTTCACATATTTATTTGTAAAAAATCTTGAAAACCATTTATCATTTTCCTTCCACTTCACAATTATGTGCCACTTTGTGTTGGTCTATCACATAAAATCCCAATGAAATACATTTGTGTTTTTGGTTGTAACATGACAAAATGTGGAAAATTTCAAGGGGTGTAAATACTTTTTTAAGGCACTTTATATGATTAGCATTCCAATTGGTATTATTAAACTTAATTTACCTTTGCTAAATGCATCCTCCAAACTCCAAAGGGCATTAGAAAACGTAAAAAATTGGTAAATTTTTAGATATACAGTACATCTGACTATAAAAAGCCTGTCTAAAGCTAGAACTATTTTAGTTTTGGGTAGAATAAGGAATGGTTAGATCACCTGTTAAGTTTATAGTGCTGCCTGTGCCCAGCTGGGAAGATTTCCTTTCACATGCTGTTTCAGAAAAAAAACAGGATGTGAAAGGAGATCTCTTCAATAGAGGGGAAATCTCTTAGATATTTGTCGCTAAATCAGGTGTCCCCATTGGAAGATTCCTCTCCCTTACTGTATAGACATTACAGGTCAATGCGAGACTAGTATGCAGGACAACCCACATTCTCTATCCCACATGATCCCTTTCAGTATTCAGTCCTTGCACTCCTGTAGATAGCATTTACCCCACCCACCGTGGTGTTATATCTGCGTGGACATTTATCACATTCTCCGATATATACTATATTACCAAAAGTATTGGGACACCTGCCATTAGACGCACATAAACTTTAATGGCATCCCCGTCTTAGTCTATAGGCTTCAATATTGCGTTGGCCCAACCATTGCAGCTATCACAGCTTCAACTCTTCTGGGAAGGCTGTCCACAAGGTTTAGGAGTGTGTTTATGGGAATGTTTGACCATTTTTCTAGAAGCGCATTTGTGAGGTCAGGCACTGATGTCGACGAGCAGGTGTTTCTATCGGGTGAGGTTGGAACTCTGTACAGGTCAGTCAAGTTCCTTGACCCCAAACTCGCGCTCATCTTCATGGACCTTGTTTTTGCACTGGTCCAAATCATTTGGTGGGGGGGGGGGATTATGGTTTGGGGTTGTTTTTCAGGGGTTCGGTTTGGCTCCTTAGTTCCAGTGAAGGGAACTCTTAAGTCGTCAGCATACCGAGACATTTTGGACAATTTCATGCTCCCAACTTTGTGGGAACAGTTTGGGGATGGCCCCTTTTTGTTCCAACATGCCCACCAGTGTACAAAGCAGAGTGGGAGCCTGACCTCACAAATGCGCTTCTGAAAGAATGGTCAAATATTCCCATATAAACACACCTAAACCTTGTGGACAGCTTTCCCGGAAGAGTCGAAGCTGTTATAGCTGCAAAGGGTGGGCCAACACAATATTGAACCCTAAGGACTAAGGCTGGATTCACACCAATGCATTTTTAGTGCTTTTTGCATTTTGCTCCACAGAACGTGTTCCATAGGAAACCATGTTAAATGGGCTGTAGTGCAAATCTGCAAAATGCAAAAAGCACTAAAAATGCATAGGTGTGAATCCAGCCTTAGACTGGAATGCCATTAAAGTTCATGTGTGTGTAAAGGCAGGTGTACCAATACTTTTGGTAATATAGAGTATATAGATCATCTCCTCGTGGGATGGACACGGTCTCTTTGTCCAACCCATGGTCCCCCTGTCCATCCCAGCATGCGGGGGGGGGGGTTGGGGGGCCTCCATGTCCATTTTGCTTGGGGCCCCAAATTCCTCCAAGCGGCCCTGTTTAGAAGTAGATGGGGTGTAATAGAGTACAGGGAAGAAAAAGAGCAGTAGCAGTAGAAGGAGGAGAGTAAAGGTGTACTGTGATTAGTAGATTGGGAATAGAAGTCGAGTAAGGCCTGATTCACACCTATGCATTTTTTGTATTTTTTGCATTTTGCAAATTTGTACTACAGAACATGTTCCATAGGAAACCCTGTTAAATGGACTGTAGTGAAAATCTGCAAAATGCAAAAAGCACTAAAATTGCATAGGTGTGAATCAGGCCTCAAAGAGTTATAAAGGAGGGGTAGAAAGGGAGTAGAAGAAGAGTAGAAGGAGAGGAACTGGAGTAAAAAAGAAAGAAGTGAAATAGATAAGAACTACAATCTAGTTCAAGGTTATCTGCTGCTGTTTCTAATTAAAAAGTATAAACGTGCATGCACATTAGAAGTAAACACTCTCTGAGACACGTTCAGCTCGGTTACTTCTAACTTCTGATTTATTTCTGGGCGGTGTCAATATTTTATACAGAAAGATATGGTGTAGTGGTTAGCACTCTCACCTAGCAGTAAGAAGGTCACTGGTTCAAATCCCAACCATGACACTACCTGCCTGGAGTTTGCATGTTCTCCCTGTGCCTGCGTGGGTTTCCTCTGGGTACTCCGGTTTCCTCCCACAATCCAAAGACATGCAGGTAGGTTAATTGGCTTCTGTCCAAAATTGGCCCTAGTATATGAATGGGGACCTTGGATTGTGGGCTCCTTAAGGATAGGCACTGATGTGGGTGTAGCAATGTACAGGGAAAGGGACCATTGTAGACACTCACTCAGGTTGAACTGGATGGACTTGTGTCTTTATTCAACCTAACAAACTATGAAACTATATGTCATTGCTATGTCAGTCTAATTGGTACATCTCATTGTTTGAAATACAAGAGAAATGGAGAAACGTGATGGTTGAAGCTGGTTCTGTTATCTCATATACATTCTTCTAACGCGTGGGATGTAGGGTTCAGACGCCATCTTTAGTTCCAAATAGAGAGCCAATCTGTTTACTACATAATAAGTAAGGAGTTGCATAGAAACATGTATACACATAAGCAAATAGACATTTTCTGATTATCAGTATGTACATTACATTCCTTCACAGAAGAAGAGTAGAATGAGGGTAGAAGTGGAGTACAAGTGGAGTAGAAGGATAGCCAAAGAGGAGTAGAAGGAAAGTAGAAGTGGAGTAGAAGAGAAGTAGATGGGGCGTTGGAGAGCACAGGGAAGTAAAAGAGCAGTAGATGGGGAGAAGAAAGAAAGTAAAGGGGTGCAGAAAATTAGTAGATTGGGAATAGAAGTGGAGTAAAAGCGTTATAAAGAAGGGATAGTAAGGGAGCAGAAGATGAGTAGAAGGGGAAGAACTGGAGTAAAAAAGAAAGTAGAAGAAGAGTTGAATGACAGCTGAAGACGTGCAGAAGAAGAGTAGAAGGAAACCAGAAGTGGAGTAGAAGGAGAGTTAAGGGGAAAGTACAAGAAGAGTAGAAGTGGAGTATAAGAGATGTACAGTAGATGGGGCACAGGAGAATACAGGGGAGAAAAAGAGTAAGAGATGGGAGAAGAAGGAGAGTAAAGAGGTGTAGAACAGGAGTAGAAGAGAAGTGGAAAGCAGCAGAACAGAAGTGGAAGATGATTAGGTGAGTAGGCCTTCATATATTTGTGTATCATATTAAAGGGTCAGATGAAAGTTCTGCACAGATTCCCTAGCACACATGTACCATTAGGGTTACTTTCTGCAGAGCAGTTAACCCCTTTGAGGTACAGATCACCTATCCTCTTCAGTTAAGTGCAGCCTAAGACTTTTTACCTGAACACTGGGCTCTCCCGTCCACATAGGCCACAGGGAGAGCCTCAAGACTTCACATAGAGAGAGTGTTAATCTTGCTGGGGCTCCCTAGTCACCAGGTGCCAGGTACTGAAGTCCCAATTACCTTAGCAGATCACCTTGCCCCTTTCCTGATGAGAGGGCTAACACTATTGCTTTCTCCAAATTCCATCAAGGAGCAGTACCAATGCTCCCTTGTAGAAGAGTGCACAGCCCAGTAGCCTTGGCACTCAAAGAGTGGCTATATATGAGCACTCTGTATGAGTGGAGTTCATCCTAAAATTCTCTCCTGCGCCAAACAACAACAGAATCAACTCCACCCACCAGTCCTTAAATACCCCCAGATAAACAAGGGAGATTGACAGGACATGCTGCCCAACAATCATTTAGGCAGGAATACCAGTTAAAGGGCCCTACACCCACACAGTGAGTGGTACATCAAACGAAACACGGCACACAGTACACAGCACCAGCACATGGAACACATTGCATGGCACACAGTGCACATCGAACGACACGTGGCAAACAGTATGCAGCACCAGTACATCGAACTCATAAAACGACACAACACATGGCAAACACCAGCACACACACCAGTACCTAGACATCAATGCAGAGCTGTAGGACAGACAAATGGAATTTGTATGACACTCAATCCTCTCTAGTCCTCTCCAGGGGGAGATTAGTTTGCAGTGGGATATACATAGACTCACACCTCTCAACACATAAATTGTGCTTGTCTTAATCAATCGCCAGTGGGCAGACTTAACCCCTCACACTCTAGGCCTTAGTCAGAGCACTGATAAGTGCATAGCAATGAGAGGCATTTGAGTAGCTAACGTAACGGATGTCATTGACTGAGCAAAGTCAGCCAAGGGACCCATGATAGCATGACGACAGACACAGCTAACCCAGAACAGCCTTTTCAGAGGAACTGGAGCGTTAGAGTGTCACCAAAAGATCCAGGACAACCCTCTGAGGGTTCTGGGAACCAGGAGACAGACCATGACCCTTATATTTACATCATACTCCACTAAGATAAATTATTGAACCTGAATGAGGATGTTCAGCCACAGGAGGGCAACACAGGGCATTTTGTTTTTTTAGTTTAACAAATTATAAAGAAATGAAACCAAATTACTCTCATAATACAACCCAAGGGCACTGGTGTAGAACATGACTGGTAAGTGGAGGGCTGGATTGAGATGAGAGAGGGGGAACACCTGCTTTGCACCCTCTAGTGTGCAACTAGTGTAGGTAAATGTATTTTGTGACTCACGGTGTTTGTATGAGTTTGTTGATTGGGTCAAGGTTCAGATTCAGGTCAGGCTGGAAGGCTCAGCAGACCAGTCCTCTATCGCAAGCCCCCCCCCCCCCCCCCCCGGTTCTGGAGGTCCCTGGAAACTGGAAACTTCTATAAGCTAGTGGGCAGAGCTAAAGAGGCTGGGTCTAATTGTTGACTGGGTTTGGGACAATCCCCAGGCTGGAGGCCTGGCTGAACCAGTCCATAAATATGGTGGAGCCTGAGCAGCAGGGAGTCGGGTGAAAGATAGAGTGCTGAGGTTGCTGTCATGTGGCCTGAGGGCTCTGCCTCCAAGCAGGGAGCTGAGGAAAGGAAGGAGAGGAAGCCTAAGAGAGGAATCGCCATTACCTTTGGGCATCTGGGCTGGCATGGGAAGATCTGATCAGTTGGAGGCCTGAACAGGAGTCTTGCCCAGTGCAAGAGGGGAGCAAGAGACAGTGTGAATACCTCAGCACACCCAGGGGCATACAAAGGTAAAGACTGTCAGATGTAGCATACTTTCCAAGGACAGCGTTGTGCTAAATCCTAATCCCTTGTCCTGGGGAGTTCTTCAGAGCAGCCAGGTGGGCTGGTAGTCAAGCAGCCAGGTGGGTCAGTAGTATCTGCAAGTGTCAGAACGAAGTGAGGTTTTGCTGAAAAGATGTGATATTCCTGCATACAGTTTGCAACTTTGTGCTATTTCACTAAAGGGGACTGAGAGCTCCTGGTTCGTAAAGGATCTTGTCACTGATCCATAGAGACTGCATTTATTTTGGATGAAGTACAGTCCAGTGTTTTTATTTTTGTACATAGAGAAGGAAGCTTGCCCTCGTCTGTTGTTCTTCAAGTCAAGTTGGGCATCCCATAATCCCTATAACCCATCCAAATTGGGCATCCCATAATCCCTATAACCTATCCAAGTTGTTTTCCCCAATAAAACAACAAAAACAAGCCCATGGGCTGATTTCTTGTGTCTGGATGCAAGTTGAAAATGCATGTTGCCTGGCTGTGCAGGGATAGGGGGAACCAGTAACCTGTAGCTCCTGTTGGAGTAGCACTACAAATACATATGTCAATGCATAATTACTGTATTGTTGAAAAAATTAATCGCACTCCGGTTGGTGCTTTTAAAATTTCTTAATTTTATTGAATAGCCACAGTGAACAAACGCAGATTGAGTCAGTTGACGCATTTCAGCCTATAAGGCACCTGGGAGCTGTGCTATCTATGTGGTGTATGGGTAGGAGCACTGACTTTTCTGTTTATAATTACTGTATACCTATGAACGAATGAATGAATGAAATAATTTGTATAGCGCACAGCGTGAACTGAATCGCCTCAAGGCGCTGCAAAAAGCTTTTGTTGTCCAGCTTCTAGAAGAGGAAGGTCTTGAGTATTTTCCTGAAGGCCAGGTGGTTTTCTTCCAAGCGGATGTTGGTGGGTAGAGCGTTCCATAGCCGAGGTCCTTGGACAGCGAATCTCCGTCCCCCCTTTGATTTGTACCGGGATTTGGGAACGAGGAGGAGGTTTTTGTTAGATGATCGAAGACTGCGGTTAGGTGTGTAGCGTTTTATTTTCTCACGTAGGTATTGAGGAGCGTCTCCATGTATGCATTTGTGGGTGAGGTAGAGGGTCTTGAACGTGATCCGATTCTTTACGGTTAACCAATGTAGGCTCCACAGGGAATGCGAGATTGATTCCCAGAGTTTTTTTCCTGTTATCAGCCTTGCCGCCGTGTTTTGGATTAGTTGTAATCGCGCAAGTTGATATTGGGGTAATCCTTTGTAAAGGGAGTTTGCGTAGTCAAGTCGTGAATTAATGACTGTTCCAACTACCACTGCTTTGTCATTCTTTGGGATGAAAGGGATGAGTCTGCATAGCAGGCGGAGCAGATGGTAGGAACCACTGACTACTGCTCCTATTTGAGCATCCATAGACATTTATGAGTCAAAAAATGACGCTGAGACTCTTGGCCTTGGTCTTTGGGGAGATAGTCTGCCCAAAGATGGTGGGTGGTGTCCAGGAGGTCTTGGTTCGGGAATTATGGTTTGCTTGTAGGATAAGAAGCTCTGTTTTTGATTTGTTGAGCTTGAGGGAGTTAGTGGTCATCAAGTCTTCTATCAAAGTGAGGCAATTTTCTAGTTGTTGATGATGGTCTCTTTGTCCGGTGATACGGAAGTAAAGTTGCATTTCGTCAGCGTACGAGTGGAAACAGAGGTCTGAAAATCTAATGATTTGGAGGAGTGGGCGGATGTATATGTTCAAGAGGACTGGCGACAAGGGTGATCCTTGAGGGACTTCGCAGGTGACTGGCAGTGTTTCAGAGGTGAATTCTCCTAGTTTCACTGTCTGTGAACAATTTCCTAGGAAGGACGCGAACCATTGAAGATCAGAGCCTGTGACTCCTGCAACTTCTGTGAGGCGGCCAAGTAGAGTATTGTGGTTTACTGTATCAAACGCTGCACTGAGATCCAACAGTACCAGGAGACATGAATCTCCGTCATCTGCTGCTTCGAGGGTGTCGTCCCATATCTTTAGGAGTGCTGTTTCTGTTCCATGGCCCAGGCGGAACATAAAAAGCAGGTCCAGGAGTTTGTATGTATCCAGGTGGAGTTGTATCTGTTGTACTACCGCTTTCTCCATGATCTTGGAAATGGTGTTGAGGCTTGTTATCGGCCTACGGTTGTTTGGGTCTTGAGGGTCGGTATGTTTTGTCCAAGGTCTGAGAATCTCAAGTCCCTGTCATAGGGTCATGTGATCACTACAAATCTGTGCCTATAGGCCATGTGACCACTACAGGTCTCTGCCATTGAGCCATGTGGCCACTAGAGGTCTCTGCCATTGGGTTTTTGAATTACAATAGTACACTGTCACCGGATCATGTGCTCACAGGAGTGAAGTTTGTAATGTCCTATGGAGGCACTGTACACAGCTATACAGTATGTACTGACCTACACTTTGCTGACAGTTGGCTCTACCTCAGACACTATTCTCTAGTTTAGAGGGGGCACCAGGTTGGCAGGTGTCAGTGAGAACTGACAAACTTCTGTTCCAGTCTCCAGTTGAAGGCAGCATTCATACCGGGGGTAAGGACTCCGCCATTTCTATACATAGGAAATATTTCCATCGCAGTGTTGGTGGTGAGCTGAATCCTCCCCTATCTATCTCTCCCTACTCTGTGATTATCAGCTGCCTCTAAGGAAGGTTGTCTGTTCAGGACTCAGAGTCCAGCAAAATAAACACAACTTTCCCTGGAGCGTCACGGATATCCCCCTCTATGCTCTTCCTACTGTGCAGAATCCAAATAAAGCAAAATAGCTACATAATTGCAGCAGATAAGCACACAGATTTTATTTATAGAATTAAAGAGGAAGTAAACCCTGATGAGTTTACTTCCTTTTTCATTCCCTGCAAAGGCAAAGCATAATGGACTACTATGCATCGCATAGTAGCCCATTATGTGTCACTTACCTGACACAGGAGCCAGCGATGTCACCGCTGTCCCATGTAGTCCGCCGCATCCATCTTCTCGGTGGGGTCTCGCAGCTCCGCCGCTGTCATTCGGCGAAGCCGCGATGACGTCACTCCCGTGCATGCGCACGGGAGCCGAGACGCGCGGCATTGCGCGGCATCTTTGTTATCGAGGATGCCACGCTCAGTGCGCCTGCGCGACGCTATCTACAGCGCATGCACAGTAGACAGCAGTGCCCGTCTTCGGGCAAATATCTCCTAAACCGTATAGGTTTGGGAGATATTTCTTGGACCTACAGGTAAGCCTTAATCTAGGCTTACCTGCAGGTCAAAGTGGTTTGTAAGGGTTTACAACCACTTTAAGACTTTACTCACAAACCAATCCCACTGCATCAGTAACATTTACACACGGATCCCACCACATCACTGACAAACCATCCTTATCTCACCAAAATACCAACAATCCAACACTGATCCCACCATGTCACCAACACCCTACAATGATCCTACCCAGTGATGTAAGTAATGGAGTTAAAATAAACAGTTACGTAACACAGTTACTTTAGAGGGTAACGATGAGTAATCTAACTGATTACTTTTCCCCTCATGGTAACTCAGTTCCCATTACTTGGGCGGCGATACCGCAATTAAATCTACCACCGCTGTGGCCGCGCTGCCTGGGCGTTCGTTCCGCCGCGGGGAGGGGGGGCTTTTGCCCGCTGAGCTGAGAAGTGGCTGAGACTCAGAGAGACTGTCTGGACTGCTCCATCCCTCCCGCCTATCCAGAGCGAGAGAATGTAGGGAGGCGGGGCGGACACTGAAAAATTAAGTCAGTTGACACCAATCGAGTGAAGGGGAGGGTCTCTCTCTCTCCCCATGAGGAAAGGCATTCAAGTAAGTGACTGTCTGACGATTCGAATTGCAGTGCAATCGATCCATCCCAAGTCCTCCACCACCTCTGCTTCTTACTGATCCCATCCCTACCCACCCACCATCACTTCTACAACAGAGGTGATGGGGGGATACGGTAGGGATGAGATCAGTGGTGGTGGGGGATGGGATCAGTAAGAGGCAGAGGTGGTGGTGGGAGAGGATGGCACCACCACTGCTGCCACCCCCCCAAGTACCACCGCTGCCTGCCACCCCCCAAGTACACCACCGCTGCCACCCCCCAAGTACTGTACACCACCACCACTGCCACCCCCCAAGTACACCACCACCACTGCCACCCCCCCCATGTATACCACCACTGCCACCCCTCAAGTACCACCACTACCACCCCCTCAAGTACCACCGCTGCCACTCCTGTCACAGTTACTTTGCTGAGTAACTAATTACTTTTCCAATGTAGTAACCAAGTTACTAACGCAATTACTTTTTGGGAGAAGTAATTTGTAAATCAACGAATTACTTTTTTAAAGTAAGATGGCCAACACTGATCCTACCACATCACTGACAACTCCATTCTGATCCCATTTCATCACCAGCACTGATCCTGCCAAATCACCAACAACCTGACACTGATTTTACCACATCACAGACCATCTCTCACTGATCTCACCGCTTCACCAATAGCCCTGTTGATCTCACTGCATCACTAACAACCTCACACTAACCTCATTATTGACAACAATTATTGCACACAGATTCCATTTTATTACTGACAACTGCACATCAATCCCACTGTATCACTGATAACCCCACACTGATGATCTCACCAAATCACCAATATCCCCAAACCTATCCCACTACATCCCTGAAAACCTCACACCCCGTTTCACCACATCACTGACAACCCCACACTGATCTCAGAGCATTACAAACAACCTCACACTGAACCCACTATTTCACCAACAACCCCATACTAAAATCAGAACATCACCAATCACCCAACACTCATCCCACTGCATCAACAACAACCTCACACAGTAATCCCAGCTCATTATTAACAGCCTCATATCGATCCCACTGCATCACCAAAACCATTCCCACCATATAACTAACAACCCCACAAGCCGAGCCAATCTCACCACATCACTGACAACTTCACACCAATCCCACCTCATCACCAACAACTTAACGCTGTCTCCTGCCATATCAATGACACCGCATTAATCACAATAGAGACATCCCAACAGTGAACCCACAATATCACTAACAACATCACATCAATCCCACCATATCACGATCAACCCCACACCAACCTAACTGCATCACCACCAACACTACACCAACCCTGCCAGAGTACCTTCAACCCCACACCAACCTAAACGCTTCATCAACAACACTGCCCCAACCATACCACAGCACCTTCAACCCTACACCAACCTAACCGCATCACCAAAAACACTACACCAAGCCTGCCACAACACAATCAACCCCACACCAATCTAACCACATCACCAACAACCCTACACCAAGCCTGCCACAACACCTTCAACCCCACACCAACCCAACCGTATTACAAACAACACTACACCAAGCCTGCCACAACACCTTCAACCCCACACCAAACTAACCACATCACCAACAACACTACACCAAGCCTGCCACAACACCTTCAACCCCTCACCAACCTAACCTTATAACCAACAACACTGCAATAACCCCACAACAGCACCTTCAACCCCATACTAGAGGTTGACCGATATGGGTTTTTCTCTGGCCGATGCCGATATTTAGAAATCGCGGTGGCCGATATATGATGCCGATTTTTTTGGGCCGATATGTTAGGCAGATTTTTTTTTCTCCCCTTTTTTTTCCCCCTTCATCTCATAAAATCTAAGTTAGACACCTTTCAAACTGGGGTGTTTTTCAGGCGCTTTTGGGCTAAAAATAGTGCCTGTAAATGGCCTTCAAAACGGCTCCCCTGCAGTCTGTTTGAAAGCCTGAGTGCTTTCACAATGAGGAGATGCGCTGGCAGGACGGTAAAAAAAAAAGACCTGCAAGCAGCATCTTTGGAGCGGTGTATACCGCTCTTCCACCACTCCTGCCCATTGAAATGAATGGGCACCACTGCTGAAGCGCCTGCAATGCGATTTGGCAGCAGCACTTCACAAGCACATTTAACCCCTTCCTCAGCCACTAGCTGGGTTATAAGTGCCCCGCTAGCAGCCGAATATCGCTGCTAAAATGACGGTAAAGCGCTGGTAAAACTAGCAGTGTTTTACCGTCAACGCCTGCCTGCTTCAGTGTGAAAGCAGCCTTCAGTAATAAGTGATACAGAAAATTTCTTACATTTAAACATTTATTAAACAAAACAAACCTCCAATCAGTTCACTTGTATGTATAATTTAGATAAAAAAAAAAAAAAAAAAACAACTATATATATATTAAATATTAAGTACACAAAAACAGGTACTCAAAACTTTTGGATGAAAAAAAAAGGGCTAACTTTACTTTTTTTTTAAATCAGTGTATTTTTTCCCAAAAAATTGCGTTTGAAAGACCTCTGCGCAAATACAGCGTCACATAAAATATTGCAACAACCGCTATTTTATTACCTAGGGCAGTGATTCTCAACCAGGGTTCCGTGGAACCCTCGGGTTCCTCCAGAGGTTGCTAAGGGGTCCTTCAGCATTGGGCAATTTCTGGCTCTCAGATAAGTTTCCACTGATAACATTGACCTTTTTAACTATCTGTAAAGAGGTAATTCTTCCCAATGACACAAATGTAAGGACCATTCTTCCCACTGACCATCACACTAATGTATCATGAGTTGTAGATTTAAATTTTTTAGCAGGGGTTCCCTGAGACCGGAGAACTATTTCAAGGGTTCCTCTGTGTTGAAAAGGTTGAGAAAGGCTGCCCTAGGGTCTCTGCTAAAAAAATATATATAATTTTTGAGGGTTCTACGTTATTTTCTAGCAGAAAATACAGGATTTTTACTTGTAAGCAACAAGTGTCAGAAAAGATTTAGTATTTAAATGGTTAAACTGAGAACTCTACACAGGGAGTTCAGTCCATTGAAGAAGAAACATTGTATCTCTTTGCTCTTTTCTTGTCAGACTGCCCAAAGAGGAGGAAAGTGCTTCACTGATTAACTTCAGGCAACTTACATTGACTTCTATTACAGAAATCTTTTGCAAGTAGTGCTGAACTTATAATCGGCCTTTTTATCAGCACAATCGGCCGATGCCGATTAATTTAAAAATGCCAAATATCGGCCGATATATCGGTCGACCTCTACCCTATACCAGCCCTATCACATTACCAATAACCTCACACTGATCCCATGAGCACAGATTAGGTCAGTGAACTGTGAGCAGTAATCAGTGGGATGACCTGTAAGCAGTGATCTGGGTGTGTTGACATTATCTTAGGACAGCCTGTACAATAGGAATAAAATAATAGACCATAATGAGCACTGTATGAAGATGTAATATTCTGTTTATAAGGATATAATAGTCTGGGTGTAAATTCTGGAATGAGTAATGATTTTATAAATGACATCTCTTTGGCAGGGAAAATACTCCATACAGAACTGGAATTGTGTTTATTACAAATCAAATTGGGTGGAGGACACATACAACAGATTTGTACGTGACACAATTCAAACTTTGTAAAATATCCCAATAAGCAAAGAGAATAAGAGTTCACCTGTCTTTCCCACATAGGGTAAATAAGCCTCAGAGGAGGATTCCCAGATCTGGAATATCTGGCAGAGAGGAAAAAGATGCTACAATAACCAAAATCCCTACCTGGGCGTGTAGGGCCAACAAGAGGTGCACATCACCCAACATACAAATATTACCCGGGTGTGATAATATTTCACATTGCATACAGATTTTTCCCAGGGTGTGATAATATACCACGTACAGATGTTTCCTGGGCTGTAATAATATACCACCTATAGATAGTAACCAAGGTGTAATAATTGACCACATACAAGGGTATTACCCAGGGTGTGTTGGTATACCACATACAGAGATCTTGCACAGGATGTGATAGTAAGTGGATTCAAACATGCTTGGGACAAGTATAGATCTATACTCGGGTTAAAAAATTGTTTAAAAAATATATTAAATCTCACATTTTGAAGAGGTGATCCATTTCAGGAAAATACCAGATAGATTTACTGAATATCTGTATATTGATGAATGTTATAAGCTGACCGTTAAATTGAATTACAAGAGTTTTTGGTTTATTAGTTAAAGATACATGAAGATTGAGATGCATTTTGATAATGTTACATTCAGCATAATAATGAATACAGGTCACCCCATAGAGATATGGAAAATACTAACAATATCATCAGCAGAGACCTCCACTTGAAGGAACGTACATTGTAAGAGGTGATATTCTGTCTTACAAATGTCTGGATAAGTATACATTACAGTTATATTTTATACTGTATGTGCTCTTTACAAACACTTTTGTATTTTCTATTGTGAAAATTTCAACAAAAATGATTGGAAACGAAAAAAATAAACAATATCTCCATTCGTTACAGAAGAGGAGCTCTGATCTAACCTCACCTCACCCTCCTGTTTCCGGGGTTGTGGTCAAGTGGGGACAGCCCTTCAAATTTGGTGGACCTGTCCTAAAGTCAGGCGTTTCTGTATACCAGTCCATTTTTAGTCTGTTCTGTCACCATGGTCAATATTACTAAAGATGTTCGGATAGCATTGTTAAATGAACCGGTTAAAAATATTCCTAAACACACACAAACGTTGATTTATTTTATCTTTTTTGGTGGCTAAAATCGCAATAGCCACTGCGTGGAAAAGTCCGGAGGTAGACATCGCTTTACTGATGCCATGTACACATGACCGGACTTTCCAGTAGACTCGGTCCGACGGTCTTCCCGACTGAATTTCGGCGGACTTCTGATGGACTTTCCGAACGAACGGACTTGGCCACACACAATCACCCCAAAGTCCAACGGATTCAACCATGATGACGTACGACCGGTCTAGAATAAGGAAGTTCATAGCCAGTAGCCAATAGCTGCCCTAGCATTGGTTTTCATCCGTCGGACTAGCATACAGATGAACTGATTTTTCGATTGGACTCGAGTCTGTCGGAAAGATTTGAAACATGTTCTAAATCTAAAGTCCGTCTGATTTTTCGACAGCAAAGGTCCGATGAAGCCCACACACAAAATTCCAGCCATGTGTACACAGAATTAGTTGACCTAGATTATGCTCCACGAAAAGATGGTGAGTATCTTAAGGGATAAACAACCGCTTTTTGATAAAATATGGAAACCCTGGCTCTCTTATTTAGAGGTCCCGGATACCTAGAGGTGGTCTCCTTGATGAGATGGCGTTAGACTTTTGGATCTTTGGACGGACATTCCTTGTCTCCCTTCTTTTCTTTCTCTTCCTGCTTTTGCTCTTTTGAGATTTTCTCTCTAAATAGTTTTTGATGATAATGTTGGGTTTTGTCCTATCAGAGTTTTATCACAGCATGGAACCTGTCATATTTTCAAATTTATATTATTGAAATTTTTTGATGGGTTGACTTTGGGATTATATCCTTGAGTTAGTCCCATGCATCTAGTAGCCAAACGGTT